>NW_026126418.1:41710000-42025000 GCF_943737965.1 Phodopus roborovskii
GAAAAATGAATAGGAAACCAAGCCAGGTTTTGTAAGTGAGGACGTGTGGTGATGTACAGCAAAGGCTGGAGGAGTTCAGTGCTGCTTCAGAGGCTGGCTTTTAGATTCACCTCTGTGAGGACCGAAGTTGTTGGAACTTCACCTCCTTTCCTAGAAGTCCTTGACGGGTTTTATATTTACTGATGTAAGATAGTATTCCAGCTGCCCTGAAACCTTCACCTTCCTCTACACAGCCCCCCAACTATTCCCTCCTATGCTACCAGAGTATTCCCTAAGCCTAGGTTACCTGTCAGCAAACACACTTTTCAGCAGTCAAGCAGGCACTTTGTAATGGCTGAGCCTGTCCATGCCTGAGAAAGAAGGACAACTTTAGAATTTAGTTGGGCTATTAACCTTGTTTCTAATAATATGTTTTTCTTTTTCTCCCCCTAAGTCCACAACCCTGAAAGAAACACAAGGAGAGCTCTCACTCTGAAGGATATTTTAAACGGAACATTCTCGTATAAAACATTTTTTCCAAACTGGATTTCAGGTGAAAGAATCATTTCCTATCTTCTGGGAGTTTGTAAAATATATCTTCTTTTTGTTGTTGGTGCCAAGGCTCTTTTATAATAGGTGGACTGCTGTTCACCAATAGAAATGAATGGAGACAAATTATTCAGAATCTTCAGGGAAACTTTTACATACCCATTCACCTTGAACTTGCACAATTGTTGTGACACTACCTTGAATCTTAGCAGGAAAGCAGAACTTAGAAACACTGTATGGGAACATTGCTCCTGGAAGCAGGAAACTCCTCTTAAATAGGGGGAGTCATGAGAATTTTACCCAAAGGGAGAGTCTATCATTGATCTAGACAATATAAGAGCAAGCCAGTTTCCTCCCTGACAAATAGACCTTTAAGGATTACAGACTTGATATTTATAGTTTTTATAATTAGAGTATGATCAATGAGGTCTAACCAAAAAAATGATAAAATTAAGTAGATGGCATTATACTTGTATATATAACGGGTCTTTTTTTTTTTTTAAACAAAGGTAGAGCATTGCCATTTTTCTCTTTAGAAAGGAAATTTCATGTAATGTATCTATTACAATAAATCAAAACAAATCCCAGATTATATTTATTTTATTATTACAAAAGAAACTCGCCATTTTAAATTAGTTTGTCCTCTTCACAGCTCAGAGAAAATGACATTTTATTTCTGAACAGCCTGAATCAGTTAGAACAAGGGCTGCGGCTAGCAAATGTGCCATCTTTATGAGATGCAGAAAGAGTAGTTTAGTCCCTCCCATCTTCAGCTTCTATGTGCTAAAGAGGGACGAAAGCCAGGTATATCTGTGGTGCAGAGGGGGTTCTTTTGTTATGAATATTTTCTTTAAGAGTGGTCATTTTATGTTTTGTTTTCTTTTTCACTTGAAGCACAAGAGTATCTTCATCAATCTGCGGATGATAACATAGTATTTTATAATGTCGAAACAAGAGAATCATATGTCATTTTGAGCAATAGTACCATGGTATGTATCAGCATCTTCGAATCCCTCAGAAACCTTTGCAAACATCCCACTGACTCAGAACCACATTCAAATTCTTAATGGTGATCTGGATACAACCTGTCTTCCCACCATCTCCAGTGTCTTCTAGACGTGTTGAACCATGGCCCTCTCTTCTGCTCTATCCCATAGTACCTTTTCTCTTTGTCCAAGTAATATGGTATAAGTTATGAAAAGGAACCTAGAATCAAGTGAACTGAGATTTAATTCCTATCGCTAACATGAAACTTTGGATAAGTTACCACACTACCCCAGCTTGCTATGCCTCATTTTCTTTTACTATGAAGTGAGGGCAACAATCCTTCTTTAGGCTAATGTAAAGATTAAATCAAGTAACATTGAAAAGTGCTTAGTGATTGCTTAACATAGAATAAATGTTGAATGAATGGTACTTACGGTGCTTGGTTCATGCTGTTCTTTCTTCCTGGATTTTCAAACCTCCCACATCTCTACCTTAGAAGACCCACTAGTCTTTCAAACTGAGAGGATATCCTTGCAGGCTGTGTAACCAGTTATCCTCTCCTTTCAATTCCCTCACTCTCCCTTTAATGCTTTCGCAATGTTGTACTGATTCACTTTTAAACTTTCTAATTTGCGTTGTCACTCATCTGCAAGATTTATTACTATGTGCTTTTGAAATTGCTGTGGTTTTCTTTATTATATCCTCCATAGTGTCTAATAAATCCCCTCATTTGTACTAGGTATAGGATCCACTTTTTTTGCATTTTTAATTGCATTGAAATTGTATGTGAGTATATCAATGATATGATATTCCTTTAGAACAAAAAATTATGATTGGTATTTTTTTCTATATTCTAACCCATTTCTTCATAATTTCAGAAAAGTGTGAATGCTTCAGATTATGGCTTGTCACCTGATCGGCAATTTGCATATCTAGAAAGTGATTACTCAAAGGTATAAACTACTTAATTTTGATATATATACATATAAAGGGATAATTATTCCTCCCATTAACATGCAGGGTAGTGTATAAAAGTAGGACAATTAAACTGAAACTAGGAGAGGAGGCTTCTACAGTAGGTGTCTATATCTATCACTAAACATCTAAGAAATCAATGAACAAATAAAGCATTGCTGACACATACACAATAATTTATATTTGGCATTTCTTTAGTCTCTTTATCTGGTTATCAAGTAACAGAAACCATTGGTTTTTGGGAATTTTTGTTGTTGTTTTTGTTTTGTTTTTGGGAGACTTTTGTTTGTTCATTTGTTTTTCAGAGGTAAGAAAATTTCATTTGGGCATACTGCTATCCATCAGAAAAGGAATACTTATTCTGGTACTTCTAGCAGTCTTTGTTGTCATAACACATTAGTGAATTCTTGTGCAGTTTAATCTCACAAAACTATACTGATGTTCCAAACAGAAGAATCAAGGTGTAGCATAATAACTCATATATCAATATAGGAATATACAGTCAATATACAATAGAAGAGGGCTCAGATTCTGCATGTTTGAAAGCCTAATCCTTTAGTGTTACTGGTATTTAATTTTCTCTTCCTGAATGAATAAGTGGTAGATAGATGATAGTTATCTCACTTCTTCTCTCTATATGTGATAAAAGCATAAAGTAACTTACTTTCAAATTAAACTTCTAGTAGTTTCTTTTGAAACTATTTCCTTGAGGAAAAAATGAAGGAAGAGAGGGAGGAAGGAAGGGAGGGAGGAAAGAAGGACGGAAAAGGAAAAGCAAAAGTTTTTGCTTTGACTACACATTTCAGATTTTCCCTGAGATGAAGTTCCCTGTTAAGCTTTCCTTCCTATTCCAACAAGGAGGTCATTCTGACCACTATCAGGTTGCCAGTCAAGGGCTTATTCTCTAGTAGCCCAGGTCCTTGTGACCCAAATCCTCAGAGATATGCATTTCAACCTAATGGAGCTTGTTGAGAGATTGAAAGTCCTTTAGGAAGCAGAACCCAAAACAATGCTTGCTTAATTGACTAAGCCTGGCATATGCTCAAGTAGATAAATGCCAACTTTGTTCAATAGGAATATTAAGTTAAACTTTTGTATTTACTTTTCAAGTTCCCTGGTTTAAATATATATGCCCAAAGAAAGGAAGACATTTGTAACAGGCTGTCCTGTGAAATTCCTTGTAACCAATTTTAAAGAGTATTATTCTTACCAAGGTGTGATGCGGACACTAGAAGTTATAAACATCATAGAGGCCTTCCTTCAATATAGAGGAACATTCTGAGGACAAAGTGTGTCAATAAATAAGTTTTTTTTATACTATGAAATGACTCTGCATATTCTTTTGATGGATCATCTTGAGGTGTCCCCTGGAACCTGAACAAACCGCACAAAGTATAGAGTAAAAGTAAATGAAACCCTGCTTTGCATTGAAACGAGTCTCCTCCAGAGCCCGGTAAAAATCTATCATTTCGTATTGTTATTTTAAAGAGCTTTAAAACTTTGTCCTCTGTCTTTATCTCTTTTCCTAACAGCTTTGGCGATACTCATACACAGCGACATACTACATCTACGACCTTCGGAATGGGTAAATCAACACTACTATTAAAGTAGCTTATCTCTAAGACTCCAAGCTCTGATCTGAGTTTATGACTACATTATCTTGTTACTGATATTACCTATATATTTTGTAATAAACATCAACCCACAAAACAGGGCAACCCCCAATGATATAGTTACCTGTTTATAGGAATAACATTGTGCATTTTATATACAAAATATCTTGACTTTCCTAATGTCAAAGAAAAAAATATAGATGTGCTACTAATGGAAATAAACACATGTAGTAAAAACTTTTTTTAATGCATGGGAATGGGACTATTTTAAGGAGGTGGCCCCCTGTATTAGAAAGAGGCTGCAGACAGGAGGTATGGCAACAACCGTTGTCTGGATACACATGCCACTCATCAATTTAAAACTGTTCTTAAAATGTAAAAATGTCTATTTGAATCCTTAAGGTATTAAATACCTCTCAGTTATAGATGGAACACAGATTGTCATTTATATATTATTTTCTTTATTTTTATGTACATTCCAACTACACAAAACAGTTAAAATCTAAAAGAAAAAAATGTACAGGATGATTGAAGGTCAGCATTCTAGACACAAGAGTATATGATGGCTTCCAGGAAGAGAGAACACAAAGTGTTTTTAAAAAATAATATTAAATATCTCACTTCAACTGATTAGAGGAGAGATGCCTACCAGGGGATGGTTATAAGGTTGAAAAGGACTTGGGAACTGTAATGACTAGGTAACTATTAGAAAACTCACTCTGGCTAATTGAGGAAACAGGTTAGTTTAGTTACTCCTTGTCGTATAATACCCTCTTTACTGTTATATAAAAAAGTAAGAAAAAATGTATGTCGTGAAGAGGCATTGAAAAGCCTCTTCTGGGCTATTTCCCCTTTTGTCAAGCAAGGAACAAAATAAATGTTTTAAAGTCACCTCCTTGTTTTAAATGTTCAGGGAAGAAATAAGACCTGGTTTTTGCAATGAGGTTCTTTCTCTTTAATCTAATGGGTTTGGAGTCTCCTTTCTGTTTCGCCATCACCACTTAAGGCAAGAAATATTTCCAGAGCTCTATAGCCTGGAAAGCATATGTAGAAAAATGCAAATGAGCTGAAAGAACCAACCCTACTCCTAAGAACCCTTCAGTCTGGCAAGATGGCAATCATAGCCTTGCAGAACAGTTTTATTCAGACTTTAATCATGTTATTTTTTGTCATTTAAAAATTCTTGAGGTTGAAGTTCACCACAGTGAAAAGCACTCAAATGAAAATATTCCCAAATAAAATGATAATTATTAATTTTTTAACAATGGCTTGGGTAAGATTATGTCCTGTTACTATTTAGCTTATTTGTAGTAAATCTAGGCAAGCCACTGGGTTTGTTGGTTCATTTATTGTTATATGTGGATTGTGTGTGTGTGTTGTTTTCTTCACAACCATTTAATTTTTTTTTTTTAGATATTTTTGACCAAGTGAAACATATCATTTTAGTTGAAGATGACAAACTGGTTGAGAGTCAAGTTTTGATCGAATACCACTGATCCAGTGCCTCTGCCTCTGGAGGTTATTAAAACCTCTAACCAAAAAAGGCATTTGTAATTGATACCCAATGACACAGAAAAAGATCACATTTTTCCAATGGAGTGTCACTTGGGTATATCAACCACATGCTAGGGTGGGCCGTATGTCCAGGAGTAGTTGATGAACACAAAATACATTTCATAGTTTTTATTGTTGCTGTTGGGGAATTTTTGTTTTGTTTTTTACTTTTATAATCTTATTTGTTAATTTTTATTTTCATTTTTGTGATTTTTGAAAGAAAGACTATCGAGTTAGGTGGGTAAGGAGGTAGAAAGGATATGGGAGAAAACAATCTCACAATATATTTCATGAAAAATTAAAAAAAAAATGCCTAGCACAGAATAGTGAAGATAGTTGTGATTTAAGCAAGGTGGGAATTCATAGATGACAGCTTTTATTATAGATACCCTTTCTCTATCTTTCGTGGCATTAGTGATTCATAAAAACACAAAATGACAGCTCAGGTGGCATTCCAATCATAAAGAGACATTCAATTGGATTTGCAGCTTGCCATTGTTTATGTCATTGCATTGCTAAATTGTACTCCATAGAGAAAACTTAGGCAGTTTTCTCTAACTTAGGCAGTTATAATATAACATTGTAACTTAGGCAGTGTTACAATGTCAGTCAGATGTAATATGAACATTAACTTGATACATAATTGTTAAGTAGGTAAAGAATGACTTTTGACTCACCACCTTAACTGTATCTTTACATCTCCATTGTATCCTTGACCTCTCATTTGCCTGGTGTTCATGTATTGACCTCTGGCTGCCAGAAGTACCACTGTAGTGTAGCGTTCATCATCTCCTTCCTCCACGAGTATCACTTTTTCCTATCAAATGCTTACCTCATTGTTAGGTATTGTTCTGTATGACATAATAAACTCAGTCAAGACAAAGTGCATTATAGGTCTTCACAGATGTCCAAGTGTGAGGGAAAAGGGAAGGTACAACTGACAGACAAATGTGAGAACCAAGGTACACAGACTGTTAGAAAGGAATGAGTTTTTTTTAAATATCTTCACAATGGTCTCCGGAGTAGATATTGCTTCTCTGACTTGAAGAAACTATTAAGATGGCTTTTCAAGCAGTCAAACTTTCATCATGGGAACTTATGATTCTTTAGTACGTAAACACTGATGTGTTCTCATTGAAAAGCTGTAAGAGCTCCACAATGCAACTCACTTAGCTGAAGCTTGCAGGGACTCTAAACATCAAAGTGAGATTTTTTTGGCCAATAAGATATCTGCAACTTCCCCATGGGTGGAGAACTTTGCAAGCTTAAGGCACACTGCCCAGTATCCGATCTGTTTTTCAGTTTAGCTTGAGATCAGATGTTCCTTTCCTTCTCTGATTTCAAGTCAGATCCCTAGGGAGATTGTCAAATGGTATCTTATTTTCAAAAATTTGAAATTCATATGCATTCACAGAGATGGGGGTTGTGAATGAGAATGTGGAAGAACACATATTAAACTTGAGCACAGTTATAGAAACTCAAAGCTGGAAGGCACGTCAGCGACCATCTTAGCCTGGTGTGTGCAAATTTTACAGTCTCAGGGGTTAAATGACTTGAGCTTTATTTGGGGTCTGCCCAAGAACTAGCCATGCAATTTTTAAGTCATTATCATCTCTCCATGTCTCATGGCGGTTTTCTATAAAACAGGGGACTCTATTAGATTCTCTCTAGATGACCCAGACTGTAGGTGTGTTAGCCATTTACTTCACTGTGAAGCCCTGAAAACAGAGCAGTTAGGTGACTTTTGAACAGCTAGTGAGAGGATGGCAGCCACCATGAATGGCTTTAGTACCTTATTCCCATGTTCTCATTCCTCCTTTGAACTTGTAGAAAGGGAGATATTTCTTACAGATGCCCTTAAATTTAATGGTTTATTTATGCTGTTTATACAAGATTTTTTTTAAATACTGAACACCAAGAATTGTGTTTATATATATATTTATTTTTCTTTCTTTCTAGGGAATTTGTAAGAGGATATGAGCTTCCTCGTCCAATTCAGTATCTATGCTGGTCTCCTGTTGGGAGTAAATTAGTAAGTGTTTAGATTATAGAAGTGTTTAATCATTTAAATAAAAGAGGAGCCATTTTATTTTGGCCTTTGTTAAGTGTCCCTGCCTAAAAGAAAAAAAAAAAAAAGATAGATCATGACTATTTCAGTGGCTAAAAATGGGAAGAGTTTGGATAAATTGAAACCCATTTGAGAATTCCGCAAAACCTCAAGCTCATGGATACACTTCTTTAAATATCTCAGTCAAAAACTTTATCCTTATACTCAGCCAGAATGCGTTGTGCCAGAAAACTCAGGAAAAATATGGTTTTCACAAGTTTCCCAGACTAGCTTCAGACAACATGAAATTTTGTCCAAGCTCTTATTTAAAGACGCTAAATAAAGATTAGATCTGGCTAGCTATTAATATTCAGGGATTTGTTTGACTGCCTGTCAATATGAACAATTATTTATTGGGTAATAAAATAACTGTTTTGCAGTAGAAATATTTCTTATTTGATGCAGATTTTTGTGTTTTTAACCTGTTAAATGATTTTAGTTGTGAATCCTTTTGCATTTGAATTACCAGCCCTTTAAAAGACAGGTGAATAATTAGATATACATTGTTACTATATTTGTTAGAGAATTTTCTTTTATTGACTAATTTTCTACAATTTCAAGGCATATGTCTATCAAAATAATATTTATTTGAAACAAAGACCTGGAGATCCACCTTTTCAAATAACTTACAGTGGAAGAGAAAATAAAATATTTAATGGAATTCCAGACTGGGTTTATGAAGGTAAGCTTTGTTTCTTTTCTACTGCTGCTATATTAAGCTTAAAGTTGAAAGTGTGCTCACATGTTCAGTAAGAATTAGTTGTATGGCATCTTATTTCTATGAGATGCCATCCTTCTGACAACTGTTAACAGGTTATGAATAGACACAACCTTAAAGAATAAAATCTTGTCATCAGGGCAAATGTAATCACTATTCATTGATGTTACTATGAAGTACACAAGACTTATATTCTAAGAAGTATGTGGTCCTTAGTTACTAAGTTAATGTGTTAGCCCATGTTTGTTTTGCTTAAGAAAGAAATCTTCCTCCCCAACAAGCAGGAAAATGTTCTTAGTTTTTAATACTGGCATCCTCTTGAATTTATCCTTATTTTAGGATATGTAGTACATGGACAGTAATTGGACTTTAAGAGGTCTTCTAGTCTCTACTCCTCTTGTCCTTTTTTTAAAAAGATATATATGTATGTATATGCTTACACACACACACACAGATTAGACCTGGTTTAGAAAAACTTCTTAGGAATGAAATCAACCTACACTCGCAATGTCACTTGGCAGTGAAATCATAGGCTGCTTTGTCTACCTAAATTTGTAGCATAGTCTATTTGGGCTGCTTTAGGTTATTTTTTTAAATTGCCCTAAAGGGAAAATTAATTATTACCAATGTGTTTATTATTTATTTAAATGTTGCATTTGTGGCTAATAGCAATTACTAACAAGACTAATTGATGTTTGATATAGAATGAAGTTTAAACTGTTCCTCTTAATTCACAGTATTTTTTTAATAACCAAAGTATGGCATGTTCTATCCACATTAAAAACATGATTTATGTCAATAAATATCTGTTTAGAAGTATTGACAATGATTTTAAGAATAAGCTATAGTTGTAAATAATATGTAAATACTTATTTTTCAGAGGAAATGCTTGCTGCAAAATATGCTCTTTGGTGGTCTCCAAATGGAAAATTTTTGGCATATGCAGAATTTAATGATTCAGATATACCAATTATTGCCTATTCCTATTACGGTGATGGACAGTATCCTAGAACAATAAATATTCCATACCCAAAGGTATGCTAGATACTTTTTGTAGAGGCCTTTATTCCCTTGATGTCAGAATGAGCAATCATTACCATGAATAGAGGTGGGATCAACACATTTGGAAGGCTTCATGTCCTTGTCGTTGTAAAGCAAACACTGTACTGTGCTCTATTGTTTATGTGGACATCTGTTGCTTTGGACATCTGGCTATGCTGGAAGAAGTAGTCTTTGCAAAATCCATTGCAGAATCTTTGAAAAAAACATATGGTCTAGATCATGGAGGAAAAACAAGCTTAACTTAGTTTTAATTATTATATATATATATATATATATATATATATATATATATATATATATATATATTCTCTGTTCCAAATTCAGGATAAAGTTCTGTTTCACATTCCTTCTTGAATTCTCATGTAAACTCAAATCCAAAAAGGAAATTCAAATGTGGAATTTGATGTTCTGGTCAGGTAGCGTCAGGCACATGCTAAGTAAGATCCTTTGTGGAGAGGTTAGTGAAGTTCATGAGTCTCTATATCTTCCTTAAGTCAATTAATGAAAGTAAACATCATGGACACTTTTTATTCAGTTCCAAAGCTGAAGGAGAAGGACCCAAGTGTGCAGCAGAATAGCTAAGAGAAAGGGAAGAGGCACTGAAAACTATTTTAAATCTAGACAAAGGCACAAGAGCAGAAAATCAGGGATGAATTTACTTCTTTCAAAAGAATTGGATATTTTTTTAGAATGTGGCTTCTTTGTACATAGCTTGCCTTTACTTGCCAAACCCTAGTCATGAATGACTCCAGTGGGTCCCTGTATGTGACAGGATGGATGTGGCATTTGCAAAAGTGGCTTTTGAAATAAGCCAAAGACACCCTAGAGAGAGAAGTAGAATTGTAATGTTTATGTTTTAAAAAAGTCATTTAAGAAAATGGAGGAGATAGGAAATGAGTGTTGAGATGGGAGTCCCCTCAAGGACTGTATAGAAAAAAAAATGATAAGTTGGAGATGCTTGGAAGTGAAAAGCCTGATACTTAGAATATATAATTAAAAGAACTGGAATGTTCTGGAGAATCAATGTGAATAAGAAGAGGTGAAGAAGACACTCGGAGCTTAGGAGTGACTGCCACTTCTCTGCAAGTATGTACCTAAGTCCTCATGTTTCCTTATGGAGTAGGGACACCATTGCCTTCAGTACTGGGTGAACAGATTAAAAAATTCCAAAGAACTGAAGAAGTCTCAGGAAAGACAAAATATCCTTTGGATCAGGGATTCTCAACCCGTGGGTCACAATTTGGGGGTCAAGCAACTCTTTCACAGGGGCTGCCTAAGACCGCTGGAAAACAAAGATCTTTATATTATGACTTATAAGCTTGGCAAAAATACAATTATGAAGTAGCAATAAAGATAATTTTATGATTGGGGTCACCACAACATGAGGAACTGTAGTAAAGGGTGGGAGCATTAGGAAAGTTGAGAACCACTGCTTTCGTTGAAAGCATACAACATGGAATTATTGAATACTATGCTTCCAAACTTTGCCGACTCAAATTTTATTTTAACTGCAAGATTCTTTCTGAAGTAAAATAACATCAATCCAGACACTGTCTAGGCATGAGGAGTATAATGTCATGCAAATTTTAGGCATATAGTAGCACAAAAAGCACAAACCAAGAAAAAATGTAAAAGCCCATGAACACTTTATTTGGTAGTGAGATTTCCCCTATCCTTTGGAAAGGGGGCTATGGTGGTGAGTTGTGAGGCAACTGGGGAGATGACAGATCAAGTCATTCAATCCATATTGTTTGGCAAAAGAGGGCAAAAGAAGGTAAGTTCCACTTAGTTCTGCTTTCTATTCTTTCCCAAACAGATCTTCCCACTACTTTCAGAGCACACAGGTATATTGTTCACTATCATCTTAAAAATAACAAAACACAGATGCCTCAAAAGTCAAGACAGAGTACAGGTTGCAGACATGCACTTCATATTCCCCAATAATTTCTCCTATAAATCAAGTCTCTCATTAAACACATGAAATACATTTGACTCCTGTTGGTACAACATTGGTAATTGCCTTGCACGTAAAATAGAAATGAAGTTCCTGTCCTCTGTGCAGTGTATCTTTAACTGTAATATACTTAGCTTTATTCACTTACTAAAGTATGCCTACAGTCCTAAAATGTTTTTAAGATATTGGTGGTAAATAAAATTGTATCATCTTGTAAATTTCCATTTTCTTGGTAGGCTGGAGCTAAGAATCCTGTTGTTCGTGTCTTTATTGTTGATACTACCTATCCTCACCATGTGGGCCCAATAGAAGTACCAGTTCCAGAAATGATAGCCTCAAGGTCAGTGATCTCAGATCCCTCTCTCATTTTGTTTTGTTTTTGGAGTTGCAGACAGGGTTTATCTGTGTATCCCTGGCTGTTCTGGAACTCATTCGGTAGACCAGGCTGACCTCAATCTCACATAGATCTTCCTACCTCTGCCTCCCGGAGTGCTGGGATTAAAGGTGTGCCACCACCACCCAGCTCCATGTCTCATTTAACCAAATTCTAACATGCTGAACTTCTTATATCATAGTTTAGACTTCTTTTCTAGTGAAAGATACTAGATATGCCAGAAGCAGAAAATTAACATGCAAGATGCATGCAAATTAAAAGTCACAAATAAGTTTCTTGAACTAGTTTTTAAAATATCCTCTCACTCATTTTAAAGACTCCTTTAAAGGTGACCATGGTGATGAATTGAAAGCTTTCTGGGGATTTCCTCGGAGGTACAGATGTAAAGTCGGGACCAACATGCAGATTAGAAAGTTTGTATCATGTCTTCAGCATGACGCCTTTAAAATCTGATCTACTTCCCTTGAGCCAAAGTTTCTGGAGCTCTGTGTGTTGTAGGAGTATTATGAATCAGAAAAGACAACTCTTCTCAAACATCATCATTTTCTTACTGTGAGATAGTCCGGTTTGGTTATCTAACTGTAGAATTGTATGTGAAGGAACTATTTATTGACAGACAGGACAATGAAGTGTGTCAGCTAGAAAGACTCTGGGAGCATAGTGCTCTGGCAGAAGAATGAAGTTTACCTCCCACTATCCCCACAGGGCAGCATTATGAGGTCTGGTGCCCTCTTCTTACCTCTTTGGGCATTGGACTCATGTATACAAACCTACACTCAGCTATATAATGCACACACACTTAATTTTAAAAAATCTTTTTATTTATTTATTTTTGTTTGGTTTGTGTAGTTTTTCGAGATAAGGTCTCTCTATGCAGCCCCAACTATCCTGAAACTTGATTGGTAGACCAGGCTGTCCTCCAACTCACAGAGATCTGCTTACCTCTGCCTTCTGAGGGCACACCACCACACCTGGCAAAAAATAATTTCTAAAAAAGAGAGAGAGAGAGAGAGAGAGAGAGAGAGAAAAGAAACTTCTCTGGCATACCTCATAGGCATCTGTGAGACTAATATTGATTATAGCACCCTTCCAGGCCTAAGCCAATCCTCTGTGTCTTTCTGGTTGAATTGGTGAAAGAAAGAAAGAAAGAAAGAAAGAAAGAAAGAAAGAAAGAAAGAAAGAAAGAAAGAAAGAAAGGAAGAAAGAAAGAAAGGAAAAGAAAAGAAAAGAAAAGAAAAGAAAAGAAAAGAAAAGAAAAGAAAAGAAAAGAAAAGAAAAGAAACGGAAGGAAGAAAGGTCTTCGGAGCCTCACCGGCCTAGCACAGAGGGCTTAGGTCTTCTCCAGCTACACCAAGGAGAATCAAACAGAGTCAAACAATTGCTCACAACAACCTGGTTAATGGAAACTTGAATAACTGATTAAAAAAAAAACTATTATTCTCCTTCAATGCCATAAGTAACTGTGGAAACAACACATAAGCCAAAGTGCATCCTAAGCACTCTTAGTCCATATTTACATACCTAAGTCAGTACATTATTATTTCAAATTTATACAGAAACAAAGAACTATGTGGCTAAATATTTTCACTGCAGTAGGATATTATGAGGTCAGAATTTGAGCTCTGAGTCCCTTCTAGCTCTGTGAAAAATTAAAAAGGTCTATAATTCTGGCTGTAAATGTTCATTCACAGACAAGTGTAATCATCACAGCCATTCACTTAAGTATATTAATAATCACTATAGAAGCTATTTACATCAGCACTTGACCATGGTGACAGCTAAAACTTGCCTTCTATCACGAACCCACCAGGAAACAAAGTTGGGTACTGTAAGGAGTAAGGTTTTAATCATTAACCCATTTCTATTAATCTCCACGTGGTCTCCTTTTACCAGACAGCCAGCTGATGTCCTGCTCTCTCCAGACTCTCCATGTTGACTCCTCCTTACTCCTTCCTCTTTCCTCCTAGCCCCTCCTATCATCCTTTCCTATTGGCCAACTGTGCTTTATTCTTTAACCAGTATGACAAACATATATATAGAATGACACAAAGATAGGATAGATGATGGAATATTTTCTTCAAATCTTGCTAAATATTAATGGACTAAATATTGTTAACTGTGATTCTTATTTGATAACTGTTGTATGATATATTTTGCTATGTTAAGGTTACAACCCTTCTTTTTATTTAGACAGAAAAGAGGAGATGATGGGAGATGTCATTCTGTAAATATGTTTCTCATACTGGTTAATGAATAAAGCACTGTTGGCCAATAGGAAAGGAAGATAGGAGGGACTAGGAAACAAGGAGGAAAGAAGAAAGAGTAAGGAGGAGTCAACATGGAGAGGCTGGGGAGATCAGACGCAGGCCCCATTCCCCAGTAAGAAAAAAGCACATGGAAATATTAGATTAACAGAAATGGGTTAATAATTAAGACAGAGCTAGCCTATAAGAAACTAGTACCTGTGCGTTAATTCGGGCTGGCGTGGCAGCCGGACAAGATCAGTGGCGGGAGAAAAACCTACTCCTTACAGGGTACATAATAGAAAATTTAACACTTTTATCCCTCTTAGATATAGCTTTGCCCTTACATCTTAATATTTTTGCCAAAAATAGGGGAAATACTCAAGCACAAAATAATTTGCTTAGATGAGTGAGCTCTTATTTATTCTAGCCAGCAGATCAATTTGAATATTCTTCTCAGAGAAAGATTATCTTCCTTACCTACTAAATATATAATAACAATTGTCTTTTAGAAAAATATAAATGAAGTTATCGTTTAAATGTGGTAATGGGCATCTGTTTGGGTTTGTTGGCAGTGACTATTATTTCAGCTGGCTCACATGGGTGACCGACGAACGGGTATGTTTGCAGTGGCTAAAGAGAGTGCAGAATGTCTCGGTCTTGTCTATATGTGACTTCAGGGAAGATTGGCATGCATGGAATTGTCCAAAGGTAAAGTGTATTAAAGCCACTGGTAATTATTTCTGAAGATGAACATTTTGTACTGTAAAGCAGATTTGATGCATTCAACTGCTGATGGTTATTTAAAACCGTATGCCACATATTCACAGTCTCCCCAGCATTGTTGCTGCATATTGCATAGCAGTAGTTTTCTTAAGCTGCTTTTCCTTTGACTGTGGAAAATGAGGCAACGTGACATTAGGATGATGGACCTCTGGTTTGAGATTGTCAAGTTAAGAAAAGCAAATAAGATAAAACATAAATGAATGGGTCTTTTAGGTAACTTAGCTGTCTCACACAAAAATGGAGAATAAATAAAAATTAGACATGTTCTATCTTGTCAAAAATTGAGACAAATTACAAAAGGGATTCAAATATTATCTATTTTTTAATCAAAGGTGGGCGCTTGATAATAGGACATGAACTGTTAGATTATTTTGCACATTATGCAGCTGTCCAGTTATCTTTGGAGAGTGTCCCCAGCTGTACTAATCCAAAGGTGGAGAGCTTGAAAATAAGATACAAATTTACCATTGAGCTTCAATTGTTGTTATTATTCAAATTCAAACATAATCTGTTGAAATTAATGAGTCAAAAACTCACCAGTCTAAATCATTAAAATATTCCTTGTTTTAAGCACTCATTTTAGAGACTAAAATATTTAAATATTTTTTCTTTAAATAGGAAATATTGATGAATGCATTTTGAGAGGGTTCAAATTAAGAAGAAATGTTTCATTAAGCAAAATGTAGAATAAACTTATTTTATGAAGTTAAAGTCCAGATCAATCAAAGTAAATCATTAAATTCCATCTAGGAATTAGAACATTTTATTTTATAAGGAGAGTATTTTATTCTGTTTGGAAATATATCAGGACTATATTAGGCAATGCTACTTAAGCTAAAAACATGTTTAAGTCATTACCTTATCAGAAAGATTCGTGACTAACCCTAAGAAAATTTGCTAGATGCTGAGTTTATCTCATTTATGTCTTTATAAACAAAGCAAAAGAAAAGTTTTAAGTAGTATCATTGACAAACCAAGGTCTTAATTAAACTAGTTTATTGGATCACATTGATCTAATTGACTGGCTTTGGTTGGATATATATCTTCAACACTTCCTGAATCTAAGCATTATGAACTCTGCTTTAATGTTACTAACTTGGAAACTATAAACATAGACAAATAAAAACTTATTCATTTGGAATCTGAAATCGCAATTTATCAAAATATGAGACAATTTTAACCTAGATTGACAGAAGAGGTTCCTGGAAAATAACCTTTGTGGCTAGAAAAGTAATTGTGTTTACAATATCTTGGCTGAATTAACTCATAATTTTCCAACAGCCACACTCATGACAAAACCAGTAATGTCTGAGGACAATCACTCTATATATTATTCTTGTTGCCAGACATGAAAGAGGTAAAGAAGCTGGTGACAGTTGTTTATAATATAACAATATTAGTGAGATTAAGAAATTTATAGTTTGCTGGGCAGTGATGGTGCATGTCTTTAATCCCAACATTTGGATGGCAGAGGCAAGAGGTCTCTGACTTTGAGGCCAGCCTGGTCTACAGAGGGATTTCCAGGACAGTCAGGGCTACACAAGGAAACCCTGTATCAAAAACATAAAGGAAGGAAAGAAGAAAGGAAGAAAAGAGAGAAGGAGGGAGGGAGGGAGGGAGGGAGGGAGGGAGGGAGGGAGGGAGGGAAAGAAAAAATGTATAGCTTAATGAACAACCATCTTATATATTACTCTTGTCTCTCTAAAATTGAACTAAAATTTAGCTTCATGTAGACACTTTTCTGTCCATCCACTGTGGTTGCTACAGCATCTATACCTATTAATTTAACTCAGAATGTTTGTTGTTTCTCTAGAAAAAAATACTGTCTATTTTTTAGGACTTATAAATATTTATTTGAAATGCTATGCTTCTGCATGTTGCTGAAACCTAAAAATACAAATGTTTAGGTTTCCAGTTACCACAAAAGAAAAGAAAGACTACCACCTCAGCAGTGCTATGGAGTTCCTTCTTCTCTATGTCACACCACATGCTTGATTGTGCTGAGCTTCTGCAGGTGTGCTGTGATTCCAATAACTGCCCCATGGAAGAATTAAGGAGAAAAAAAAATTCTGAAATTAGGTCCGGCACTAATTTTCCCATGTAGACTTCAACAGTGCTGCTCTGAAACAACTTTAATAAGATTTCTTGAACTGGAGGCTGAGCAGTAGGACACGATGGCCAGGTGGCTTAACTGTGTCCAGATTACACTTTTGAAAACCTGCTCCTTTTATGCTTTAATATGATCTTTTTTTTTCTTTTAGACACAGGAGCATATAGAAGAAAGCAGAACAGGATGGGCTGGTGGAGTATGATTTTTATATCTTTTCCTTTGTTCAAATGATACCCAATCTATTCACTGAATTGAGTTTTACACAGTGTACATATTTCACTTTGTTTGTTATGGTTAGGTATCAAATAGAAAAATGCATTTATGATTTATGATTTATGGTTACTTGTGTCCAGAAGCCTGTAACAAAGTTATTCAGTGATGAGGTTTGTTTGGTGTTAAAAGAAAAAAAGTCATGTTTTAAGGACTTGTCTTGTATCCTATATTAATTAAGAGTACAAAACGAGATGGGAAATAAGTGAATGTTGTGTTGCCACATGTCACATTGATTGCATCCACAGCAAGCATTGACATTGGGTGGAGCTGCTCTGCTGAGATTTAGACATGGTCTATAAAAAGGGATACATGAGTATTAATTTCAATCTTTGAAAATATATTTAGAAGTGAAACTACTAAATTTCAAAAGAGGAACTATCCAAAAAAAGCCATAGTGTTAACTTTTGGGAATAGGTTCCCATCCTTTGAAGATACCTGCTTTATTGAATAGTTTTCAATAAATGGTTATTTTTTTATAAATCTTTATTTAATTTAGAAACAATCTTAAATTACATATCAATCCCGGTTCCCTCTCCCTCCCATCCTCCCATTCCCCCACCAGCCCCCCATCACTCCTCCTATCCACTCCCCAGAGTGGAGGTATCATCAGTCTGTTACATCATTTGGGGCAGAGCCTAGGCCCTCCCCTGTGTATCTAGGCTGAAAGAAAATGGCTATTTTTAAAAAGTGGTTTCTTTAGAATTTATCCAAAAGATTTAAAAATGAAAAGGTCACAGGCATTAACTAGAAATATTTTCCTGTAAATATACAAAATAAAAGAAACTAAATTTTAGTTCTTCACATTTTGAAATAAGCTCTGAAATCATAATGCTTAGGCTAGAGTTACAACAAACCATCACCAGCTAATTAAGCAATGTTCCACACATCTCTGGCCTGTTGCTAAATCCTCTCGATTAAAAACAAAACATTAATTTTGTGTTTGGTATCTGAAAGCCTGTACTTTTGACTAATTGCTAACTAGGTTTAAGCATCATCTTTTGCCACTTCGGGAGGATGGCATAATACAGCACTGCCATATGTAAGCTTACTTTCTAGGTAAGATATTTTAAGTGGCTTTGCACTTCACAAAGAGATAAGCAATCTATCAGAAAATCTAAGCGTGATGAAGAAACCAGAGCAGGGCCTTGTTAAAGCTGAGGTCAGTGCAGATGAATGTCTTATCTACAGTCCAGGTGTGATGTGCTACAAGAAGCACTTAACTCAGAATGCATTATGGTCCCTGCTCTGACAACATGATAGCGTAAATGTTTCACAGCCTCTTTACCTCCCCTAGGCTACCTGCTCATCGGAAGCAACTGTCTCCCATGTGCGCAATGGAAGGGAGGAGATAACAGGCTTATCGTAGCAGAAAGATTCTTCCTGTTTGCCTGGTTCTAATATCTTAAAACAAAACAGTCTGCTCTGTAATTTTTTTCAGTACAAGTGAAATTGTAGGCTTTACTCAGAATACATTTTTTTAAAGTCCCGTAAGCAGCTCACTAGGTTTGTGGGGAGTAACTTTTCACTGTGTGACATGAAAATTTCCTGTGACTTGGGTTTCATTTTAGTGACTAAGACAATGCAGAGCCAGTTGCCTCTCACACTACAGAGTATGAGGAATTCTTTGTGAAGAAGGTCTGTGTAATTCTGCCATTATGTAGTTGAGGGCAAAACTTTCTGAAATGAAAGAACAACTTTGTCAAAGGCCTATTCTACTGCAATGCTTGTCCACCAAATTGCAAATTAATTTTCCAATCACTTAATGTAATTTGTCTCTAGATGCAAAATCCTACAAAGTAGATCTTATGATGGATGATACTTATGAATATGTGTGTGTGTGTGTGTGTGTGTGTGTGTGTGTGTGTGTGTACAGTCTCACATTACTCAATTTTCCATTCTGCTACAAATTTATTTAAAGACAAATCAGACATTTACATTTAGCAGAATTTCCTTGAGCAAAGACTTATTCACAGATCAGGCAACCTCCAAGTCCTTTCCTATTTCTCTCCATGTTGCTTGGGGTCCTCTCTCTTACGAGAACTATTGTCCTTGGATCTAGGGCTAATGCTAATCTAGTAGGATCACATCTTCCAATTTTATCATAACTACATCTGTAAAGCTTCTATCCAGGTGGAAATGAATTTGGAGAAACATTATTTACCCACTAGAGATAAATGAGATAACATTGCATTTAAATGGCTCATGATCACAATATAAAAGAAATAATTTTATCAAAAGATATCCAGCATCAGATCACATCCATATTTGATCATTAAATAAGCCCATAGCGAGTCTTCCTACTGTCTCTTTGCTCAGAAACTGATCTTAGAAAAAATATAAAAGGGGACAAATGTTTGTGGCTAGAAGATACTGCTGTGTGCTTTGGTGCTTATTGTTTTCTGATAGATACCCCAATATTAAGTCTCTCTGCCAATGCAATAAATCAGATCAGGCAGAATTAAAATCTAGGTTTTAATTTGAGACAAGCATTCCTGGGTGGTTCCGGTGGAAGAGGAGAAACCATGAGGGAGATCCATGTGGCAGGTCGGACTGCATCACAAATAGCCTGTAGGTGTGGTCCTGAGAATACCAGGGAGAGGAGCCAGGATGGCAGGTTTTCTTGGGGGGTAGGGTCTGGAAATGGAGGAATGGGACTGGGTGGAGCTTCCCAACACTTTCCTCTGGTATAAAATAGCTGAACAACTTTGCTTACTGTTCCGTGGACTTAAACCAGAGAGAGAAACAAGGTTTTAAGGTATTCTTGCATGATTCAGACAAGCTCTGTTCTCATGAGATTTTTCTCAGTAAGGTGTCACCATTTCAACAGAGAACAACCTGTAAAAATAGCCATAAATGTAGGGCAAATAAAAATTTTACAATGGTAGACACATGGCACTATTGATAGAGCAAATCAAAATTTTACAAAGGGAGGCACATGACGCCATGGATGGAAATTTGGTATGAGGCATTTACAGCTCAGTTCTCTGTACTTCTTAGAATAGTGAGTTGCCACTAATTCTGTCCCAAAACACTGAAGTGTTTGGTAGTTCTGGTGCAATTATGTGGTTCCCAGCAGGATATGCTGAATCCCTTTAAACTCAGATTACAAGGTCATTCTGCCTCCTGAGCTAAGAGTCAAGGTCACCCTACTCCCTAACCATGCTTTATGATTTCTCTCAAGTGCATTTGGCCTGCCCGACTACTAAAATCTGTGGCTACTAGACTATGAGATCAGAATCTTACAAATGTCTTCATTAAGTTGTTGACATTGGGAGCTTAGCATCCGACGAATCAAAAAATTAAAAGTACTGAGAGATGTAATGAGAATTATACTTTGCTCAAATGCCTTATTTTAAAGTCTGGTTTGATTAGTATCAACACTTGTTCATTATTCATGTAAGTTGGTTCCAAACTACATCATCTTAGTAGAAGAATTTGTTAAATTAGACATCATGAAGCTGGGGGTTCCAGTGGGAAGATGGGTGCGGTGGCAAACAAGCACCAGTTGGCACACTGAAGTAAGTGTGTGTGAGAGTCACTGGAAACGCTGCCGTCTGAAAACCTGGGATTTCAGATGTGAGTGACAAACAACAGGAGAGGCCAGGCACTAGGATCGTTAGCCATGTAAGGCTTTACAAAAATATCTGTGACTTTATCCTTTGAATATAACCTCTGCTCATTTCTTTCAGTTCTTTGTTTCAACACCAGCTTTCAGCCATGATGCCGCTTCATACTACAAAATATTTAGCGACAAGGATGGTTACAAACATATTCACTACATCAAAGACACTGTGGTACGTTCCTTCCAAGATTTATCTCCTCAGAGATCTTTCACTCGAGGTTGCTCAAGTAATGCTCAGCTTCACACAACATAATGTTTGTCTTTTTATAGGAAAATGCTATTCAAATTACAAGTGGCAAGTGGGAGGCCATATATATATTCAGAGTGACACAGGATTCACTGTAAGTATTTCATGCATCATGATGTACCATTCAGGTTTTAATTGGCACCAAACAATGGGTGTACAGTTAGCTGTCTACTCAGCTAACTGAAGGAGCATTCTGTTGCTCTCCAGCTACATTCAAACGTCAGTGATTTCATTAAGAAAGCACATTCTTTAATAACTAGTCATAACCTTTATGAAAAGTATAAGAATTCTCAAATAGCAATTGGTCCTGAAGGCTAATTTTATTTTTCAAAACTTTAAGGGATGAACAAGCTTCCAAACCCTATAGAAGATAGGCCACGGGTATGGGAGACAATACGTAGAGATTCAGTGTTATCTGGGTTTCATGATATCTGTAACAGTCGGTAGCCATTGGAGAATTACTGCCTGCCAAGATACTGTAAGGTAAGAATAATTGCTCTGAGTTTTTAGATGAGAAAACAGACACTCAGAGCATGTAATTAACTTGGCTAAAGGCCATTTAATTAATGGAAGGTGAGCCTTCAGAGCTAAAGCTTATGAATCCAAGACTGTTGCTGTTAACCTCAGTAGGGAATTCTTTAAGTTCTTCCTTTCTGTCCATCCTACACACTGCCTCATAAAACTGTCTTGGAATAGCCACTCGTGATGCATTTAACTAATCAGTCCCTGCTATCCCTCCCATCAATTCTAATGCTGTGTAAATTAGGAATATTCCCTCAATACTTATAATCTGACTGTCATTAAATGGAATTTGGGGAGCAAAGGAGCAGAATCATTCATCTACCCCCTTACCATATAGAAAGTGTTAGGAACCTATTGCCATGCTATGAAATTATTTGAGGCCAAAGGAGTTTGGTCCTTACACAGAATAGCCTTAAAAGTGAGTATAGTCAGAAAAGCAATGAAATAAAAATGAATGGGAGCTAGATTTCAGGCATGACAGGTTAGGGAAATGGGAAAAAACACTTAAGGCCTGAAGATCCTGCTGAGGTTATAATGGTGGCCAGTGATGACTGAGGCTTGAGCTGGTCTGATGACAATGAATTGTGACTAGAAAGACAAAGATGCACCTCTTTTCTTGTGTGTCCTCAGCATGAGGCCCGACACAGTAGAGGTTCAGTTCATATTTCTTAAGGGAATGAAAGGAAAGGGTAGAGGCTTAGGAAAGATGGGGTAAAATAATTATTATCGTTTGTGAGGGAGAGAAGAGAGGCCAGTGGGAACGTGAGCTGGGCTGCAGTGTTCGAGGTGAAAGCAATACTGTAAACTTTGACAGCCTGGGAAAGCTTCAAGGGACCTTTGGGGGAGGGGAGTGAGCAGTTAATTCACACACTGTTTGAAAGGGTGTGGGAAAGTGATGACTGGAGTCCTGTGACATTAGTACAGACACAAATAACCCAGACAGACATATGAAGGTTTTGAATATGATTTTTTTTTTTTTTTTTTTTTGGCATCGAGGATGCCTGAAATGCTAAGTCCTCCTGAGAATTAAAACAAACCTTGTTTATTCTAAACTTTTCACACTCTATTATGCTCTTCTTGGGGGGGGGGGGAAGACAGCTACTTTGAGATATTCCCATAAACTCACAGAGGAATGGAAGTCATGTCACCAAACTGGAGTTTCCACTTCATAGCTATATTAAGACAGAACGGAGCCTGCAGCTGGGTAGTTAGGTAGCAAGTTTGTTCTCCTGTGGTTTGTTCTGCAGCTTCGTGAACTAACATAGCCCCTAGTATGTTCATACCATCCAGTTCAGATGGGTTTCCTGGCATGGAGTATATAATAAAATCAAAATGTGTTCTCAGTCATAGACAAAATAAATAACATAGTTGAGAAACCATAAATATTCGTAATGGAAAAGGAAACGTATAATATTTGTTTAAATAGCTCATTTTTTCATGGCTCATACTTAATGAATCAGAATAAAATATTTTGATCATAAAGAGTACTCAGCTCAATTTTACCTTTCTCTAATGATCAGTAAGTGACAGTAAATGCCCCAAATTCAATTATGATAATAGTGATGCTTACATATAAGTATTAATTAATAGTTTTATTAAATGAATGGAATTTTTGCCAAAGTTACTTATTAAATATTAGTAACAATACTTTTGTCATTTAATCATCAATACTTAATATTTTCTTAAATTCATTTCAGGTTTTATTCTAGCAATGAATTTGAAGGTTATCCTGGAAGAAGAAACATCTACAGGTAATTTAGGCCAATCCAAAATAGTATTGATAGAGAGAGATGCATAGATACTTGAGTAAAATCAAATCATAACCATGGGTGGATATAGGATGATTTTTGAAGTGTGGAATGTTATAAAATCTGCTTAAAGTTAGCATAAATAATTCAGAAAATGGTATACACAGTATCAATATAAAAGTCACATGCTCCCAAAATGTGAGCTAACTTAAAATGCTTTCTTTTGCAAAGAACAATATAGAAAATTCTAATGATGATATGGATACTAAATATTTTTGTATAATAGTAGATGCTTCGAAAACTTGGATTTAATTCAGAACTTTTATTTACTAATGCACATTTATTCATTGAGCACTTGCTACATTGTCACACTATTTTTACTCTTACTGTGAGATAATCACTCTGGCTCACTTTGCTACAGCCAGCACCATCCCTATATTAGTTATTAAAGTTCAATTCAATTGTTCTGCATATAAAATAGAAACAGTGGTTAACGTTGCTGGTGCTCTAATACAACCCAAATATCTTCTTAACTGATTTGCACCTATAACTGCATTTAATTTTAATAACTTTATGCAATATATAATATTGTGGGA
Source organism: Phodopus roborovskii (assembly GCF_943737965.1). NCBI lineage: Eukaryota > Metazoa > Chordata > Mammalia > Rodentia > Cricetidae > Phodopus > Phodopus roborovskii. The sequence continues at coordinate 41,734,040 of NW_026126418.1, forward strand.
ATTGAGATTTGAACATTGGTACACTGTCCTTTGAGCACTTTGTTACATCCCTTCCTTCCATTTCCAAGACCACACAAAAATTCAAGCATGGAATGTGTATGAGGAAAAACAAGCAAACAAAACGCCTCTTATTCACAGTTCTGTTTCACACCTGCATACACACTTAACTTTACATTGTAAATCCCTCTCCTCTAGAACAAACCAAGTCTCTAGATCCCACCTCACACACACACAGCACTGTCATGCTCAAGGCAATCTCAGGGAGCAAGAAGATAAAGACTTGGGAGGTGGCAAAGCCAGAGTGGGCTCTGACACAGCCTGATCCTGTCAGAGCACCATTGAGTATCCCCATAAAGGAATTCTGATTAAGGGTTTGATGAGAGGTCCAAAAGTCTATTGTTTATTGAAATTAATCACTCCATTCCACAACCACAGTGTGGGGACATGGAGGAAAGAAAGATGTAGTTTGACCTGTGTGGGATGGAGGAGGCAATGAACTTAGATGGAGATCCCAAAAGCCCACATGTCCTGATGAAAGGATGAAAGGTTCAGAAGGCAAATAGAATATGGCTTCTTGTTTCCTCATTACTAAAGTCCCTTTCCAGATCCAGAAAAGAATAGAGATCCTTTCTTGGTAATGCTACCAGGTTTCTTTGTGTGTTTATATGTGGAGTAGAAGAAACTAGGTGTGTATGGGGGGAGGGAGGATCTCCAACTGTTTCATAAGCAAGTAATGGCTATGAAAAATGACTACCTCACTCCCATTGCAAGTGTTCTATAGCTCTCCCATTTTGGAAAAACCACAGAGGGCTTCTCCTTCAAAGCTTGTGCCTCTTCAGGCAAAAATGGATCAAAAATCAAGCTACATCAAAACACTGTGATTCCCCTCTACTTTAAATGATATTGGCAACAGAAAAATAGAGTGGGTTTGATGTCAATATGTAAATTAGTCACTTTACATGGAGTAGTACATTTTGATAAATACAATCTCAAAATTTCAGCTTAGCTTTATTTTCATTTCTCTCTAGAATTAGCATTGGAAACTCTCCTCCGAGCAAGAAGTGTGTTACTTGCCATCTAAGGAAAGAAAGGTGCCAATATTACACAGCAAGTTTCAGCTACGACGCCAAGTACTATGCACTCATCTGCTATGGTAGGTGATGGACCTAACATAAGCATCACCATCCCCACAGCCATTGTCATCATCCCTGTCACTCCATCTGATTACTTCGAAGCTTTCCATTTCTTGAGAACCTGTTATATATAAGGATCTTATCAAAGGCCTAAGGCTTGGGGAATGAACAGCATAGAAAGGTATTATTCTCACTTGTTTGTGTTTGATGAAGCTGAGTAACCAGCTAAGTTGTGTACCTCTGTGGGGCAATAGTCAGAGCTCAAGCAAGAGTTGGTTGCCTCTAATCTTGCTTTTAGCCGCCATGTTTTACATCACTGTGATGTTGCACATAGACACCATCTATCTTATAAGTACAGAAGGAGAAATGTTAAAACAGAAGTTTTGTTTTTGTTTTTTCTGATAAAGTGGTTGTTCTGCTTTGGTCTTGTTTGTGGGGAAAGTATCAAAGAACAATGGCCCAGAAACCTGAGGTCTGTGCAATGAAGACAAATATTCTTCCAATTCTAGCATTAAATGAGGATAAAAAAAATAAAGCTTTGAAATTAAATCCTTCCTCTTGAAAATTGGAAGGTATTTTGAGTAATTTTCATTCAAATATTAACAAATGAACCATTGTAGCATAGTACAGAATGCATTTCCTGCTTGTTTAGACCATGGTTACATTTTACAAATAATTTGCTATCTAATTTCATTCACAACATGTTATTTTGAAAAAAATAACAAGAAATGCAAGTTAACAGTACAAACCAAAGGAATCAGTGACTGCTGAGGGTTTAGTAGAATCACTAATTTTATAATTGCTGCATTGTCACTCTAGCAAGCCCTAGTTTAGGAGAGTGGGTAGCACATTTGGCAGGAAATTCAACAAAGTGCATGCCATCCTCTGGTTCCTGATATCATTTACTCCTGTGGAGGTAGGTGACTTAAAGAACAATGGAAACTTTCATCAACTGAGATCTGTACTCAACTGCAGGGGCCTCCTGTGGGTTTCCTGGAAAATGAACAAAGATTGAGGCCATCATGATATGCTACCTCCCTTAATCCAGCAACCTTGCTCTAGAACCTGAGCCACAGCTCATTTGACTATGTAGACATGAATAACCATTTTAACCCGAACACTCCCTTCAAGATGTCACAAGATGTCAGTTTGAAATAACACTTCCATAAAATGTTTGGTCAGTGGCATCTTTGAAATGTCAAGAGATTGTTGTTCATGGCCATATGTGCTGATTGTGATTATGGCATTTAAAGGTAAACATTAAATGTCCCTCTCAAGTTATATGCAACATTTTCCAACCCAAACTCTATATTTATGTAACATGTATCAAAAGCTTACATATCAGGCACATAGCATCCGTGAACTAAGGATGCTGGAACATCTGTTTATCTCTCTCTCTCTCTTTCTCTCTCTCTGTTCCTCCCTCCCTCTCCTGAAAGGCTGGGCTGGATGGGACTGATCTCTAGTCATTGTATTCATAAGAGTGTCTATTACATTTCATATAAACATGGTGGAGCATGAAAAGAACGACTGTCTTTTGAAAACTCTACTGAGACAGTTTTTCTTTCTGTTTCATTTGCTGATAATCAAGGCAGCAGTGTACATGAACATATATGCATTTATACCAGTGTGCACTCCATGTTTGAATAACTCAGTACAGCTCTCCAGAAAAGCATGATAACATGTTTTGTATCGCTTCTCTCTAGTATCTACTTGAATCTAAATGTTCACTGAAGTATAGATAAGGAACCAAAGCCTAAGCCCTCATCAAAAGTTGGTGGAAGAGTCCTTTCTAGAACTTGAATCGCCTGACTTTTCTACCACTCACTCTTCCTCGGCAGTATGGTAATTTCCCATTTAGCAAAAAATATACTGTGTGGGAAGCATCACATCGTCTGGTGTTTTTGAAGCTCCAGTAAAATGAGTCACTGCACCATCATAGGAAAAACCTTGAAATCTTTCTCTTTAGGGCTAAGAGGAACGCCTCATTATGTAACTTTCAAATTCTCCAAAGGGCTGTTGAGCTCTGGAAGACAAGATTAATGCAGGTAAAAATTGCATTGGTAATATGAAACAAAAACAGTATAAAGAGGAATGTTAGGCATTGATGCCATATCTCTTGGGCCATGCAGGTTTTCACTACTGGAAACATATGCCCATGAAAATTCCATATGACGGATGCTAATATATCAAAGCCTGGAGATTTAGACTGCCTTGTCTCCTTTGATTCTGGCCTTAAATGTAATATGCATGTGTCTCTTTTGATAACTTTGAAGAAACACTGAGTCCCAGGAAAAGCTTTTCAGTTATTTTCCCCAACACTCTCAACTGTCACAGAAGGACTGCTGGTTTTTTGATAAAGCCAAATAAAAATCTCTTTCTTCTAGTCTCAAGTTATACTAAGAATTAAGGCAGAAAATCAAAATATTAGCTTTATTATTTATAAAGACTAGTTGGAGAACATGGTGGAGGTAAGCTGTGTGCCTTCCAACACTGTACCCCACAATTACAGTTATACAAACACGGGTACCGCTGTACAGTTGCAGGATTGGCCCATGGAGCTTGGCACTTCAAGCTCTATGGAATAAATCAGAGCATGTTTTCCACAGGAAGAAGGCTGCCAGGAGCCAGCCAGAAGGTCCCATTCATAAGCAGGTCTCCCAAGAACCCAGAGAAGTCCTTTATTTGGAGTCAAGGACACAATTCTAACATGGCTCCCTTAAGGCAGAAGGAAGTATTAGGAATGGTAATCTACTCCTGATAAAGACTGTTGATAATGCAGTCTTTAAAAGTGTGCTCTGTGCATGATTTTATTCTATAGTTTAGATGAGTGATACCTTATTTATTTATTTATTTATGGCCAGTTTCTACATAGAGAAGCTAAATTTGCAGTGCATGGTAGACAGTGATATGCTGAACAGAGCCTTCATCTTTCTTTCTCTACCCCCCCCCCCTGCCCAGACATGGTTTCTCTGTGTGGCCCTGGATATCCTGGAACCTGTTCTGTAGATCAGGCTGGTCTTGAACTCATAGAGATCTTTCTGGCTCTGTCTCCTGAGTGCTGGGATTAAAGGCATGTACTACCACCAACCAGCCAGAGCCTCCATCTTAAGAATGAATTTATCAGTCATTACTGGAGATGCTGGTAGCTGACAGCTTACAATCCAAGTCCCAAGTATGGAGATTGATCTAGTCACAAGCCATATCCAATGGTTGTGTTCTATGCTGGGGGGATAAAGACCTGTCGTGTTGCCCCACTGGGACAGTTCTGCACATTCTATAGCTTGCTGGAGGCTTGGGTTGAGTCTCTATGACAAACGCTGAAGCCCACCCTCCCTCATGATCCTATCCTTCTTTCTTTAACCCATCAAGCAACATCAAAACATCACCCTTCCTCGTGCCATAAATTACTAGCCCCTAAAACATGACCTAAAACAGCATATTAGAAAAGCAAAGGTTTTCGATTCAAAAGTATTTCTGCATGTAATAATCACAAAGATAAAAAATGTTGGCTTTTAACCACCAAAACAAAATGAACATTCAACAAAGGAAACACAGTCTAGGTGCTGATGAAGGTTACTTGGTAATATACAACTAAAACTTGTCAGATGCAGCGTGACAGCTTCCCAGAAGGCTATTTGCAGTTTGTGAGGTTTCTCTGTGTAATAAAATCAGTTTTAACTATCCAAGCTCACTTCTAGAAAAACTACTGCACAGGTAAGACTTTTCTCATATCTGTTCTTTGATTGGGTTTTGATCTGATGGCATATGGTTTAAACGTAACTTAAAATGTTTGTTTCACTATGGTTAAAAAAAAGTCACTGAAGAGTTAAGAGATGTATTTGTACTTGACACTAGTCATAAGTATTACAAGCAATCCTGGATGAAAATGAAATGTTATTTTTAACAGTAGTTACATTTTTGTTTCCAACCTACATGCAGGCCCTGGCCTCCCCATTTCCACCCTCCATGATGGCCGAACAGACCAAGGTACTCTCTCGCCTCATTAGATACCTTGAGTTCTCTACCACTTCAGAGGGCAGGATAGTTGGCCCAACTTGAAAGGAGGAATTGTAATACCATGGTATCATCGTGAAGCTTATTATTCCACAGATTCAGATGCTGTTTGCATTAAACCTGATCACATGAAGCTTGGTACTACTTACTGGCAGTGGGAATGTGACATGATAGAAATCACAGAATCGAGATCAGTTCTCTCTTGCCCCTTGCCTTCTAAAACCACAGAAGATTAGGATCAGACAGGATGTTTACACATCTTTTTTCTCCTCAAAAGACAAAAAAAAAAAAAAAAAAAAAAATTCCTTCTTTTCAAGGAGTATCTTTTTCTTCTTCCCCTCCTCCTCCCTCCTTCTTTTACTGCATACTGGTCAGAAATTCTAGACATTACTTCTCTGATTCAGTTCAGGGCAGAGGTGATTATCACGCCAGTACTTTTGTTTGTTTCGCCTTGTGTTAACAGCTGTATCACAATGTTGCCATGTGTGAAAGCCTTGGAATTTGGGGAAACTTTCCGTTTTTGACTGCTGTCATCAGAGTTCTCCTCTACCTCGAATTTGTGATAGTGGTTAAAATAGTTCACAGTTCAAAGATGGCAATAACTCGACAGGGTTATAACTGGTATTCTTCCTATTGGCTCTCCATCTGGTTGGCCATTAAACACCAAAAGATTGGAGTTGCTGGACAGCAGGCATGATGTGGGACAAGCGATGTTTTCTCCCTTCAGCACTCTGCCTGCAGCTGTCCCTGGACAGCCTTGCTGACAGTCGGGACACTACTTGGGGATTTGTTTTGTGTCAGTTCAATGGTTCAAGAATAGGCGAAAATGAAGTCATGAGAAAAGGCTAGGGATTCTGAGGCAGGACAGTGGATTTACTTTCATTTTGAAGTTATTTTAACCTTGTTTGATTAAACAAAAGGTTAAATGTGTTAATTAGACATATTCCACTTTCAGGGAACAGCATCTTTGTTTTTAATTTTTTTTATTTTATATAACCAAGTCCATTTAAATGAAAACAAACATTTATAGACAACATTTGGGAATTTGGACGTCGTACTTTCCAAACTACTTCCTGCTGGTAAGGGGCGCTGTCATAGGGAACAGCATCTTAAAGCAATACTACTTTCAAGTTCTGAAGTTTTTGTTTTAATGGAAATCTCCATAGATATTTAAAGTTAATTTTATCATCACTCTAAAATATAACTCTACTTCCTCTCCTCCATAAAATGAATTTCTATATCCTAGCATTTTTTTTCTTGATGTTCTTGTTATATTCCAGGCAGATACTAATCTTTTTAATGCTTTTTGAAGTATTACACCACTCTCCATATACATCATATATATTTTTATATTTTCTAATTCAAGAAACCACTCAAATTCCTTTAGAGAACAGATCTGCCAACTTGTCTAATGAGAACAGTATTCTTTTTCACTGTATTAGTAATTTTTCTCATTGTTCCAACAGAGTCCCTATAAGAAGCATAATAGCAGGAACCTAAGGCAGCTAGCTGGTCATGTGACACCTGCAGTCAGGGAGCAGAGAAAGGCCAAGAATGGGGACAGGGATAGTCCACTCTCTCAGTGACTCACTTCTGGAAAGCTTCCACCTCCTGAACATGCTACAACCTTCCAAAACAGTGCAAGGTTGCCACTCACTGAAGAGCAAATGTTCAAACATATGAGCCTATAGGGTGAAACATGTCCAAACGATATCGTATGCTTATCAAAAATACAAATTCTCAGAGACTCCAGTCCACTCCACATAACTATTTTATTGCATATCCTGTGACTACATTTTAGTTATTTTAAACCCACTATTCTTTTCATTTTGTACCAGCCATCTTTATTTGACAAATACTGAAGTCTTACATTATACTAGGTATTATTTCTCTACAATGATGGATGCCAGATTGGCCATCATTCCTGCCCACGAGGAGACTTGAGATTAATGGCAGGCAACAGTGAGATAGTGAAATGTAGGGCTAAGAGAAAGGAAATGTAGGAAATGTTTTCTAATGGCATTCATTATACCTGAGATTCTTGAATACAAAGAATGGTGATGCTGTTTGGATGATTGGCTTAGTGAGTGAATTGAAATGCTTGCTTTTTTCACTCACAAAGTACTGACTTTGAGGAGAGGATGAAAGTAGCTTTGCTATTGAGTTTAAAGTGCTCATAGGATGTGCAAGTCAAACTAGTTGGCCTATAGTAATTTGATTTTGGGATTGGAATGTCAAAGCACAGTTGTACTGAAGGTGATCATGAAGAAGTTGTTAGTTTATTGAGAACTTGGTGTCTGTGGGCTTGGGAGTTGATGAGATGGTAAGTTACTAAAAAGTGAGCCTTGAGCAAAACCCTTCAGAATGCCTTTACTGAAGAAGTGAAAACAAAGCCTGTTAAGGAGATCAAGGAGAAAAATAGGAGATAAATAGCCTTGAAATGGGACTAGGGAAGGTAGAGAAAACAGAGTCTCAATAAGACACTGGTACACAAATGACGAAGATACAATGGCAACTACTTCTAGGGCAGTTTCCAGAGAACAGTGGAGGTACTGACAAGATTAAAGTGAGGTTGGACCTGCATAGGACATTAGTGGGTATTTTCTGTGTTTGTTTGTTTGTTTGTTTGTTTGTTTTGGCACACATCTTTGTAGAGGGTAGAAAGGTTGTATATTAGCTAGTAACAATGTTTTCTTTAGAAGGTAAGTATTTGTTGAAGGTTGATTAAAGAAATTACGAGGCTAATAGGGGTTAGAGAATGCTAGGCAAAGTACATGATATATATCTGTAACCTCAACATGAGAGAGAGAGATGATCAAAAGTTTCAGACTATCTATATATACATAGCCTGCACAATAAAAGGCCTAAGAAATAAAATAAGAAAGTTCCTGAGAAATTGGGAAGCGTGGGGGTCCAGAAATACATGAAGAGATTAATCTCTTGTCATGGGGAAAAAAAAGAAGAGCTTGCTGGTAGTTTTATGAAGGTTTGAAAGCCTTAGGGAAAACAATGGGCTTCATTCTCCTTTCAAAGAGGAAAGTCGTTTGAAAGCAGCAGATTATATTTGAATCAGATACTATGGAAACCCTGAAGAGTTGACACTTAACATTGAGAATGCATTTGAAGTTACTTGCTTTGGGCGTTGCTGGTTCTCATTAAACCCAGTAACTGAATGACCTCACAGCTTTTCCACAGATTCTTCACAAAATTTAATTAATATGAAAACCAACATTTTTATATGGCAAACAAATATCAAATATACAATCTATCACTTTTAAAATTCAATTCAGTTCTGTCATAATAAAGTATCTACAAAATTATATTGTATGGATTCCATATCTGACACGAGACCCTCAGGAGGCTGGATAAGTGAAGTAAGTATACAAGGGTAAGTGAAAGGAAGAAAGATATTGTCCAGACTGTACCTCCTCTTACAAACTAATGGCAGATGCTGTACAGCCCCATAGAGAAGTCCACATGTCCCTTCTCACTCTTGCCATAGCCTAGGAATACTATTTGTGTTTTAAGTAAAACAACTTGTTCACTATTCATAAGAATACCACTCTAACTACAGGAGTATTGATTAGCTTTTAAATTAAACCTGGCACTTCATTAAGTTTTAAAATGTAAAAGCTCAATAATTAACAACAGAATGCCAATAAAGTTTTTAAAAAATCATACAATATGGTAACACCTTCTGCTTCCAGTACCAGTGGTCAGATAACAGAAATAGTAACCAATTAGTGCATCACCCACAGAATTCACTTCTTCCGGGAGAATTCAGAGGGAGAGTTATAGACTATAGACCAAGCTAACTTCAAGCTCACTGCTGTGTGAACCAAGCTGGCCTTGAATTCACAGAGATCCTTCTGTCTCAGCCTCCCAAACACTGAAACTATAGGCAGGATCCAGCATGCCTGAATATAAACAACAGCTTTTAGATTGTTTTTCAAGTATGAGACAGAACAATACTATTTATTGTCCTTTGAGGAAGATATAGGACAGTTTTTAGAGAATGATTTTGAAAGAATTATGTACACAGTAATTTGTTATCAAAACAGAGATATTTCTGTATTAATCAAATATATCAGAAAAAGGTCAATATACATATAAAAATCTCAGAAACAATGTTTAACTCCTCACACTGAATACATTAGGTTTGCAGTTTTATCCCCATTTCACCTAGATGAGTCAATAATCTGGTTATTCTATTTCCTCCATTTAGTCAACTTTTAAAGAAATATCACCTATTCAGATACATGGCTTCAAATTGAAAAAGTACAGTTGCATATGGAAAAACAAGTTCAAAATCGCACTGTTACTTTTATGTTTCTGCTCAAAATGCTACAAATGGACTGTTTGTTTGTTTTGATTGGCTGGTTCATTTTTTGAAACAGGGTTTCCTCTGTGTAGCCCTGACTTTCCTGTAACTCACTCTGTAGACCAGACTGGCCTGTAACTCACAAAGATTTTCATGCCTCTATTTCCTTAGAGCTGAGATTAAAGGCATGAGCCACCACTGCCCAGCAAAATATTGAAAATGCTAGGGACTATAAGGATCACTGAAGGACACTGATAGAAATGTGATGTTCTCAGACACGGACATATACACTAACAGCTGCCTTATGACTGCCCATATCAAGCACCTTAAAAAACCTTGGTCACTTCAGTGTCATTCATACAAGCTGAAGGAATTTAAAGAATTATTCATGTAAATAGTAGTAACTAATGATGAACATTATATTTTTTTAAAGAAATACAAATATTGGAAGAAAACAAAGAATTGGAAAATGCTCTGAGAAATATCCAGCTGCCTACAGAGGAAATTAAGAAGCTAGAAGACAGTGAAATTAGTAAGATCTTTTAAAGACTTCTCACATGTAGATGTGAAAGGGAACACTTCTCTCACTTAAAAAATTTTACTGAGTAAATGTTACAGTCCAACCCATGCGACATAAGCTCTCATTTAAAATAACATTTCTGAAACAATATTTAGTTTTGTTAAACATTATCCTATGATTATGCATACAGTTGATCATCTCCTTTGTAGCTACCTCTCAACACTGACATTTTAGTGTTGAGGTTATCTCATTGGAATTTTAGAATACATGACTCTAGAATAAAAAGTATTTCAAGATTTATAGTCATTTGAAAAGTAGACCTGGAATATGTAATAAAGTCAATTTAAAATGTGCTCTTAATTCTTAATGATTTAAGTTGCTATGGGTTGCTTTTATGATGCGTATTGTTAAAGAAAACAGATGATAGCATACATGTGATGGAGTAATTATTCTCTCTTTCTGTTTTCGAAGCTTTATGGTACAAGATGATTCTTCCTCCTCAGTTTGACAGATCAAAAAAGTACCCTTTGTTGATCCAAGTGTACGTAATGTTTTCCTCTGTGTAAAAAACTATTTACTGGAAATATGTTGGGTGAAATACACGTTTATGAAATAGAATGAACCATTCTCCTTGGTAACAGTTCCTATTGATGCTGTTTTTATATATTCCCCCAACTAATCAGAGTAAATAAAATATGGTTATTTAAAATAGATCTAGGGAGTTCTGAGATTTGAGATGGACTTGCCTGCATTTGTTGTGTTGAAAATCCCTGGGATGGCAAATTGCCGAATGTGTCAGAATACCTTTGAGATAGAGAGATTGCAGCCAAAAAAAAAAAAAAATAGTGTAAATCATCTTAACATCTTATGTAATTGAGTTAGAAATGAAATAAAGGAATGGAATACATTTAGTGGAATCACACCCAAAATCAGTGCTGACCTACACACAATTTGCTTAAAACACCATGTATTTTTTTAGTATATCTTATGTCTGCTTTTAGCAAGTGGCAGGTGGCAGAAATGACGAAAAACCCACACATATTCCTTGAAATGCCAACCCTAGATGTATCCGTTTTGGGGAATAGGAGAGGCTGTGTCCCAAAACAACTTCCTTGTAGCAAACCTCTGGGGAAGCCTGGTCTCCTCCTGATTTGGAGCCAGCTCTAATGCCACTGATATCAGAATTTTCATCACATAATTGGTCTGGGAATTGCCAAAGTCAGTGCTGAACTGATGCGGGAAACTGGATTTTATAAAGAATTCAGAAATTATTTTTTTATTTTCCTTTAGGTATGGTGGTCCCTGCAGCCAGAGTGTAAAGTCTGTATTTGCTGTTCAATGGATAACTTATCTTGCAAGTAAGGAGGGGATAGTCGTTGCCTTGGTAGATGGTCGAGGCACTGCTTTCCAAGGTGACAAATTCCTGTATGCAGTGTACCGAAAGCTGGGTGTGTATGAAGTTGAAGACCAGATCACAGCTGTCAGGTGAGCACCTTGCCATCAAACTGCCCACACACAACGAATGTCGCACAATCACTACTGTAGTTCATAACGGGGACCCTGAACATGGCAGCTGTGTCCTGCCACTGAGCTATACTCCTAATCTTGTTTTCAACTCCTAATGACTTCATTCTTTTTTCCTGACTTGGAAAATAATATTATTATTGGTTCTAAAGGGATCTTTTGGGCCAAATTTGGGGAAAGTTTTTCATAGAAAATGGCTAATAAAAATGAAAAAAAAAAAACTCTGGGTAGATATGAGACATTCCAATGCACTTTTATTATTATTACTATGGTTCATATTTGGAAAAGTGAAAAGAAAAATATTATATAACTTGAGTGATAATCTTCAGTAAATCAAATGTCTGAATGCATTCAATCATTGTTAGTCTTACTCTTTAGAGATGGTTCAGATCTTCATCACACTATGTGTCCTAGGTATTGGGAGCCCATTATCTTTCTTGAACCTAAAAGGATGTTATCAGTAAAACTACTACTGCATTGAGGATACTGTACAGTATTCCCCTGGACTCCAATTGCTATAGTGTGAATAGGTGAAGCTGGGCTATCTGACTTGTTGCATTCATAAATGCAGATGACTTTGTACATGCAACAACTTATGGCAAAACACTGATTCCACAAATAAAGGCTATTTAGAATATTCAATGGAATATTTCCTGTATCCTCTTATTGCTATTGTTATTAGCAATATTGGTCAACATATACAACAAAGATTATATTTCACAGCTAGGATATAGGCCCAGACAGTACTTTTTTGCATTTCTAACTTTAATCAAGGCAGAAAAGTTTAGATTCATATGCAGCTAATTTTAAGAATAGAAAGGCAATCATGACTCATGAATTGCAATGTTTCTTCCATTCAGTGAATAGTCATTTATGCACAGACAAAATATATTCAGTTAAAGTAGCCAATTGTGATAAAATGTAGTAAATTAGTGATTAAATTGTTAAACAACATCCAAATCTATAATTAACCCCTCACTGTTTGGAGGCTGCATGACTCTCACTGATCCAGACTTTTGACATTTTACTACTAATTTATTTGGAAGAACTTTGTCCAGTGGAGAAATGGTTCAAAACAAGCTCCACTGGAGTAGCAGAGAACTTGGTATTTTGCTTTTGAATGTTTGTTTCAGTTGCAGTACTGGAAGCTAAGCCCAAGACCTTGTAAGTATTAAGCAATCACTTACCCACTGAGCTAAATCCTCAGCTTAGATTTTTTTCAGGCTTTGATGTGCCCTGTCAAAAGTAAGAACATATTTGTCAGCCTTCTAACTTTGGGTATTTTGTGAGAGGTGCATCTTGGGTCTTGTCTGCTAATATTTAAAGCTCTGCAAAACACCAAGGAAATATAAACCAAAGACTTCCCAAAGGCACAGAGGTAAAAATTACAAATCATTGTTTCTTCATCAACTGTTCCCTAAGGTTGATTGGCCTAGAAGGTGTTTGTTTTGTCTTTAGCTTAAAATAATCATAATAATACAGTCCACCAAAACCAACATATGTCACAGTATTTAATGCATTGATTTACCATCACAAATACAGTACTCAGCCAGATATGAATTCTTAATTTCCTCTATTGAAGGAGTAAAAGCATAGTCTTCAGCCCATGCAAGGATCTTAATGAAAGTTGTTATTCCTAGCATTCAATATAGAGATTACAGAGCAATAATTTTTACCTTCTATAAATTTTGTATTAATACCAACTTGTCTTTAGTACTTAATTACAGCTGTGCCAGAGGTACAGGTGGCCATTATCTTTACCTGATTTTTTTTTCTAGAACGGAATCTAAAGTAAACTTTCCTCATATAGGGCAAGCATACAGCCACCCATATGCTCTTAACAATGGCATCTCAAATTTTAATACATGCCGCCATACTACATTCTGCACAAAACGGCACAACTCGCAGTCCTTGCATTAAATGCATTTACAATTGGATAAACATGGATAAATGGTCTGTGCTCTAAGGGGACAGCACTACTTGTAGATGGAACTTGTAGCAAGTTCCTTAGTGAACAGAGTGGCTACATGACCCATTCAGGCAACACATGAAACAGTGGAGAGAATACCAGGACAGGCCTTGGCTTGGTTCAAAATCTCTGTTCCATGAAGAGGCCTTGAACCCGGTCCCTAAAAAGGAAAAGTTAAAAAGAAAGAGAATAATGATTAACCTGAGGATGATCACCTCCATATCTCTCTAAGAATTGTTTTAGGACTCACACACCAAACACCGTACCCAAGGAAATGGATTTGTAGGCCCTTGACTGTCACCGTTAAATCATCCCAGCAATGAAATTGTTTTCCTTGAGTCTCTTATAAAATTTAACATAGGTAAATTTTATACATGTGGACAGAAAACCATGCATATGTGTTTGAAACAGCAGTAGATACTAGTCAAGCTAAGCTAATAAATGTAAACAAAATGGAAAGTTGAGGAAGAACAGGTCAACCTAGTAGCTTGTCTGTGAGTAAGAATGCCTCTAAGGAGACAGATGGTTGTGAGTTCACAAGTGCTGGTGAAAAAGCAACACAAGTTCCCCAGGCTCCTTGCAAAATGCCACATATAAGAAAATTGTAAAATTTCAGAGCTTGTAGGGTCAGCTCCACACATTTGGAGTCTGTTCGGCATTGTTTATATACTCGTAGTTCTAATTTTATGGAATTTAAGAGCCAATGGTGAAGAATTACATGAGGAAAAATATATTATTACACAGGTAGTGTCAAAAGGAAATTTCTCAAGTAGTGTAATTGATCACTAGGATTTGAGACAACCTTAGCCGAGAGTCATTTTTAATGTGGAAAAAAAAAATCTAGCTCAGTTCAATCTCTAAGATGAGAGAAGCATCTTCTGCTTTTGTTACAACCACTGTGTTGATTAAACCATATTATCAGGTCTTTCTGATAACCTTCCAGGAAGCTTTTCAGATTTTGGAAGTGAAATTTATTGAGCCTTGTTGATCTCAAAGGGTTGGTATTATCTAGCTAACCTTTAACCTATTCCTGCCACATTAAGTGTTAATGTTTCATTTCCATGTTAAGCACTACACTATCATTTCCTGCAAATGTCATCCTTTCAGAATACACCTAGGAAGGGCGTGGATAAGAATTTCCTGCCCCCATGTGTCACCTGTTATTTGTTTTGTGCCCCAGATGCAAGGCAGTATGATTGTTAGCTTCTGGGAGATCATAAAATCGTGAGCGGTTTTATGGCTCAGTACCGTCTTCCAACACCAGTAGCGAGACTTTTTTTTTTTTTTTTTTAACAAGAAAGTATACCTTCTAGACCCTCATTTGGATCTCAAAATCTATGGAAGAATGGCTGAAGGGCCATATATTTTTGCATATTCGCTTTCCCTTGATCTGCTTCCACACAGGTAGCAATTTTCCATTCGCTACTCTGTTTCTTCCCTGTACATTCAGTGTCCTTCAGAATTCGTGTCGGGTAAGCTGTGACTAACCGGGCCTCTTCCCATCTGTTTGTCCCGGGCATTTGCCCAACTCCTCAATGCGTCAGAAACGTGCATGCTGAGTCGATGTAATGAGAGATATGGTTGCTATAAAATCCCTTTAAATGACTCTACGGAGCTAGCCAGAGGTAGAGCGATAGCACAGTATATCTAAAGTCCTGGGTTCAGTCCCCAGCACAACAAAACAAAAGGAGAAATGTCATTATTCAACTACAAGAAGCACTTGTGTTCTACTTCAGGAGAAATGGCAAGGAAGCCATTACTAGAAACTGGAGGCCACACAGCACTATTTTCTGGGGCTGCCTCACCTACTGTGGTGTTCTCTAGACCCCGCCCACTCCCATCACACCCTTCCCTCTTGCTTCTTCTCTCTGCTTCTAAAGTTTCCTTGAGACTTTATCAGAGGTACAAGTGACTGGCATACGTTGTTTTGTGTTGTCTAGAGGAGTCTCAGAACTTTGAAAGGTTTTCTTATAGTCCATTATTCCCAAGGAAAAGAATATTTTCAAAAGGTTTCGCAAATGTGATGGAGCCAAGCGAATCATTTCAGCCTTTTAAAGGACACACATAAATGTCCATACCATGGAAAATTGGGGGCTCCTGTTTATGAATGGCAAGAGAATCGATGTTTTATTTTTCCTCTGAGCAGGGCTTAAAATCAAAATGGTGGTCATCAAACACTAAGTAAATAAGGGGATACAAATTTAATAAAAACTAAACAGCAAGGAAACAAAAGTCCTTTCCAAGACCCAACAATTTGGAAATTTGGTGCTACTCAGTGAAGCCATTGTGTTCTCATGAGGGCAGGCTTTGATAAGAGGACTCAGACACTGAGGCTGAGGGCACCGGGATCACTACAGATGAAGAAGAGATCCTAAGGTGATCCTTTTATTCTCTGCAGAAAACATGATAATATTATTTTAATTATTTGTAAACGCAGCCTTGTTATACATGTGTTTAAACAAAGAAATGAAGCGCTTCTATTAAATCTTTGGATTAAATATGCTTGTGTAATGAAGTAAATGTCATGTGTACACAATTAAAATTCTAAAAATTTGTTTCTTTCACTTTAGAAAATTCATAGAAATGGGTTTCATTGATGAAAAAAGAATAGCCATATGGGGCTGGGTAAGTTGCTTTATAAGTTCCTGCCTGTTACTCAGTTTGGTAATCCTCGTTTTCTGAAGTGTTTGCTTTGAAGGTTTTTCATGAAATGTCAGTGTTGCAACATAATTTAATCTGTCAATAGAAACAGTCAATTTGGATAATATCAGCTCTGAAGTGGTGCTTTCAAATGTTTTGTTCCTGTCTTTAATTCAGTTTCTTCTTTGTATGACAAATGAACTCATAATTGACACATTTTTACTTAACTTTTGATGCTAAATTATAGTGTACTAAACTGAACTATGCCTATCAAAGACTGCCTTTCTGATTTTGGGTTTAATATTTATTGCATGTCTTATATTTCATTTTAGTGAAAAGCTGAGCTAAGGTTTGAAATTATAGGAACTTTCAGTGTAGGAACTGTTTAATAGACAGGGTAGTCCTACCTGGGCTGTTAGGTATTTTTCTCTTTGGGGACTACCAGATTCTCCTAGTAGAACCAATGTGAACTTCTGCTAATTTGAAGAGAAGCATTCTTTGGCTATTGCTCATGTAGATGACACTCCCCCACGTTTGAGGACTGATGTTATTTATTGAAAATAAACACAAAAATAAGTGGAAGAAGTTATCTATTGTGGGTGGTGAAGTCACTGGACACTCTAGAGAAATACTGAAGAGAGTTTAGGTTTACCCATTATAAAGTAAGATAATTACACTCCAAAGAAGTTTCTCTGCTTCAGTTTTTGGTCTGAATTTGTACATTTGAAAGTCAATTTTCAGCCAGTTGTGCTTGGGTTGTTTTTCTTGGCTGTTTCCACTGAAAGGGGACTGCACAAGGTGGAGGGAATGAAACACAACACTGAAAAGAATTTGTAGGATTCAGCTCAACTCTCAGCTCAATGACCAGAAGAAGGTCTGTTAGGAATTTGGAGAAAGTTGTTATTTCAAGCCATTTGGTTCTTCTCAAAACTATCAGATGTTACATATCTAAACAGAGTGAGATTCAAAGGCATAGAAAGAAGAGAAATATTTTTGTAGGGAAATATTTCAGATAAGACCTTTCTTACCATCCATTTTTTTTTGTGAAATTCCTGAAGTAAATCTTGGACAGAGTTTCATTTTAAGCAAATAATGTGTATAATCATTAACATTTTGCTTAGAGCTATGCTTTGATTTTGCTGTGGGACTCTGAGGAACGATAAGCTGGAACTTTCCATTTCATTTATAGAATATGGTTATATGTTGGTTTAGTAGAGACTCCTTTATGTGGGATGATTGAAAACCCACACATCACCCATCAGTCATGTCAGCCAGAATACTTCCATAACAGACTCATCCCATGTTGGATCATGTAAATGCCATCAAAAGAAATAGTGCATTAGTCTCCTTGCACTGCTTACTCTCTCGCGTGGCAGTGGTCATGAAGCCAAATGTGAGAGCAGGTTTGAAAGAATAAAGCAATGAGGGGATTGCCAATGCCTGCCATGATTAAGTAGACCCTAATCAGCTGGAGGAAGCATGGTGCAAAAAGACAACCCCATTCTTATTAACCCATATGTCTGATCTCTGACTCATCCATCCCTTCCTTCATCCTTGTAAATGATCATTATATCTCAACTAGATACTGTGTTAAGCAATTTATTTTATTTTTTCTGACATAGTCTCATGCATCTCAGCTTAACTTTCCAACTAGCTATATATCTGAGAATTACCTAGAGTTTCTGATCCTCCTGACTCCATCTCCCAAGTACTGGGATGACAGACATGCACTGCTTTTCCCAATTCTATGTGCTATTAGATATCTAACTTGTTCTTCTCATGTGCTAATTAAGCCCTATACTAACAGAGCCACTTCCTCAGCTTTCATGCTAGGTTGTTTATGGATCAAAGGATGATTAGTTACACTTTTGACTGTCTTATGGTGTAATAGAGTAGAAAAACAATGGTTTATCAAGAGATATAACTCATTGTACAAACAACAGAGAGAAAAGTGGTTAATTGTGGTTGTGAGAGCTAATAGAGATGTTAGAAATGAGTCAGTGTCTTTGATAGCCAAAACTAGCTTAGTAAATGGCCATTCCAGAATGTAAAGACTACATTTATCCTGGTGTTGATAAAGAAGTATGTGTGAGTTGGTTAGGAATACGTTAAACTTTGAAAGTCTAAAGATTCATGAAGAAAACTTTGAGATATGGCAGGAAATTACAAGGACCTACTAGGACACATGAAGGGGACTGTGTTTGGCTTTTTGCATTCTGTCTCTCTGTGATCCTCAGTCTATAAGTTCTTTAAATGTTAGTATGTTCCTGAGTGGCCTTAATACTCAGAAACTCCTTAGGTCATTGGAGCAAACTCTGTGATTTCAAAGATGATGATGGTTGGCCATTCACATCCACTTTTCTTCTGAGTCTTATATTTCAGTTGCTTACCAGTCATCTCTCCTTCAGGTGACTTTCATGGGCCTCAGACTTCATTTACTACAAACTAACCTTAAAGCAAGACTTCATCATCACTGAAGACATTCATCTACTGAGTCATCTAAATTAAAATACTCAGAAGAATTACTTCCTACCTTTAAGCTATCCCTGAGCACCATGTTCTCTTGATCAGTAAATTCTCTTTCCACTTCTAACAGCTAAGTAGCTACTGCCCTTCCCAATGACCTTGCTTGATTTCAATCTCTTCAAGAACCACTAAACCAGAACTTTTCAAATAAGCATCACCCAGACAGCTGGTTAAAACAGTTTCTAGATCCTTCTACCACAGTCTTCTCAGGCTCAGAGTCTGCCTTTCTGACCAGATTCTATGCTGATGCTTTTGGTCTATGATCTCAGATAATAGTTTCTAATTAAGTTATTTTAATTGTTTCTTAACTTTCAAATTCGGTCAGGTCTCACAAACTGCAATGTTGTTTAAAAGGTTGTCATTCTAAGAATATATATATAAAATCTTTGGTACTTTTCACCCTTTGTTAATCTCTCTCATTTCCTGCCATCTTCCTCCAAAACCCACCCTCCCAACAAGCCCACATCATACTTGTATGCCCTTTGGGGTGTTTTTGTTTTTTGCTTTTTGACTCACTGATTTTTATTTTTATTAAGGTTGCCAGCATAAGCATGAGTTATGAGCCAAGTATTTACTAGGATATAACATGGGCAATATTTCAGTACTTGTACCACTAAATAAAATGGCTCCCCTCTTCCAGAAATTATTAACTCCCAATCATCCCACAGAGGGTAAGGTTTCATGAATCCCTTTCCATGTATGCTGAAATATTGAAAGACCCAGTCCTGTAAAAATCTTGTTCAGGTTAACCACAGTTACTTTGAGTCCATTAGCACAATGTCCATATCAGAAACTTATCCTCATCCTTGGTCTCTTAAATTTTTTCCATCTTCTCATCCAGTCTACAGTGTTCTGTGAGCCTTGAAGAAAGTGGTGTAAATGGCACTTGGTGTCCTTACTCTCAGGACTTGTGAATCTCCACATTAACTATTTCTCATTCCCAAAGTAAACCTCTATGACAAAACATGGAGAACAGTGCTAATTTGTGGGTATAAACATCATTTTAGAAGTGAAGTCAGATAACTTGTCCATTTAGCAAGACAAAGGTCACAGAATCCACCCTTTGACCCTCTTAACCACATTCTCTTGAGCAGGTCTAGAGAGTGGAGTGATCCTCAAGTCAAATCAGAAGATTGTTAATTCCATAATAGCCATTCCTCTATTGTGCCAGAGGCACATATTACCTAGCAGGTCATTGTTACAGTGAAGCACAACTTTTAACACATTATATTTCTACTTATATATTCTTCAGGGTTCTACTGTGCCTACAATAGGAATAAAGAATACACAGCTTACAAATGCAAGTTCCTTGGCAACCTCACTCCTGCTACTTTTTCAACCTTTCTTCTTCCAAGTTTTATAAGTATCCAAACAATGGTTGTGCTTTGCTGTTCCTATATTTTATAAATTTCCTAGCAATACATCCATATACTTCCTCCATTCCTCACCTTTTCCCTTCTCTAAAGCAGAAAACTACTTGCTGCTAAAGATCCAGCTGAACACAACAACTTTTAGGTTTCAGTAGCTCTTTGTACTCTTCTTATAGTAATTGGCATGCTTTATCAGGCTATTGAGTTTTCCTACAAGTATTTGGGCTACTCAAGAGAATGGATTATATCTCTTTTTATCTCAGATTTCTTTTCTCAAATGTTTGGCAAAATATGAAGCCATGTCAAGCATCTCTAATACTGCTTAGGCTGAATTTAATCCTATACCTTAATGTTCTCCCACAATTTGTCCCATTCATATTAAGAGATTTCTATTTCAGGAAAATGATTCTATGGTTTAACAGTTTGTGAAATAGATGTTTATTTAGAATAATGTATTTTGGACCCATGAAAGAATAGTAAAAAAAAACTGTTAATTAAAAAAGTCTTTTTATTCCACAATTATTTATTTCTTCTCTTTCCATAAACACATATTAACAGTGTGAAAACACAGACATCTCTGTGAGAAGTGCTGTTTTCCTTAGTAAGACCACTGTATTGGTGTCTTGGAAATATAATGTCATAGAATAAAAGATGGTCTGAGGATAGAAAGGGAGTAGAATGTTAGGCACAAATTGCAAAGGCCTGCAGTTAGCCAGAGAGGCAGGAATTAGAGCCTATTGGAAACTGCAGATGTGAATGAAGAAGATAGTAAAAATAATCACAGTGGCCTCTCGGGTGTTAATGTTCCATATCAGGAAGGAGGACATTTTTTCCTGTGCAATAGTAGGTATTTCAATAGCCTGTCAAATAAGTCATGCCCAAACCTAGCAAATGCTATTTACAATTAGTTTGTAAATAAGCTTCAAATCCTTCATTTTCTTTCAAGATATGGATTCTTTTAAATGGGAAAGAAGCATTTTCAACAACACTTTTCATTAACTGAATCATATAACCAAGGATTTATAGCCCTCATTTTATGTGGTTGCTGTATATCTGCTGTCTCCATCATGGCATTTAAAAATGCCTGTTCATTTAGTGACTCTTGATGGGAAGATTTTGTCCTTGGGAGGCTTAACAATACTTAGAGACATTTTAGGTCTTTACTCTGGAGAAAGGCTATTGGCATATGTGATAGAGAACAGGGTAAAGTTTAAATGCTCAACACTGCTCAAGAAAGCCCATAGCATCAATAGTGTTCAAATCATCAGAGTCAATAAAAAAGGTGAAGCAATTATTCTTACTGTTCAGGAGCAGGGAGAGGCTTGCCTAAACTATTAGAAAAAGAAGCTACATTTTGAGGCTTTGCTTTGTTAGTATAGACCTAGCCAGGTGGTGTTGAATAAGCATCAGTTCATTATTTAATCTTAGTTCCTTTCTCTTGCAGTAACTAATTATAAGCAATGTGAATTGCTATGTGAGAACGATGTAAATGTAGAATGAATACACTTCTAATGAGAGACCATGTTAGACTATATTATTCCTGCCAGAAGACGTTGCCCTGGTGTAGGAAGACAGGAAATGTCATGGGTTGCTAAGACAGACGGGCCTTCTACACTTGACCCCCAACTCTGGTTTTTTACTGACTCCGCAGCCACTGTAAATTCACTCTGAGCTACAGCTACTCCATTATGAAATGCATCAACAATTTCTTCCTGTGGTCACTGTGTGGATTGAAGAAGATAAGAAGGCAATCATATTTTCAGTAAATACATACTTTATCCCTCCTGTATTTAAGGTCATTTTTTTCAGTATTGAGAATAGATCCATAAGCAAAATAAACAAAAGTATCTACTCATGAAGTTGAAGAATAGTGGAGGCGAAACTAAGAAAGGCAAATAAGTACAATACAAAATGTTGAGGGATGGTAAGGGATATCTTAAAAACACAAAATAAAACAAGAAAGGAGAGTAGTGAAGGGCTAAAGCGCTTGCATGATTCGAAACAAGACCACTCTAGAGGTCTATGGAAGTGACATTTGGGTTAAGACATGAAGAAGAGAAACAAGGCACGAGGACCAGAACTTTCTGGGGAAAGAGCTGTCCAGGCAAGAAGTCACAGCATTTGCAAATGTCCTGAGGCCAGACCCTGTTTCCAGAGTTCAAGAAAAAAAGAGATCCAAGGAACAAAGTGGGAGAAAGGAGAGGCTTGGTGGGAGCAGTGGATAGGTAAGGAACCTCAAAGAGCATCAGCATTGCAGTGAACTCCTGGGCCAGATAAGTGTTAGCTAGTTATTGTTATTGTTGGTAGGAAAAATGTCCCAATGTATATGATAGCTTAAATAAGAACATACGTAGCCCTGTTTTAAAATTCGGTGCCCTTCCAGGAATGATTTTAAAAGCATCCCTCATTTAAACAAAATGGCAAGGCATCTAAGTGCAAAGGACACAATTCTAGAATTCTCTTGGCCAATCTGCTCTGTAGGTTCTTTTCTTACAGCGGCCACCCACTCTGCCTAGGAGCCCCACTCCTGAGATAGCAGAGAAAGTCAGTGTGGGTTTTTTTTCTCCCCTCTCCTTTTCTACAATAGGAATAGCTTTTCCAAGCTACCCGGCACTTAAGGTACAAACTTCTCTTGCCATGCTGTGGATAATTTTGCTATCACTAATTCCTAGAAAATATTTGTATTCTACCTTAAAACAGAAAAAAAAATCTACTTAAACATGGTGCTATAAAAACAAATTCTGAGTTAGTACATATTAATAATGTCTAAGGTTCTGAACACAAACATTTGAGAAGATTTCGATATGTAGCAGGAATTTCAATGTCATGCCATACTATGCTCTGGAACACAGAGAGGAGAGGCCACGCCCAATGTTATTATTTTAGTAAATATTCTTTTCCAATAAAATCATAAACAATGGTGTTTAATGAAGCTTTCAGGTTTACTCTACTGTCATTTGAAATTGAAATTAAAATGGGAGGAACCTCTGTCCAACTAGGAGCAGTTCTTGCTGTCCTACTAATTAAAGCAAATTATTCTCATAAGAGAACTTTCAAATCGTATAGAAAATTTCACTTACTGAAGTGATTTCAAAACCCAAATGTTCCTTCTGCTTTTAAAGTATATTTTCCCCTATTAAAACCTAGTTCTCCTCCAAATATAATAGAAAAGAGGCCATGGTATAATTGGAGTAGCCTATTTTATTCTGTGTTTTGCAGCCAAAGGCCCTCAATAAAATTCCCCAAATATGGAAACATAAAACCACAAACTACTTAGAGGATTCTTCATTTAACTGTCAAATTCAACAAGATTCTTAGCTAGTCTTCCACTCCTTGTATTTCGTGGATTAAGAATGGGCCCATTTGCTCCTCTTTGCTCCCCCTACTTTTCTCTAAAGACTAACATCTTTGCATGACTGCAGGGAAAAGTTGCAAGGTCCCATGTGATATGGGCAGGTGTCCCTGCATCAAGGCACATAAAAGGACAAAAGATGACTTTCTAATCTTCAGTGAGTTGGTTTTAGTCCATATCCCAAAGGACCACTTAATCCATACTCCCAGGGGTAGCATCTCTCCCAAGCATATCTGTACAGGCAAGATTTACTTTCCAAGAGGAAATAAAACCCCCTGATGATATCCTATTCATTTCTTCACATCTTTAAAAAGAGTCAGCTAGCTAAGTCACATACAACTTCTCTGTGTGGGATACTGTTCCTGAAATGCCCCTGATTTCTTGGGGAGAAAAGTCTGTGAGACCTAAACTACTCCCAGCTCTGCCCCTCCATCTTCTTTAGTCTTTCTTTACTCTTCTGTGGAATTTGTTAGAAGAAATAAAAGGTTTTCAAGCACACCAACAATTTTCCTGCTGTGTCAGAATGCCTCAAATGAGTCTGTGTAAATACACAGCACAAATGTCAGCCATGCATGACGAGGTAAAAAGGTAGCTACAGATTCTGCCTCACAGGACTTTTGTGAACTTTCGAAAATATCTTACATTTGGAAATCAATTCCCCTTTTCTATGTATCTCTTTCAAGTAGTAGCTTGGGTGGGTTTTTTTTTCTTTTTTGTATGTGTTTGTTTTTGTTTTCTTTTGTTTTGTTTTTCTAACAAAGTCCTAGTTAGAAAAATCCAAAAGAAAAAGGAGTTTTGTGTTTTTATAGAGACTTTGTAATTGCGTTTATCTCTTAAACTTTACCTACCCTGAATTCAGGGAGTCTGATCAAGACATTAACTTCTTCCTGATTTATTAGAGATAAGATTACTAGTGGCACTTGCTGCTAGGGTGCATGGTGGGCTCTATGCATACCCCCAGCTCCCCCCAGTCTTTATTGAGTAGGTTGTCTTTAAAGACACAGAGAAGCTTCTGAGCATGCATCTAGGACTGACCAATGTCAATGTGTCTGCAGTCCTACGGAGGTTATGTTTCATCCCTGACCCTTGCATCTGGAACGGGTCTTTTCAAATGTGGAATAGCAGTGGCTCCAGTGTCCAGCTGGGAATATTATGGTAAGGAAACATTTCATAAACATTGCCATGAAAACATTTAACACATAATTACTCTATTTTGGAGGTTGCTAGGAAAACAAATTATGCAATAAAGTTCACCCCAGCATCACTGAGGAAAATATAATCTATAAACGAGGTTGTTCATATAACTCATTATTATCTTGCTGTAACCACCCTTAGTGGTTGAGATCTTAAGAGGAAGGATTCTTCAGAAATCTGGTGTATCTTATTTTCTCCCAGAAATTTGGGCACTATTAAAACAAATCTTGAAGGTACATAATTCCAGCAATGATTGCTTTTAAGCAGATCTTTTTTGCAAAGTCAGGCTGGGGGCCAAGGAATTCACCTTCACGCTACAGTATGGAGCACAGCTCCTTTACTTCACAAGTCAGAGAAAAAAAAGTGTGTGTGTGTGTGTGTGTGTGTGTGTGTGTGTGTGTGTGTGTGTGAACTTGAAAATATCCATTCAGAAGGCTTACTTGGAATCAACTCTAATAATTATGCGAAAATAAAAAATGGCTTCTTCTAGATTCTCTTTCCCATGATGGAGTAAAAATGAGACATTCATGCCTTACAAGAAACATTCTTTATTCAGAAAGATATGTGCTTGTGTGTTTGAATATTTGAATATGTGTGTATGATGTTGAGTTGAGTAAATCTGGGAGACACATTTTCATCCCAGATGCAACCAGACACCAGTGAAGAGGCCAGAGGTGGTGGATTCTGTAGTTTATTTTAAAATATAATGAGGCCATTCCCATCTCAACATTCCCCCCAGGGAGAGCATGTGAAAAAGCATAAGGGAAGACTGTAAAAGGAAAGACTTAGATCCTCATGTTTCCGTAATTTTTTTCATTGTTTCTCGAGCCTTGGTGAGGTGAGCTACAGAAAGGACACCTTCATTGAGGCCAACTATGATATCAATTAAAGCAAGAGCATGCCCCCAAGGGCTCCACATGGGAGGACACAATTACTGATGTAGGAGTTACATAAGGTATGAGATGATGTGTATAAAGTAGAAATAACATATCCTTCTGTACTTGTCACAGCATCTATCTACACAGAGCGATTCATGGGCCTCCCAACAAAGGATGACAATCTTGAGCATTATAAAGTAAGCATTTCCCCTGGTATCTAGGTCACTCATTTATTTCAAACGTGTTAAGTCATTTTAAAACAGTGATTCTGGGCTTTGCAGAATCAGTTCTAGATCCCCGGGCAAAAATTAAGATCTTTTGTTCATTGGGATGCATCACTAGAATGAACTTTTACTCTTTGCGGGGGCTCTATTTTTCCACCACCCTTCTTTCCCTAACCTCCCCCCACCCCAATGCCTACACAGCTTGAGCGGGCATCATTTATGCCTAAGGTCTCACTCATATGTAACATATGACACATAAACTTTCAGTTTCTCAAACTAAGAATCAGATGGAAGTAATGCAAATGATGATGAAAATGTGTTGCTCTGACTCTTAAATATTTATCAACCAAAGCAATACATAATTTCAGTATTGGTGAGAAGTCCATTGCACAATGATTTAGCTGGTTTTCTATTAGAACTTGCAGCAACTAAAATGTTAATTTTTCTTCTTTTCCAGAATTCAACTGTGATGGCAAGAGCAGAATATTTCAGAAATGTAGACTATCTTCTCATCCACGGAACAGCAGATGGTGAGGTTTAAGCAAGACTCTTACACATAAAAATACTGAGCCAGCATCACTTTGTTTAAGAAACATTAAGCATCTTCCTATGCCTGTGCTCAGGGTCAGTACCTAAGAGTCAGGGACATTTCCATATCTGAGCGTGATCACTCACTGCTGACAATGTCAAATGCATGACTAGATAATTGTTGGTGTTCATTTCCAGGCAGTACATTGTCACTCTAGGCTTTCTGGTATTTAGCAGCACTTTAACTCTCTCTCACTCTCTCTTTGTTGCAGATAATGTGCACTTTCAGAACTCAGCACAGATTGCTAAAGCTTTGGTTAACGCACAAGTGGATTTCCAGGCCATGGTACGTGATTTTTCTTACCCTTGTTTATGGTTTTTGACCACCAAGCTAAAAAATAAAGGGGGGAGGTCTTACATAAATACTTATTAGTTATTTATTTAGTAAAACCTGAAAGCACAGCTGGTGAGTAGACAAAGCAGAATACAAGTAAATGAATCACAGACTTTTTCTGAATCTCGTCCAGGGCTGGAGGTAAGCCAAACCACCTATGTCATTTAAATCACCTGAATCATATAAAATGAGTTCATTTATAATATCAAAGGGCTCAGGTAGTTAATGGTTCTGCAGTCCTGTGTGCTTAGGTGTATGCACAGCAGAGTTCCTCCAGAACCTAGGAGCCACAAGAGCCACTAAAAGGTTCTATTTATTCAGTAAGAAGAAATTGCGAAATGTTACCAGAATCTCAGTGAATTTCCACAGTCCCATTCAGTCAAAGAATCAGTTCATCTGTGTGTGCTCAGTACCTGGCACATGCATTCCAGGTTGCAAGAAGAATGTGGAATGGGATCCGAGGAGGCAATAAGAGTGAGAGCAGTCATTGGTAGCCAAGGTGTCCCTGCCTCAGTAAATGTATTTTCCCCCTCAATTGCTTCTATTGGACAGGACTCCAGGAAGGGAGTTCCTCAGCTTTTAGAAGTTTGTATTTTTAAAATGTAATTTACAAGAAGTGAGATGAGGTTTTATGGCCTTTATTTATTGTGACTTCTTAAAAGAAATTCAACTCGGTAAATTTCCAGCATTACATCATGACCTTTCCCAGTCTTATTCAATGAAGACAATAATCCCATTGGGATCTCTCCAACAATAAAGTTTTAAGTTATGTTATCCCCCCTTTTTTCCCTTCTACAGTGATTTTTTAAAGTCCTATAAAATGTATTTATGGTTATATATAATATACTACATGGTGGGTTTTTCTAAAACAGAGAATTAGATTTATAGACCAAAGCTTCATAGAACTTTTGAGCTACCACAATCCTAGAATGTTTTTACTTTTCTCATGAAAAACCTAAGTGCCAGAGAACCAAAGTAAGAGACCCAGTTCACCAGTTCTGGGAGCCAAGACTCTTGATGCTAACTCCCAGGATGCTGGCCATTAGAACTGCTCATTCTCTAGTATGTATAAACCTAAAGTTAAAGATTATAAAACAGTACTGGATGTTGATAAGAACTCTACATTCTCCTACTCCAAATGTTTTCCTGTGAACAATTGTATTTATTCAAGGGTTCTTAAAGGAATCTTCCAAACATATTAGGAAACTAACTGTGGATTTTAGAGCACAAGAAAGCCAAAGCTAGGTGTGTTTTGTAGCTCCAGGAATAAAACATGCATCCTTCCTTCCATTGTGTTGCAGTGGTACTCTGACCAGAACCATGGCATATCCTCTCGTGGATCCACGAAGCATTTATATATCCACATGACCCACTTCCTCAAACAATGCTTTTCCTTATCCGACTGAATCAACACAGGTATTAGCCTATATCACAGTCTTGAGAGCCTCATGTGGATGACTTGGACCATGGGTGTTGTCAAGGCTGCTGACCATTTAGGAGGGCTCAGAAGTTCAAGCTCAATATTGTTTACATTTTCATATACTCTGTGAAAGAAGAGGGGAAAAAACGAGCCACACATCTATCTCACTCTGGACACAATGTTTTATCTCCTGTTCGCTTCAGGGGAAATAAAGTCAGCAATTTCAAGCTATGTCATGTCGTTTGTGTGCGCTAATTTCAGGCTTTGTGCCCTGCTGTGGAAAATGCTTCTATAGGAAAAAGGATGTGACTAACATGGTGGTCATAGAGGAGGATAAACTTGGTACAGTTTGGGGTTTTGTGATGAGAGCCCCAAATACTGGAACAAATAGCACAGGGTACAGAAAGGCACAGTTGAGAACATGCAATGAATCAGGTCTGAAATGTCTGTACTTTCTGCTGTCCCTCCAAGAAATGTTTAATTCCAAAGGTATCTCCAACACTGCCAAATGTGTCAGTATAAAACTGGACTTTTGAATCCAGGTTCCTTTTAAGAAATACATTAGGCTCTAGAGAAATTTCCAGGAATCCACAAGGATGACCCCAGCTAAGACTCTAAACAATGGTGGAGAGGGTGCCTGAACTGACCATCTACTGTAATTAGATTGAGGACTACCTTAATTGTCATTATAGAGAACTTTCATCCAGTAACTGATGGAAGCAGATGCAGAGATCCACAGCTAAACACTGGGCTGAGCTTCCAGAACCCAGTCAAAGAGAGAGAGGTGATATTATGAGCAAAGGGGTCAAGACCATGATGGGCAAACCCACAGAAACAGTTGACCCAAGCTAGTGAGAGCTCACTGACTCCAGACTGACAGCTGGGGAACTTGCATAGTACTGAACTATGCCCTCTGAATTGTGGGTGACAGTTGTGTGACTTGGGTAGCTTATGGGACCACTACCACTGGGACCAGGATCTATCCCTAGTGAATGAACTGGCTTTTTTGGAACCCATTCCCTATGGTAGAATGCCTTGCTCAGCTCAGATACAGGGAGGAGATCCTTGGTCCTGCCTCAAAGTGACAGACTTGGTTGACTCTGCATGGGAGGCCTCACCCTCTCTGAGAGGGCAGGAGGAGCAGCAGGAGGGGAGGGAAGGGAAATTGGGATTGGTATGTAAAATAAATTTTTAAAAAATTATTAAAACAAGAAAAGAAATCCATTAAATCTGGAAACAATATTACTTTGAATCTTTGTAGAATTAGTAACAAACTCTACCTTAGATTATAAGATTACCAAATTAAACTAACAAAAATAAAATGGACAACAATATCTAAATAGGAAAAATGTACATCTATAAGAGCTCTCTGATGTTTTACATTCTAAACTTCATTCCAAAGAATAGAAAGCTACAATGCCTGTCATCAATCAGAAACTGGGTAGTTTACTATCTCTGGGATTGCCTCAGAATTTAAAAAGAGCTACCCTGGGACACTGGCAAATATACACGAATGGATTTGGAAGTATCAACTAAGCATTGTCTAGAGGGCATTTCATTTATGTTTCCTAGCTCTGGCTTGCCCTGGGTATTCCAACTCTTTCCCAAATGTAAATCTTCCTTTTTGGTTACAGATTCTATGTCCTCAGATCCTCTTCTTGTTCTAACAGCTGGAAGAACCAAATCCAAGTGATACACTTCTCAACCACCAAATCCTTTCTTCTACCCAATTTTGAAGCATGCCTCTCCCTCTTGCCACACATCCCCTCCCACAACCATAGGGCTGCAGCGTAGACACAGGAGCAAGAAGGCACCTTTATAAATCCAAAGAATCTCTGGCCTCAAGAAAGGGGCTCATGTCCTGAGCCACAAAGAATGCCACTCCCTGTGGTGTTCAGTTCTCCACAGCACAATTTCTGAAGCAAGCCCAGAAAGGTCTTCGTCCCTTTCCAGCTCCAGAGAAGAGAATGACAAATAGGCATTCCCTAGCGGTACTCTGCCTAAGAGTTTACAAACAAGATGACAATCAGAAATCTTGTGACATCAACGAGTTTCACATATTTGTGGTTATCTGAAAGTCCAGATTCTATATTAATGCTCAGAAAGTAACTCTGAGTCTCGGACCTTTGCTTCTGTGCTCACGCAAATGAGTTCCAAAAGACAAATCCAAACAGGTCATTTCCCCACTTAGAAATCTCCAGGGATCCTCCCCATCTACAAAAGAATCTCAACCACACAGAGCCTGGATGCATAGAGCCTTTGAAAATCTTTCCCATGCAGATTTTTCCTAACCTTTCTCCAGTCACAAGGCCTGAATTTCTCCTTCACATCACACCACACTGTGAAAGCCATGTGTGGCTATCTTCATTTAAACAATTAAACGTTAGATGAAATTAAAAGGCAGCACTTTAGCCATACTTGCCACATGGAGTAATAGATACCATGGGAAATAGTGTAGATACAGGCTACTTACTTTAGCACAGAAACCAGTAGTGAACAGCCATATCCTACCACAATCTCCATGGCTGAATCCTACAACATACAACAGAGAAAGCTCACCAGCACTTTATTAAATCCACATCACTATTCTCATGGGAAAGGGAAGTTGTAGGCATCCCTTTGAATGGAGCTTAGCCTGACCCCCTAGATAGAAACAGCTAGGTCTTCCATGGGGCTTTCACTATATATATATATATGTTCATTCATTGACTGGTTCATTCAACAGACATTTGTTGACTCTGGCTGTGTACCAGACATTGCATTACACTGAGGAGTGAAAGGCAGGAGTTTGACTAGAAATTCTTTAATATTTACATTTTATTCTGCTTCGCTAGTTTCTCCTTTGCACTTGGAAGAATTGAAGGGCTCTGAAGGACAATAGGGGCTATTTTAAGTAGAAAAATGCCAAATTGAAAGGACACTTCTAGAACATTGTACCTCTATTCTTTTAAAAACTAACATACTAATGTTTCTATTTTTTTTCCCATTTTACTCTTGAATGTATTTGGAGAGCGATGTCTCAGTGTTACAAAGGGCACACAGCAAAGTGTCCACCTATCACAACCAAGATTTTCATCGATTCGTTCATTAATACATGAAAATCACTATTTTATGTACTATGGGTGACTAAAAGAAAAACAAAACCCTCGCACACAGTAAGAGGAAATCATAAAAGTATCTAAAAGAAAATCTCATCTCCCCCCCCCCCACTGTGGTGCTGGCCCTCTAACTACTTAAAAAGGTTTCCAAATTTTAAATGATAATGCAGTATTTCTTAGAAAGAGTGAGCAAACAGAAGCAGGTGCATGAGAAATTTGGTTAAACTTAACACAAATGAAAGAAGTTCTAGTGACAGTTTAATTTCTAAAAAGCTCTACCTCAGAGTACAAAGTGTATTATTTATTTCTTTCAAGGAGCACTTACTGACTCCCTGTGCTGGCATGGTGTGTGTACTTCAGGGGTAACAAAGATGAATGTATGTGACAATTTCTCCATTTGTAGGCTGTTTCAGTAAAGGCGAGTTAACGAATCTGATTTTCCCAACATTTAAGCATTTTTTCAGAAGCTGACAGATCTTTATGCAAATGTTGTTGCCAAGCTGTTTGTAATGGTGAAATTATACTTTGACAGTAACTCTTTAAAATATATTAAACCCAGCTAAGGTTTTTTTGGAAATGTTGCCAATTAAGTGACTTTAATGAGCTTCTTGATGGTAATGTAATTAAAATTCAGATGTTCTAATTGTTTAAAAAAATTAGTTCTGGGAAAGTAAAATAAGCAAATGTAAAATGAATTAGGACTAATTTAAATGGTGATTATGTGGTCTTCTTAGAAGATTCTACCAAAACAATGCTTTCAATTATGCTGTTTGTAAGGAAGAAATAAGGCACCTAACAGAGATTTCAAACTAAATCAATAAAGCAGACATTCCAAGCTTGCCCAGTAAGACAGATTGGAAGACTCTCAGTGCAGCACATCCTTTGCAGCTTGAGAAAATGCTGTTGCAACACATCCTTAGCATTATGGACAGGTACCTTGGCAATTTGATGTGGGGTAAGTTTTAACTCACAGAAACATTAGTGCCTGAACCTCACCAAGCTATTCAGGGAGAAAATGATCTGGCTTGCAGCAAAAGCCCCTAATGACCACCTGCTCAGATCATTGGCATGCAGTCCCAGCATGCTGCTCACAAACACTTCTTCTGACACACAGGTAATGTCTTTGGCAAGCTAGATCGGCACAATTCCATTTCATTGACTTCTAATTAATACCCCACCACTGACTACTTTCTTTTAAAACACTGCTTTGACAATTTAGGTTTTAACAAATATTTGTTGGTACAGCACAGCATCCTTTGCTCCTTGGTTATGGACAGCCTGTGTCCTGTGAATGAGAGACACACGGTCAAGTGGAGGTCACAGCACAATGGCCTGACAGCCCAGCTTCCTCCTTTGATAATTACTGTTCATTGACCTGCAAAGACAGAATCATCGGTGCCAGTCATTAATTGCTGGGAACAGGAATGTTCTCCACTACAATAGAAAGTAAACTTTGGAAATGTATGCCTAACGAAACATATAATGGAGTATGAAACTGATCAGTATGTTTTAAAAAAAAAATTCACTCATAATACATGATTTAGGTTCCTATTGAACAATACTTTCAAATAACCTTTGGATGTGTTATGAATGTTTTACATCACACTGACAGTAAGTTACTTTTCCAATGTCATGAAGTGATTATGAAAATACATTGTCTGAAATTTTCAAAGAACAAACAAAATGTTTTAAAAAGAAATGGTAGCTAGATACTGATTTTCAATGTATACACAGCTTTTTGTACTGGCAGGAAACATTGTTGCTATCTTGTTTCCTTTAGAAAATTAAAGCAATGCTTTTCATTATAGGAAATTCCTTTTATTTCAAATGAAATACATCATATGCCACATGTCATTATTTTACATACAACCAGTTCATAAAGACTCACTTTAGAGAAAGTCCACTACAAACAGTATGGGCATAGATGCCAAAGTTAGAATATCTCATTTGAATCCCAGTTACTAGCTATATAAAATTCATTAGTTTTCATTCATTCTTGATATTTACTTTTACTTAAAGATAAAGTAGACATAATCATACTTTCCATTCCATGGAGCTGATTGGAAATTTAAAATAGATACTATTTGTAGGACTAATTCTTCTCTAGCTCATAGGAAATTTTGTGATTATTTATTTAACATATACAAAATACTGTTCATTGGTTTTTTTTTGTTTTGTTTTTATTTTATATAACCAAGTCCATTTAAATGAAAACTAACATTTATAGACAATATTTGGGAATTTGGGAGTTGTTCTTTCCAAACTACTTCCTGCTGGTAAGGGGCGCTGTCATGGGGGATTCGAAGAGGTTTCAGAAATCCTGGCTGTAGTCTGTCAGGCTGCTTTGTCCAGCTGTTTTGAAGGTAGGATCACCTGGTACTCTGTTTCAGGTAGTCTGGCTTGATCAAACCACATTAGTCTGGAAGGAATCCACATCTTTTCATTTTCTGTGGAAACAAAAATAGAAATCCTTTTCCCCAGTAACTTGTCCTTGAACTTAAATTTTGGAGTCAAAGCATTTTTTTTATTTAATTTATTATTTTACATGTTGATCCCAGTTCCCTCTCCCACCCTCCCTCCCTTCCTCCCTTTTACCCTCTCTGCCCTCTCACATGCACTCTAACCACCCTCCCCTCCCATCCCCCCACCCCAATTCCATATGTAGGGGAATGCTATCCAGTTGGGGTCATGTAGATGTGACAGGTCCTGTGAAGTAGGGACTAGGGCTTCTCTCCTGTCTCTAGATTAAGGCAGTTATCCCTCCATGGGGGATATGTTCGCAAAGTCCTTTTGTGCACCAGGGATACATCCTGGCTCCACTGTCTGAGGTCCCTTAGACTGCTCAGTCCTTCTGGCTGAGACCCATATTCAGGGGGGCCAGAGTCAGTCCCATGCTGGCTTGTTCATTGGTTTTTTTTTTTTTTTTTTTAAGGTAACTCTTAAACTGATAGCTTAAGTCTAAAGTCAAAATTCTCTTTCTCCTCTCAACAAATATGGGATAGAATCCTTGCTAATTTGTATAGAATTTTCCACATACTCCTAGAACAATGGCCTTTTAGGAATGACTAACATCAAGGCTGTAAATCCCCAAGAAGGTCACCTGCCTTGGTACTTATTCTGAATGAGGGGTTTACTTTTTTTTTCTCAGCAACTATCTGTCTGCAAAGCCTAATGTTAGAAAACACCTCTAAGCCCTGATGTTTGAGAATCACCTTTGAGGAACACAAACTGCCAAAGCAATAGACAAGTAATAAAGGCCATGCATCCACTTCTTGTGTGGCTTACAACACACCATAGAGACCCACTTTGATGATGTTTGTGGTGTTTGTTCATCAACCTTATTACTGTCTTAAAACCCAGGATGCCCTTGGTAATATCTTCATCTGAGTCTCAACATATGGTTGTGTCCTTTTCCAAGTCTCAGCTTAGGTGTCATCACTGTTGAAAGAATGTCTCTGGCCACCAAATCTAATGTTGCCTCTACCACAATCAGAGCTGCTCAAATACATTTCTTACTTTTGCTTTCTTGATAGCACTTGGAGATATCAGAAGTTATCTTACTTATATGTGTGTGTTATTTTGTCCCTTCAAATACTAGAAATTTCATCTATTACTTATCTCTCTACCTCCAGTACCAAGACTGTACCTGAAATGAAATAGGGAAAGCTCAATGAATATTTGTTGAGAAAATCCCCACATTCTGTATCTAAAAGGATCCATGGAATTGGAACATTTATGTACAACTCTCCAAGGAGACATAAGCCTTCCTGGAACTTAGCATGTAACAAAACTTTGCTGCCTCCCCCTATAACACCCCTCCACCAAAGAAGAGTAAGGAAGAAAATCCCTAAGAACCATGTGCCCACAGCAGAACAGGATTAAGGAGGATGGGAATCTTAATCAGAGACAGAAAAGACATCAGCCTCTTAAACAAAAGTAATTTGGATTAGGAAAAGGAAACAGCCTACTGCATTGTCCCAACTTAGATACTTGCTGCCTCTTGATGAATCACTGAAGGGATGCCACACACTGAGGACATTTGGCACCAAATGTTCAGACTTCAAGACGTCAGCTAAGTATCTGAAGTGCTATTGAGGAACCTAACAGCTTTTATTTAAAAATACTTTTTATTGACATTTTCTTCAGAGTATAGAAATCATTACCTTTTTGAAAATTCTAATTTTGAAAACATATTACTTTAACAAGCATAGTTCAAATACTAAAGGTTTATTTTAAATTATAAAACAATTCTGCCCATGTCTTCCTGCCTCTGCCTTTTGATAGATCATAAGTTCAACTCCCGGAAATTGTGTTGGTTCACTCTTTTCAATTCAGATGATAAAGTGAAGTCATGAGAAGTAATTCAATGCAGTGTGCCTTCCAGAAGTTGTATATTGTGGATCATATTTTTGTCAGTGATGATTCAACATGAGTTAACTGAGCTTTCTGAGATCACACTGGGGCAGATGAAGGTAGCTTGTGCTCCTTCAAATTGCCAGGGTCCAAATAACTGTGTTCTAGTTCTTCTGTTTTAGGTAGAGCTTCTCTGTTCCTATGACTCAGCTATTCCTTTCCTCTGTATGCCATAGGGCTAGATCCATGGCTTTCAAATCAGTATGGACCATTAGGAGACCTTAACATAATAGGTCTCTTTAATGTTTTATTTTTAGGGGTGGACTGGAAAATGCTTCATTGGACAGCAATCATAGATTCCTCTAGGAATAATGATGTGGAAATAGTTCATCTGGCTTAGGCAGCACTGGGAGAAAAATATTTTCAATGTGTTGTGCTTATCATCATCACCATGCACTACCTTCCTTGGTGAAACTCATTCAAAAGCTAGTTGAAAATCTGTTAGATAAACTATTAGACTAGTTGGCACAGAATTATCTGTTAAAGTAACCTTTGAGGTCATGTAGGCAATCAGAATGAGGAAGGGTACACAGTTGTGAAGGATGGTCAGTTACTTACAACAAGGTCTCCACAAACTAATGGTAGGAGGTTGGTGAGCTGATAGAATCACCTAATGGCATGAGACCTGCTGTCTCCCACAGCTGCTATACAAAAATAGATGCCTGATTTTTCCAGACCTTCCTAGTTTCAAAAAGAGAAACCAGAAGAATGGGTTTTAAGTGGCCCACAGGTATTTGTTTCTACTTTAAGTATCAGTGTGTTTTATTTTTGAGTGTAAACTATAGCTGAAGCTTCATGCCTATCAATCTAAGATATAAAACTGTAAATTAGAAATGAAGATATATGTGTTTGTGATTTAAAAGTATGTGTAACAGACTCATCTGCTATGGGCTGGTGAACTCTCTATTATTCCCATGTTGTCATGTGATAAGGTCAGTGCCTCTTCTTAGACACCCTAGAAAGAGAGTAATGAAGTGCAAAGCCTTTTCAGATTATATATTACTGTCATTAGTCAAACACTCAGTGCATGGTAGGAGTGTGTGATGGAGTGGGGCAGAATCAATACAGATACAGTGATTATGCATGAAGTTCTCCACAAAATATAAAATTGAAAGAATGTAAGTTCTGTCTTTGTAGTAAACTCTTTTATTAGAAGTTGTTAGATTTTAAGTACAGTCAAGCCCATTAAGTGGTTGCTCAATAAGGGCAGATAGGTTGATCTCAAAACAAAGCTTTACACTTCTCTGTAACATAGTGGCTACTGCAACGTCTAGAACTTGTGTCTGGCCACAGCAAAACTGTGTGTGTAAACAAACAAGCTACTTCATATACAAATTTCACCCATGCCTAAACTCAAAATGATGCCAGGTTTCCAATCTTCCTCCTCCACTGAAGTGTCCTTCCTGATGTCGTCTAATGAATATTGCCTTTATACTGCATGCACACTACTGTGTCTGCTCTACTGCCAGTTCCCATAATCATAGATATAGGGGTGGGGGGCAGGATAGGGAATGCTTTCCTGATAACACTCAAGAATGGTCCCCAAATTGGCATGGGGCGCATCATGGCAGCCATACTCAGTCTGTCAAAGAACAGGCTCCAGTCAGAAACAACACTGAGTGTATAAATCTAAAGTTTCATTCCTTCAGATTACGTTTTTAGAAAGACAAAATTAAAACTTCACAAGAGTCCCTGGAAAATGCCTTTCAGGCCTGAATCTCTTTTTAGTTAATAGCTATCAATTTTTATTTTAACACCTTCAACATTTGTTATTTTGTTCCCCACATTATAGTATCAAGAGCCATAAAATATTATTTACCTAATCTTCTCATGTATAAAAGCCAAGTCCTAGGAAAAACACAGTAGGAAATTCTTCTATTAGAGCCATTATAGTGGATAAATACAAATCTGGAAAAAAAAATACAAATCTGATACATTTATTTATTCATTCATATTTTATTTTTAAAAATAATTAGAATTTGTCAAATTTTACAATGTATGATGAATATTGCAAAGAGAAAAATGTTCACATCAGCCTTGTGTCATATTTCCTGGAAATATGTAAAGTCATGGAAACTATGACTGTATGGCTAACAAGTACAACTCTTAAAGATATATAATTTGTTAATTAAAATGTTACAAATTTTTGGAAAAGATCTGAGTACTTACATATGTGTTTATGTGCGTATACAACTTTTATAGGTATGTTTACGTATTTATATCTACATATGCATACACACACACACAAAGAATTCTTACAATTCAGTAACAAAAAGATGAACACAATTTTAAAACTGGCAAAGGTCTTTAATGATCCTTTATCTAAAGAAAGTATACAAAAATCCTCAACAAACTTAGCTGCTAGAGAAACATGAATCAAAACCACAATTAAGTACTACTGGTTATGGGCATTGCAGTGTTCGCCATAATAGCCAATAAATGTAAGCAGCCCAAATGTCTACCAAATCAATGGGTGAAGGGCTGACCAGACTGATACACATAAATATATTAAAATATATACACATATACATACAATCAAATACTATTTAGGCATAAAGGTGGTTTCAGGTATCACAATATGAGTAGTGATACACACTAAATGAAAGAAGCTGAACAAAAGGCTACTTGTATGTCTTGCTTAATGCAGAATCTGTGGAAGAAGTAAATCTAAAAAGACAGACTTCAGATTGGTGGTTGTCAAAGCAATTGTATGGAAAGGAAATAAAAAGCTGCTTACTGGATGTAAGCTTTTGTTTTGGAATGAAATGAGTTGGCAGACAGCAGAGGTGTTGGTTAAAAGCAGTAAACTTCACTGTTCTATTCACTTTAAAGGGTAGAATTTTTATGCAGATTCCACGTAGGTAATTTTTCTAAGCTCTGTTTTGTGCTATCTCAAGCTTCAGTGTAAGCAATCCACAAGAACTTGCAGGTCATCTCTATCTTCCAGTAGAGCAGGGACTCTGCTAGAGGTCAAAGTTCATTTTGGACAGCTCCTGGGTATTTAGCACTTTAATGCTTTGGAGATATCTATTTTGATTCACCGTTCTTGCCAGTGTACAAAAAAAAAAACCCACAAATCACTTTATCACTTTCCTTTACAATAAAAGAAAAAGTTAATATTTAAATTTTATTTACTCTAACCATACCTCAAAGCAATGGTTCTCAACTTTCCCAATGCTGTGTCCCTTTAATACAGTTATGTAGTGGTGACTCCCAACCATAAAACTATTTTCATTACTACTTCATCACTATAATTTTGCTACTGTTATGAATCATAATGTAAATATCTGATATGCATAGTATCTGTTGTTCCAACCTTTCCATACCCAACCTCATCCTACCCCTCACTGTTGCTACCCTCAGTCTAGACTGTACAAACTGAGATTTCAATCCTAAGTCCTTCTAGTTCCCTCTGTGACATCTTCAACTATTGAAAACAGAAAACTCAATCAAGTGATGCCCTTAACTTTGTGATTCAGGTAACTAAAAATGGAACCTCCACTGTCACTTGGGAAGGAAATTGGAAGTTTCTCATGAAGGTAAACATTGAGTAATCATATATACTAGAAATTCTGCTTCTAATTATTTGCACAAAATAATTAAAGATATCTCCACACCAGATCTTGTCCACAAATGTTCAAAATGATGTTGTACATAATAGTTAAAAAGTGAAACAATCCAAATTCCCATCAAATAAGAAATGAGCAAGCCAAACACCATATTGTGTGTACATAGGTGTATTATTTAGCCATAAAAAAACGAATTACTGGTTCCTGCTGCAATATGGATGAACCTTAAAGCAAAAGATGTGAGACATTATAAGCCTCGTGAGAGTGGTTCTAGTAGTGTGAAATGTGAAGCATAGTCTAACACACACACACACACACAGAGAGAGAGAGAGAGAGAGAGAGAGAGAGAGAGAGAGAGAGAGAGAATATAGACTGGCAGTTGTCAAGGACTCAGAAAGAGGACAAGAAAGTGATGGCTGATGAACTTGGGCTTGCTTCTTTGAATAATAAGAATAATCTTAGGGCAAGAATGGTCAGACAATTCTCTGAGTGTTCTCCAGAAGACAAATCACACTTTCCAGTTGCCATTGTTTAACATTTTAAGATCTTGCACTTGGCTATCTGACATCTGTGAGTGGATTTAGACCTAGAACAGATTCTGGGTGGCTAAAGAGCTACATAGAATAAATGTCAGCTATTTCTACTCTTAGGAATTTGTTTCTCATTCATGAACTGAAAGAAAAGCCTGGTCTTAGTCAATAGAAATATTTTATATTCCATTTAAACTATTACCATTTGAAAGACCTGGCCTACATTTGAAGCCTATATTAATTCAGGTGAAAAAGAAAAAGAAATTCAATGAATATGTTGTCTTGGTGTTATTGCTGACCACTAGAATGAATATTCATTCAAATATACTTTTAAATTTATCATTTTTATTTAGTAGTTTCATCAATGTCAACTGTCCTATATGATACACTTGGTGAGTAGAATAAAATGTTACATACAAATTGATAAGTCAAACCATACATTCATGTATTCAGTGTAGCATTTGTCATGCTTTGTGCTTAGAAGCTATGACAAAGGGGTCCAGAAAGAAATGGCCTAGTCATAGTTGTTGGTCATATTGACTGGGCTTATGGGAAAGGATGTTCATGGCTACAGACCAGATAAATGAGAAAAAAAAAAGTTTCTCTTCAAATTTAGAAAAACCAACAGTTCATATCCTACTGTGGTCTATAAACAGAAAAGATTTGAATTAGAATTGAAATGGAAAAGAATTCTTTGAAATAGGAGTAACAGCTCAGTCTATATGTTCCCTGCAGTACAGCAACCAAGAAGGGACATTTCAAGGGATGGCTAGGACTGAAGAACGTCAGCCAAAGACATGACATTGACCACAGAACAAATGACTTCAATGGTTCATTACAAATTGAAAACATACAATATCATTTTCTAGGTTTGAAAAAATGAAATAACTAAATAATAAATTGAACTAAAATAAACAAAGCTCTATTTAAAAATCAGGCAATGGGCTTCACGGCTTTACACAATATCCTCCATAGTTTTATCACTTCAGTGGCACCAGAAAGCTGGGCCTATCTTCACAATCCATCTGATTACATGTGACTTGGCGAGGCTGAGCAAGTCCCAGGCGGGGGGCAAAGCTGATTACAAAGCGCAATGAATAGACAACAGTGTTGATGACTTCATTTTACATTTCCTGCATGTTTTTAGTATTCAGATCTCAAATGTTAAATTTTCTAATAGCTGAAGTTACTTCCTTTCTGAGAAGACTTTGAAAATGACAATGTTTTAATTGGTGCACATTAAAGACTCTGAGAAGCTTGAAGAAAAAAATCTTTCCAGATGAGCAAGAGGTTGGATAAATGTAATGGCATATGGTTTGTTTTTTTTATAGCTACAATATGCAAAAAATAGTAGCAGCATAGCACATGTATTCAATGATATATATGTATTTATACACATAAACATATATTCTGCTTATAAATTATGAAATAAGATTCTTTTGTACAAATGTGATTTTTGTTTTCTTTCTCTTTCTTGTTCCCTTTAGGAATAAAAATAACAACTGAAACTTAGAACAATTTTAAACATCTCATTATACAGGGGATCTTACAAAAGATAAAATCAAGGACTGCTAAGCCATGATGCCACACGGTCCCCTGCACAGACTTGTAAGTTTCTACAGGGTCTCAGAGCCTCAGGGCAAGAAACTGTCCATCCATCTTATTAGGGAGCCTCCCCTCCTCCACAAGCATCCTTGAAATCATTCCAGATGGACTGTCATGAACTGATTCTTAAATATCTCTCAGGAAGGGTATTTCTCACATCCTCTGGCTCACTTAGAAACCCCCTGCAAGCTCTTCCCTTCCTGTCCCATCATCCCTCAGTCCATTAGGTCACTCACCAAGACTGGAAGGACATCTGATCATTATATTCTACAAACTGATTCTAAATTTTTCATTGTTTTTACATGTCCTTCAACCTTTTCTTTGATCTTCAAATCTAAAAGAATGTCAATTGACATAAATACTTCCCTCAAATGTCACATGTAAGGGTTTTTTTTTTTTTTTTTTTTTTTTTTTAATCCTATTTTCACAAAAATCCTTTCTATGGAGAAGAGTATTCTAACTCATTAGGGCTCTTTGCCACCAGGTGCCTCTGAACTTCACATAGTTTACCTCATTTCTACTCAGTAACTGAGGGGGCAAACTCTCAATTTCCAAAACAATTGGTGAATTGGTGCTCATATCCCACTCCTAACAAGCATCTATCATAGTTTCATTTTAACTGTTTGGTATGGAAAATGTCGTGCATATGCTATGTAAGTAGATCCACATAACACATCCCATATGCTCACCACCCATCTGAACATTACCAGTGTTGCCTGAGATGTTATCTATGCTTCCACCTAACCCTTAGGTAAATTTTACAAAACCTATAATCACTAACTTTGGCTTGAATCTTTTGACAGTTATTGCAATAAAGAATAGTTTCTCCTCACCAGAAAGTTCTATTCAAGGTAACTTCTCCTGACCTCTTCCAAGAAACGGCCATGGTCTGGGCCCTTATTAATACATTGCTTTTCCCTGTTTTTGAACTTGTGTATCTGGATCCAAGCAGGATGGCCATTGTTTTTGTGTGCCCAGCCTCTTTTACAAGGCTGTATAATTCATCTGTGTTGCTGTGTATAGCTATTGTTGGTGCCTTGTTTTTTAATAGTATTCAATTGTATAAATTTATGTCACAATTTGTCAATTCTTTCTCTTCAGTTATTTTTATTAGTAGCTAAGATAAATAAAACTTATTTAAACATTTACTTTAAGCCTGTCTCTTCTTAATGTAGCTGTACTTTTATTCTTTGTAAGTTAAATTTTGTTGTTGTTTTGTATAACAGTTTGAACTAAATAGCCAAAGGATCATAAATGACATGTCTACTGTACAGCCCCACACTGTATTCTACAGATAGGTAAACTTTCCTCAATTGCTCATGTGTACTACCAATTTTAATGCAATTGTGAGCAAATAAACATGTATTTGTTCTCCTT
Organism: Phodopus roborovskii; assembly: GCF_943737965.1. Lineage (NCBI taxonomy): Eukaryota > Metazoa > Chordata > Mammalia > Rodentia > Cricetidae > Phodopus > Phodopus roborovskii. Next base: position 41,776,642 of record NW_026126418.1, read on the forward strand.
GTAACCCACAAAAGTAGTCTGATAGGTGGTTATTCAATGTTTCTGTCTTTTTCAATTAGTAACCTCTCTTGGAGTCTTTTGCATTGATAAATTGAGACTGCCTGCACTGTTTGTAAACAATACTGTATGGATAGCTCTTCAGATTATTGCTAGAGTGCTGTGATTATGCAAAATACTGCAATAAAACCTTACCTACATCATTACAAGTATATATAGCATTAGTAGTGCAATTAACTTTCAAAATGATACTTTAATCTTGCTGGACCAGGGCTGTAGGCATTGATTAATTTTTACATATTAGCAACTTGTCCCCCAAAGGGGTCATAACACATTGTATTCTGCAAACAGTTCAATATATCCCTCCTTCTTATAGCCTTGCTGCCAGAATGCATTATGAAACATTCTCAAGCATTAGGTCTCAGTATCCTCAAAAGCTGTCAAAAATCAATGCACAGCCATCTCATACCCTCCATGACATCTGGCAGAAGTGAAGTCCTCAGCAGGACCAGCTACATAATGTGTACAAAATAAATATGTGGTGCCTTGTTAATAAGAATCTCAAGACAGTAAAACAGAGGAACTGAGGCAAGCAAGCATTGGGTCTTCTAAATATGTGGATATGTGCATTTCATAGATTGAAAACACATGGGAGTTGTCCTTTATCTTATTAAGCCTTGAGGTAAAAAAATAAAGAGCGGAAGAAAGGAAGGAAGGAAGAAAAAACACTAAAATTTCACTAATTATGTACATTGTTTTACCTTAAACACTGATGTAAAAATCATTCATTACATTTCACAGCATGAAAATTTATTTTATTACTGACAGGTAAAACCAACCTTCCAGGAAGGCAAATCATATCTATCATTACATAATTCTATTGGCAACAAAGGCCCTCATATGCTACCCTAAATAAAACAATTCTAGACAACACCCTCCCAAACACACAACTACTCTGCATCAAGACAAACTTATTAATATTAGTCTTGTGCATACATGCCTACCACTTTCACTGCCTCACATCTAAATATTTGAACAATTGCAATAATCTAGTTAAAGGCCAAGGAGAGTCTGATGTTAAAGTTAACCATTGGATCCGTACACAAAAACTGAGTTTAATGGTTGTTTTAGCAACCACTTTGTCTCATAACACAATGCCTTTTAAAGCGCTGATCTGTAGGTTTGAAGAGAAAACCGGCACAAGGGAAATGTCCAGAGACCTACAAGGATGACCTCAACTAACAATCTAAACAATAGTAAAGAGGCTACCTTAAATGCCCTTTCCTGATAATTAGATTGATGACTTACCTTATATGCCATCCTAGAGACCTCATCTAGGAGCTGATGGAAACAGAAACAGACACCCACAGCTAAACACTGAGCCGAACTTCTGGAATCCAGTTGCAGAGAGGGAGAAGTGATGAGCAAAGGGGTCAAGACCAGGCTGCAGAAACCCACATTGGAGGCTGACCTGAACAAGGGGGAACTCATGGACCCTAGACTGATAGCTGAGAAACCAGCATAGGACTGACCCAGACCCCCTGAACGTGGGTCTCAGTTAGAAGGCCTGGGCAGTCTATCTGACCTCTGACAGTGGGACCAGGGTGTTTCCCTGGTGCACAAAAGGACTTCGGGAGCACATTCCCCATAGCCTAGAGACAGGAGGGATGGCCTAGGCCCTACCTCAAATGACTTGACAGATTTTGATTATCCCTCCTGGATGGCCTCACCCTCCCTGGGGAATGTGAAGAATGGTATGGGAGGAGGTTCGGGAGAGGGGTGGGAGGATGAAAGGGAGATGGAACTGGGATCCGTATGTAAAATAAGAATAAATAAATAAATAAATAAATATGATTTGTCAAAAATCATGTGTTCATGGGTGTGTGGGTTAATATCAGGGTTTTCAATTCCATTCCATTTGTCTTCCTGTCTATTTTTGCACCAATACCCAGCTATTTTTAGGACTATAGCTCTATAATAGAGTTTGAAGACAGGGATGGTGATGCTTCTAGAAGTTCCTTTATTGTACATGGTTGTTTTGGCTATCCTGGTTCTTTTGTTTTACCATATAAAGTTGGGTATTGTCCTTTCAAGTTCTGTGAAGAATTGTGCTAGCTAAAACTATACAATGGAAAAAAGAAAGCATCTTCAACAAATGCTGCTGGCATAACTAATTGCTGGTGTGTAGAAGACTGTAGATAGATCCATGTCTATCACCATGAACAAAACTTAAGTCCAAATGGATCAAAGACCTCAACATAAATTCAGCCACACTAAACCTCTTAGAAGAGAAAGTGGGAGGTGCCCTTGAACAAACTGGTACAGGAGACAGCTTCCTGAACATAACACCAGTGGCATAGACACTAAGATTAACAATTAATAAATGGGACATTCTGGAATTGAAAAGCTTCTGTAAGGCAAAGGACACAGTCAACAAAGACAAAACGGCAGCCCACAGAATGGGAAAAGATATTCACCAATCCCACATCTGATAGAGGGATGATCTCCAAAATATACAACGAACTCAAGAAGCTAGCTACCAAAACACCAAAGTAATCCAATTAAAATGTGGGGTACAGAGCTAAATAGAGAATTCTCAATAGAGGAATCTAAAATGGCTGAAAGACACTTAAGAAAGTGCTCAACATCCTTTGCCAGCAGGGAAATGAAAATCAAAGCAACTTTGAGATACCATTTTACTCCTGTTAGAATGGCTAAAATCAAAAACACCAAAGATGGTTTATGCTGGAGAGGATGTGGACAAAGGGGAACACTCCTCCACTGCTGGTGAAAGTCCAAACCCGTACAGCCACTTTGGAAATCAGTATGGCGGTTCCTCAGGAAAATGGGAATCAGTCTACTTCAAGATCCAGTAATTCCACTCTTAGGCATATAGCCAAATGATCCACATCTGTTCAACTATGTTCGTAGCAGCATTATTTGTAACAGCCAGGACCTGGAGGCAACCTAAATGCCCCTCAACTGAAGAATGGATGGAGAAAATGTGGTACATTTACACAGTGGAGTACCACTCAATGGAAGTGGAAATAACACACACGCACACGCACACACACACACACACACACACACACACACACACACACACACACACAATGGAATCTTGAAATTCACAGGCAAATGGATAGAACTAGAAGAAACCATCCTGATTGAGGCAATCCAGTCACAAAAAGACAAATGGCATGTACTCAGTCATACATGGTTTTTAGACATAGAGCAAAGGATTATCAGCCTACAATTCACACCACCAGAAAAGCTAGGAAACAAGGAGGACCCTGAGAGAGACATACATGGTCCCCTGGAGAAGGGAAAAGGGACAAGATCTCCCCCAGAAAATTGGGAGCATGGGGAGAGGGGAGAGGGAGTTAGGAAGAAGATGAAGAGAAGAGAGGAGGGGAGAGGTAGGCATGAGGGAGCAGGAAGATTGAGTCAGGGAAAGAATAGAGGAGAGCAAGAAAAAAGATACCATAATAGAGCCATAAAGAGAAATATGGCACTAGGGAAATGTCCAGAGATCTACAAGGATGACCCCAACTAACAATCTAAGTAATAGTGGAAAGGCTACCTTAAATGCCCTTCCCCAACAATGAGATTGATGACTACCTTATATGCCATCATAGAGCACTCATCTAGTAACTGATGGAAGCAGAAGCAAACACCACAGATAAACACTGAACCGAACTTCTGAAATCCAGTTGCAGAGAGGGAGAAGTGATGAGCAAAGGGGTCAACACCAGGCTGGAGAAACCCATAGAAACAGCTGACCTGAACAAGGGGGAGTTCTTGGACTCCAGTCTGATACCTGGGAAACCAATATAGGACCGACCCAGATACCCTGAATGTGATGTTAGTTAGGAGAACTGGCCAGTGTATGGGCCCCCTGGTAGTGAATCAGTATTTACCCTAGTATATGAATGGACTTTGAGAGCCCATTCCATGTAGAGGCATACTTTCTCAGCCTAGATACATGGGGGAGGGCCTAGGCCATACTCCAAATGATGTGACAGACATTGAAGACTCCCTGTGGAAGTCTGCTCCCTGGGGAGCACAAAGGGAATGGGATTGGGGCTTGTTGGGGTAATAGGGGAGGAAGGAAGGGTGTAAGAACTGGGATTGACATGTAAAACAAGCTTGTTTCAAATTTAAATTAAAAACTTATCACAAAAAAAAAAGAAGCTGATTTTGATCCTCCTAGCATGTTAGGAAGAGAAGTATATAACACAGAACACCCCTGGATTATCGTAAGTCCTATCTTCAGGGTATGCTTGCCTCCAAGAGCCCGAATTAGTAGCCTGTAGGTAGAGTTAGGGAAATTTTCATAGAAAAAAAATAGTAAAAACTAGGGAAGGCAAATGAGGTGGAGAAAGAGAAGTGCCGTGTGCTGAGATACCAAGACAATGTTTTCCCGAGATTCTGGTGCTATATTTATGGCATTTGGACATCATCTTCAGAACTCCTTCCTTACAGGCGCTTCACAAACAGTATCTGAAAAGGAAGAAGAGAGAGAGAGAAAAATAGGGAGAAGAGAAAATGAGGAGGAAAATGGACAACAGAATAAAAGGAGTAGAGAGTGACAAAACATTTAATAAACGTGTGGCTGTCATACACCTAAAGGTAAAGAGCAGGCTTATCTGGGCTAAACTGGTCCACATTTTCAAGCTTATCTTTACATTTGAGTTCTTTCTGCCAGACCTTGAGCTGGACACTATTGTCTGCTCTTTCACCCCATCTGCTGGTTCTGCCAAGAGCTGTCCTTAGAGCAAAACACCAGCAACAGCAATGAGAAAGTGAGGTGGGTGATTTATACAGCTGTGCTTTTCAGCTTAACCTGTGCAGAGATTTCCTGGGGGCCTTGATAAAACGCAGATTCTGATTCTGTAAATTAGATCTGAGCCATGAGATTTTCCAGTTTTAATAAAGTCTCAAGGATGCTGATCCTTGAACCTTACTGTAGGTACCATGCATCAATAATGACTAGCACAAAGCCCCTCAGTACGGCTTCCCAACTGACATAGAAACTGATACCTGTTTCTTAATGTATACCTATACCCACCAGGTAATTCAATGTATTTACAAAATTAAGTTCATTGGGAGTCATTCCCCAGTTGCTTCAACGGTCTATTTCCATTTAAGCCATCAGTCATACCATGGAGCTGACACGCTTAGATACTGAGATCTAGTTGGGAAATACTATGATGATGTTGTCATATAGAATTTGAGTTTCACTTTAAAGAAATGCTTAACCACTGCTCTCTTCTTGCAAGTCAGCGATAGAGTCACAAAGAGAATGTGTGGCTTGGCCAAGATCATATAGCTTATTGATGACAGAGGAAGGAAAACCTACTTATAATCACAGAAGTTTCAAGCTGTCTGTTAGTACATCCTGGTTATTTTCCATTTTCTGTTTCCTTCTGTTGAAATGACCAGAACTGTATCTGCTATGTGCTATAATTAGTAAGGACCTACATACATACGAGAACTTAGAAAATGTAGCAGCATGCATCCCATCTCAATAGGTTTCCTCACATATCTTTCTTTTGTAGTCTAATGCCCCACCCCTTCTCAATGAAACTCGATTTAAAACTTTTTCCCAGAATGAAACAGAAACACCAGACCCTTTGCCATCTGCATCATGTACTTTGGGTATTCTCATTTTGCATTCTCCTGTGTCTCATTAATATGGCGCTCATTACATTTCAATCGACATTTTAAAACTCCCTCAAAAAGAACACAAATTTATTCCATATAATGTGGATGAGTGGTTTATTGCTACACGTGTGCTGGTGAATGATTCGTTTGCTTAGATGAATGATCAATCAGTTATTCGGGAACCCATAATGGCCAAATAGCAAATCAAGGGACTACAAGACCCTCAAATGAGACTCTCGGCTCACTTGACGTCAAAATTCACTTCAGAGGACGTTAAGTGGTTTTTCATGCCTGACCGAGATTGGAGGGTGGATTTCCAAACTGCCCTTTCCATTCCCAAACAGAAAGGCACAAGAGTAAATAAAAAGTTTCCGGGTCTCTGAGGTCTCAACCCAGTGTCAGCGTAGAATGCAGATGAGCAAAGCGAGTGGGCGAGTGAAATCATTTGAACAAAACCCCATTATTTACAGATGAAAAATTTATATTGTCAGCGTAATATTTGCGTGGCTAAACAGCCTGGAGAACATATAAAAGCCCAGCGCCCTGGTGCAGAAGGGCAGAGCTTGAGCACAGAACACATCCAAAGTTCCTGAGTGGGCTCCTTCATCTGTACCTGCTCTCCGCTCAGTCACACCAGGTAAGAGGCAGATTGTGCAGCGGGAAGTCAGTGCGTTTGCAGGGGGCTGGGATGCTAAGTATTTTTAAGTATTTATGAATTAAAATATTGCTTTCTCATCTTTTGCTTTATTGATAGGAATATGAAGGACACGATTTAGATAAAAATGTTACTGACTAGATTTTTACCTACACAATGAATTCACAAATTACTTAGAGAAATAATGCATTGTAGTCATAGAATAGAAAGAAAAAAGAAAAACAAGGATTCAGACCAATGCACTTGTTACAAGGAGAACAGCATGTTCAAATAAGTAAACACTCTTTTAAAAATTAAATATTTTTTTCTTGGACTTGATAGATGCACGCACTACTTTGAACAGAAGGGGCTTTTTAATTTCACAACGAAAGTGCACATTACCAGACTATAAGAGCAATTTTCTTTATCAATTAAAAGCTCTTGTTTTCTAAAAGAAGATACTCGATATCATCTTTCAAGTATCCAAATTTCTAATAAACATTTCAAAATACCAAGGCCTATACATCAATCCTTTGTAAATAGAAACGGTATCCTTGGTGCACAGAACAAGCATCCTTAATGCCTGGGGATTTCTTCATATGAGTTATAAACTAACCGCTATTTACTACATAATGACGACCAATAGTTGTAAATAAAAATCCAAAGTAGCTACATCTGGAATGGATTCTTGTACATTTCTTTAGGAAGACAAATCAGATATTGTGAAGTAGCTATTTGACTTCATAAAGAAAAAGCTTCAATTCCCAAAGGCCAGTAATGGAGTCAGTCATTGAAGAAGGTTTTCCAATGCATCCTTGGAAAGAAGACAAGGAAGTAAAAAGTGTTTGTGTACCCTGCAACACCACAATATTCTAGAAAAATAATGTTATCTCTTCTCCCCTATATCTAAATTTAATTTTTTTCTATTTTCCTGTTTTACAGAAGGTAGTAATGTTACTATATAGTCTCCTTTTAACTCTGAAAAATTGTGGTGGTTTTGTTTTTTCAAAAATACCATACCCTTTTTTTTTACACTAGCTAAAAGAGGAGGAAGTAACTGTGAAACCCTTACTGAATAAGAGTTTGATGTTAAAATAATATATTTAATTCTCCATAGTAGTATTAAAACAAGTTTATTATGTCTCCTCACAAATTTGTTAACTTTCATAAACTGAGTTATATCAAGAGAACTCTCTTTGGTTTGCAGTAGAAGACGTGTGTTCTCACAGTGTTACCTGCTCTAAGTCTGCACTGTTAAATATGACCAAGACATCACAAAACCTTCACGGACTTTGGGTTGAAGGAGTTATCTAGTAGTGAATTGGCATTGTTCAGTCTTTTATAGGAGGCTTTCCAATAGTGTTACAATCCTAAAGGGAAGTGTTTGCTTTAACTCTTCAACAGTATAAAAAGTTACAACCAGTGAGAGGTATAATCAAAGACATTAACTGAAAAATATAACAAGCTCACAAAAGCTTGACAACTAGTTAAACCAAAGCAAAGCAATGTGTCAAAGTGGGCCTTAGATGCTGATGATCAAGAAGCATGGATGCATAATTTCTATTACATTGTTTTGTCTGATTGGCCAGTTCCTCTACAAGGGCTTATTACTTCAGAGCATTACTAACTGCAGGTATGACAATCTCTGTTTTTCTGCCAACGACAGATAGTAAATATGGCTGAGATGCTAAAGGAAAGATTGATGTTTTAAAATGATAATATTTGTAAAAACCTTATTCCAAACCAAATGTCATTTGCTAAAAATACTCATTTAATTTATTTATGGAGAAACATAATGAAACTTGAGCTGAAATTCCCATTTCTCAAAAATAAAATGTTGGAGTTCAAAAGAGGCAGAGAGCAGCCCTTCACACATAGTGAACTCAAGGTTTCAATTCAGAAAGCAGAATAACTTACTCCATAGAAGGCATCCTGACACAGATTCATGTGGGTCTCCATCCTCATCATCACATGCTTGGTATCTTATGGTTTCACAGAGTATCTGTTTTTGACGAACAGACAAGAAACCAGGTGTATGCTACAGATAGAACTATATTGTCATTAATAGGAAATGTCATTTCCTAGACTGAGTCTAATTACCAGACAACCCAGGGACTTCTGGGACTTCAAAAGCAAGCACTAATTTTCCCTAGGATACTAATCTTTAATTTCTTAGTTGTGATTGTTCAAGTTGCCAGGAGCATTAGTTCTTATTGCAAATTGCTTGTCTTTAAAATGATTTTTTCCTTTAATTTAGAACAGGTCAAAGCACCCTAAAATACCTCAAATCTGTTGGCCGCTTTATAATTACAAAGTCTAGACCAAGTTACACTATTTAAAATATAAATGAATAATACATCTGAACCGACAGCTGGTATGCCAAGTTGTAGCCCGAGGCAGCTTTAAGATGGTTGAAATGCAGTATAATGTAAATGCTTGGAAGTGAAGGACGATTAATTGAAAGCCAGACTGATAGTGAAGGGGGTGGTGTTACGGCTAAGGCGCCACTCAGGCTAACCATATGCAGCATATCATCCTCAGAGGGTATTTTAAATGTTTATTGTGCACACTTTTTAATTTCAAGTCTGGAAATGAGCCTTCTAAACATTAACAGAGCTGTCCTACATTAATGAAAAAGCCTAATAGTAGAACATATCCTTTGTGTTATTTTTTGCTTATCAAAATTCATGGAGAGATATATTCTACTTGAAACTGAGGTGGAATTGGAACTCTAAGCAGGATAAAATTGACAGCATTACCTTTTATGTATATAATATTTACTTAGTCAAAACTGAACTCAATTGGACTGCCTATTCCCCTGTCATTCCCCTGCCTTTTACTCTGTGTTCCAACAGGCAGAAAGAAAAAAAAAAAAATGAAGACCATTTACATTGTGGCTGGACTTTTTGTAATGCTGGTACAAGGCAGCTGGCAGCATCCCCTTCAGGACACAGAGGAGAAACCCAGGTACCAACCTATAGACTCTAGCTGTGTATTTAGAAGGAAGTTTGGAAAGTGTGATTGGTGATTACCAGCAGTTTAGAGGCATGACCTTCCTGCACAGTTTTTGAAATGTTGAAAGCACAGTGGTGACAAACTTGGGTTTTTCTGGAATATGAATCAGGGTGTGTATTCCTCAATAAAGGGTGTAAGCCATGAAAATGGGAAACTATAGTCCTTTGGATTCTCTCAAATGGTGCTGTATCCACTCATTTCTCACACCAGGCAAAACACGTTGTTTTAACCCTTTCAGCTCAAGTTCCTTCTTTGTGCCTTTAAAAATAACATTCTTGGTTAATTATAAAAAGTATACATGTCTAAGATGTAAAATGCTTAAAATATGCAACATTTTTTAAGTATTCAAATTTCTACTACCCAAAGGAAATCATTCAAAATAGATAAATATGGCATCTTGCTTTCCTGGATCTTAAAAACTTTTTGAATAAGTTTTTAATTAAAATAGCATTATATCAATTTCTCCCTTCCCTTTTCCTAAGTCCCTCCCCACTACCTGTATCAACTATAATATAAATATCTCTCAGTTTATATGGCCATGAATCTTGTTTCTTGGAATTGTATCGTTCACTTTCTCTTTTATTATAATATCCATTACATACGTGATACATAAGAGCTGCATACTTTTCAACTCATACATACACAATATTTACTTAGATGCCCCTCTTCTATTGGTCATTTAAGAAGTCTTAACATTTGCCCGTGAAGAATATGAAAATTGGAGAGTGCCCACTTGCACTTTGTCCCACATTTCTTAGCACTTTCTGCAGTGGGTCTTCAGAGATGGGATTATTGTATCAAAGGGTTTGAGTGAGTTTAAAGCAGAGATTATACAAAAATCTTGCTCCTGTGTCTTCTAGAAAAGTTCTGGAAGTTCATGCCCTTTTCCGTGAGTGGCAGAGAAAAAATGTATCTTTGATAATATTTAATAATTTTAATTCAGTGAATAAAAGTACTATATCATTTGTGGCTACTACATTGATATTCCTGTATATTTACCATGCCAACCAGTTACATGGGAATATCCATCAGGAATTTTCAAACTAGCAGATGGTGTTTTTTTGTCCCTTTCTCCAATCTTTAGCTACTGTATAACTAAGCAATTGAGCTTTTTTTAAAAAAAAAAAAAAAAAAAAAACATTAGTATGTGCAAGACAAAATTGGGGGCCATAGATCTGCTGCCCAAACAAATGATTTTGGATTCTTAAACTTTTAAAATATTCAAGTCACTGCTCTCCTCTGTCATATTAACATAATCATGAGTAGATTAATTAGTTGAAAAGATTTACTTCATCCTGTTTCAGAAAACACTTGAGAAACCTGTTGCTAGAATTCAGAACAAGTATCTCCCACTAAAGCTGCTCCTGTAAGCATTTCAGGTTCCTCTAAGAACCCTCTCATGTCCCTCAGGTTCCTCTAAGAACCCTCTCATGTCCCTTAGAGTCTAAGGCATCCACAGAAACACCAGGCTCACTACTGCATGGGCCTTCTGCTTTGTAGTGAGGGCTCTTCTCAATAAGCCTGCTTATAGAGTATATTCTCAGGAGGGTACTTGTTCCTGGAGTATAATTTATGCTGTTTAATCATGGTTGCTCACAGATCATTCCCAGCTTCCCAGACAGACCTGCTCCAGGACCCTGGTCAAATAAATGAAGACAAGCGCCATTCACAGGGCACATTCACCAGTGACTACAGCAAGTACCTGGACTCCCGCCGTGCCCAAGACTTTGTGCAGTGGTTGATGAACACCAAGAGGAACAGGTAAGAATCTAAACCTGTTCCCTATATTGTGGACAAATGCTTATCAAGAAATATTCCCAACTCTTAGCTTACCATGCTCATCAAATAGACTTATTCAATTTAGTTGATTTCGAGGTTGGGGATGCTACCCTTTATTTCAACTCTCATGATTCACCTTTTCAAATTCCTTATCCACACATGGTGACATGGATTTTTTTTATTATTATTTTAAACAAACACTAGTCTTAGTAATATTTATTCTATCCACTTTAACCTCAAAATTGAAAACTAAGTTTTGGGAACCTGCTAGGTTGGAAATTTAATTCTTACTATAAGTTAGAGCAAATTCAATATGCCTTTGTGGGGTCCGAGCCAATGACTATGATCACATTAAGATTATCCCATAGCTGAGTTGATCATTGGTAAAGTACAAAAATAGATGCATTCTTTTTCTTGTTAAATAAAATCCAAGACACGCATTTAAAATTGCAGCCTAGCTAGTAGCTGAGCACAGAGAGAAGGCGGCAAACAGGAACACAAACCCATCATAAGGCATACATTTTAATGTTGGATTTTGTTTGAGGAGTGTTGGGGGCTTTGCTACTCCTAGGCTACTGAAGAAAATTATCCACAAGAGTTTCACAGAGATGGTGGAATTTCACAATTTCTTTGGAGGATAGCCCACTTGGGAAAGAGAGTTATGCATACCAAGTAGCTGAAGAAATCTAAAAATCAGGAAAAGGACATAGATGTGTCTGGGTAAAATGAAAAGGGAGGAAGAGGGGATGAGAAGAGGTGACCATGCACAAATAACCTGAAAGTGGAGAGCTTAGCATCAAGGAAGATGGCCCAAGAGGTCAGAGCAGTCCTGGGGGCCAACAGAGTCCCTGCCAATGACTATAGGTAAGATATCTGAAATGAGAAAACACAGATTTATAGAGCTAAACACAACTGTTCTCATCCTCTAGAGTGGGAATGATACAAAGTGGGAGACTAACACAAGACCACCCATAACCTCAGCTGTTTGTTGTCTAAGATGAACCTTCCAAGGGTGCCGCATGGCCAGGGCTGCAAGCAGCTCGTTCTGGCTCCCCAGGGTCCTCTATGGTGGATAAAAGCTCACCTCTGCTTCTCTCCAACTGGATCATATATTTTCTTTAATTCATTATCATATGGTTCTTCTCATAATAATTCAAAACTCTCCCTTGCTTTCCTTTGAATGTGCTAACTCTGGCTGGATGTGTTCCCACCACTCATCAGAGAGGACCACACTATCGAAGAGAAAAAGTTTCCATTTAACTTCCACACTTCTTTCAGGAACAACATTGCTAAACGCCACGATGAGTTTGAGAGGCATGCTGAGGGGACCTTTACCAGCGATGTGAGTTCTTATTTGGAGGGCCAGGCTGCAAAGGAATTCATTGCTTGGCTGGTGAAAGGCAGAGGAAGGCGAGAGTAAGTCAGGGTTTTTTTGTTCGTTTGTTTGTTTAGTGTAATATTTTTCCTTGATATATAATTTTTTAAAGGCCCATTCTATGAAAATTAAAAATATTTTTAAAAAACTGTACTGAAAACTTAAGAACATTTCAATATATAATAAAACACATATAGTCTGACTTAAAGTTCCATATTTATTCAATTAATATTCATGCATTAGAATATTAAAGCATGTAGAGACATTAACCACATATAACCGTATATTTAGCTTTTATGGGACTGTCATATAGACAGCCATACAATGGTCAAGATGAAAAATGAGAACAAGTTCTTTAGTTACTTGCTTAGACCTTAAACATGCACACCCCTGAAGCATCTCATTTTCTTATGACCATTTGATTTGCCGTTGAAATGGAAGTGGGAGGAAACTTACGTTCAACTCTGATTTTCCAGCAGAGTTAAAAACATGCTTGCTAAGAAACACTGAAATGGGAAGGAGACTGACTTGTATGTCAGCCTACATGTAACCATCATGCCTACAAAGCCAATGGTGCATCTTGATGGAAATCCGCAATCTGTTTGGATACCCAAAATTCCACTGTGGCAAATGAATGAAAGAAACAAATACAACAACAGAAGTTTAAATCCCTTACTTCTGCATTTCACAAGTCACTGGCTTTACAGGGTACAATGCAGTTGTGTTGAATTTCAGAGGAATGAATAGTTTAAATAATAGTGTCTGTGTTGCCAACTAACTAAAACATTTAAGGCAACATAAATTGTTGAAAGGAGGCATGAAGTTACAAAAGCTTCGTTTCGTCGTCGCCAAGATACAAAACCTGTTTCAATGGTCTCTGTTTCACGTGGGCTTGTTTGAGGGGTTTTATCAAAGCCCTCAAACCTGTTTCCTCTACAGCTCTCATACATCACCAACAGTCAGTAATCCGTACAAATTTAAGATAAGCAGACACTGACTTCAGCCCTCCCTTTCTTAGCTTCCCAGAAGAAGTCACCATTGTTGAAGAACTCGGCCGCAGACATGCTGATGGCTCCTTCTCTGATGAGATGAACACGATTCTCGATAGCCTAGCCACCAGGGACTTCATCAACTGGCTGATCCAAACCAAAATCACTGACAAGTAAGCACTTTTCAGTTAATTCTGAAACGTACCAAAACTTTCAGAAATGTAGGTTATACAGCCATTAGCTGTCCCAGGGTGCAGAGGCATGTGGGTAATAAGTATGCTTAATGTCTATGTCGCTTAAGAATACCATCATGTTTAACTTTTCCTTGAAGTTTCTATCTTCTTACTCATTCTCAAAGTAATTAACTGGGTGTCAACAGACAAAGAACCAGCAACATAATACCACATTAAAATCTCTATAATTTAACACACGGGTAAAATGTCATTATATGTGGTGTTATTTACTTAATTTAAAAGCACAGCTGTGTGCCAGGATGTAGCTTAGTGGTATATTGCTTGCCTAGCATATGCAGGGTCCTTGACTCTGTCTCCAGTCTTGAAAAAGAGAAAAACAGGAAATAAAGAAACTGATTAGGGCCCAATAAAAAAAAATCAAATCAAAATGTCATTATTGATAGATCTTAATTTTCATAATTATTTATAAATACATGGTTTGGGTATATTTTAAACAAAACCTCCTTAAATGAAAATAAATTCAAGTAAAAATGCTGAGGGAATTACTGATAAATAGGTTGGTACAATTTTTATTAAATGATACTGAAATGTCTCCTGGGTAAATTAATTATATCATCTGGTTATTATAATTATTCTAACCAACTCCTTTTATTTTTTTCCATAGGAAATAAGTATGTCACCATTCACAACCATCTTCACAACATCTCCCACCAGTCACTTGAGATGTAGATTTAAGTCCTATACATTTAAGAGCTATATTTTTGAAGCCGTATTGCTTTGCATGTGGATGAATACATTTCCTTTTAGCATTGTGTAGCCAAAAGATTGTAAATGAAATAAAGTATTTCCAGGATGTTGATAACAACTTTACAATATGAAAGTATTGGATTCTCATATTTTCCTATCATTTTAAAGTTCCCACCTTGTTCATGTTTAGCAGTGAGATTATTCTTCTGTGATATAAATTGTAAATTATTACAGTCAAGACACCTTCATTGTAATAACAGAAGACATGACAACCTGGTAGCCGCAGTGGTGAACCTGGAGAGAGAGCTTCTTCCTTGAGCCCTTTATCATAAATGCACTCAGCTTTCAATGCATCAAGGATAGATTTAAATAAACATTCCATCCTTCTTTACTGTCATCTCCTTTCTCTTTTTATAAGTCCCTCCTTCCAATCACCCATTCTTCCTCAGCTGGTGTCCCATAACTGACATCAACATAGAGGAACGGCTCTATGTTGTGAATGACTGTGCAGGACTCTACTGTGCTGCACTAACATCAATCAATCAATCTGTCACAGAAAATAATTATGTTTCATTTTGATGAAAATGTCTTCAGGCAGCATTAGACTCAAAAGTCAAATCTTTCCTGGGGCCAAATAGCCGCATCCACTTTTGAAAGCCAGGTGCCTCCCAATTCAATATGATACCTTTACACACGTGTGCACACGCACACACATACCTAACTGCTTGTGCTCATTTACCTTACCTGTATATTCACACATCTAGGCAGTTGCCTCTGGCCCACTTAAGAACTCATCTACCTAATACCAGCAGACATCTGACTCTTCCCACAATACCCCATATCCTGCTCTCCTAGTTCTACTATGGTCAGTGTCTTGATTGAGCCCGATGCTGGCTGGCATGCCTGAGCTTTCCTCTGATGTATCGCACCATGGAAACCTCCATTTCTCCATCTCTGTAGCACTGCAGTGTGGTAGACTTACACACTAATAACATTACAAACTTTGTAATTTACTAAGTTACTTGTATTTTGATCTGTAGCTGTGGATTTGGAGTCAAACCTCTAACATGCACTAATTCACTCACCCATTTATGATATACAATAGGAAATTCCTCCTTAGAAACTGTAAGACCACAGTTATAGAAAGGAGGTTAGAGCTGGCATAAGGATCCCAAGAAGTCATTTAACCCCTTTGAGTTCAAGCTTCTCACTTGAAAAAAAAAATGCAATTAAAGCAATCTAGGCATTGTTGCATCTCCATTTTGTCAACTCTCTGTATTTGGTTTACAATGAGGCCTCTGCAATAAGAGGATCCTAAAGTGGTTGTCACAGAATTGCTCAAGGCAGGTAGGAAACTAACTTTGTCTGTTAGCTTTTCCAAAACCTACACCCTTACTTTCTCCTCCAAAGCATCTTGAAGTGGTGGGCTCACAGGCTACATAACCATGGTCTCAAAGCTGTGTTTCTGCCTGTTTTCATGCTTGTTTGTGTAACAAAAGTCATCTATGTTAGTGGTGAAGGTATTCAACTGGTAAGAGTAATGAATGATACTTTCCACAGTTCTAACAAAAGGAGATCAAGGTAATTCAATGATGACACCATATGTTCTTTCATGCAAAGTATTGACTAGCAATCCCAGCACATGGAAAGCTGAGGCAGTGCTACTGAAAAGTTTGAAGCTTGTAGCAAGACACTGTCTCTATGCACAAAGGATGAAAATGTTTCAAAAGTAATTTATACTTAATCCTGAATATCAGATAACTCAGTCATAACTAAGCTTGTTTAGACTACTGGAAGACTAAAAAGTATCGATTCAATTTCTGCAAAGAGTATAATGTCAATACCAAAATGTGAGCATAAATTGTGCTTAAATTTTCCAAACTGACCTGAGTTATAAAATTGATGAAATTAAATAAAAATACCAAATACAACTGTATATTAAAGTAGTATGTCATCAGCAGGAAGAATCATGCTATCAATGTAAAATTGTTTTACATCCTAAAATCCTTTAATGTAATTCATTATAATGATAGACTCAAGAAAAACACAATAGCATCTCCACAGGTAACAAAAGTCAGTAGGCAATATTAAACCCACAAACCCCAATGAAACAATAATCAACAGATACTTTTAAAGATATTAAAACATATTTTAACTAAAAGTTTCCAGTTAATGGAAAGTGTTGGAAGAATCCCCCACAGAGTCACAAAGACAGGAAAGATGCTTGTTATTTTGACTGCTACTTAATGTTGTTTTAGAGGTGTTAGGAAACATAGCTTAACAAGAGAAAGGACACAATAAAAAGAAAGAATATGGTGAAAATATATCTACCAAAGAATATATTTTTGTATCTGAGAACACAACAAAAGACTCAGTGGTGAAAGTATCCATAAACAGAGACAATTCAGCATATTGGAAGAACATAAGATAAATATTCAAATTACACAGTCAGTGATCATTATCTGTGGTAGTTGTGCTCTACAAAGAAACCATAAATACTGAGCTATTACTCCTATCAGGAATGCAGATTTAATTTCTTAATAAGTCGCTGATAACATTCTTGTCAACTAAAATAGCATTTTCCTTGTGGGGATTTGCCAATTTCCTTGGGAAATTGACTTTATCACTGCTGAAACCTGTTCTCTCCCACATAGCCCTTTTCCTGCAAACCTCTTAGCAGGTATTTAAAAAAAAAAAAAAAAACTTCTTCAGGCCTCTTTACAGTAGAGCCTGTCTCCTTAACCGTCATGCTTAGCATCTCTCATGTTGCATCACCTTTTGAAACATGCAAGGCAGCCAGCACTAGCTAAGAGAAATTTGACAGTTTCTTGATCCTGAGAAACAGGACTTCACTCTTCATAGCTTTCCATTGCGGAACAGTGCTTTCTAGCATGCTGCTTTGCAAACAATTAGCAGTCATTTCGTGAACATACAAACCCAGCCACTTGTTGAGCCTAGGAGCACAGACAATAGAGTTTCAGCACTGTGCTTGGATGCCATCATAAGCAGAGATGTGACTGATAAAAGACGTCAAACTACAAAGAACTCCTTTACCCTCCTAGAACTCAGCCAGAAAATTGTATTGGATGACTCAAACTTTTCACCACTTGTAAATAGCCTTGGAAGTGCTGTGGGTACCGCGTTTGAGGCTACAAATACATTTCAGAGAGAAGGTGAATCTGTAAATAGGGAATCAGGGACAAATGAGTGTCCACTCTGTTTCAGATAAAAACCGGACTAAGAAGGTAGACATCGTCCCAAATATAGCAGTTTCACTCTGACAGAAAGGGACCAAATTGAAGACTAATATCATCCAATTAAATAAAAAATTGAACCAACTATTAAAACAGACCTTTTACACATAAAGATATATGGAGCCAAAATAGAAATTAAAACATTTATGAAATTCAGACTCTATTGCAAAGAAGCATGTGGATCTTATACAAGGAAGAAGTCATCAAAGAAGCTGAAGATAAAGCGACAAAGGCATTGGTGGTGAGATGCCGGGTGAGTGGTGGTGCTTGCTGCCAAGCTTAGTCCTCACAACATGTGTGATGCAAGGCAAGATCTGACTCCCAATAGTCGTCCTCCGACTTCCACATGAGTGGAGTTGTATGCATGCACACATATAATCAAGTACAAAACAAATTTATTAAAATGTATTTTAAAATAATTTAATTGACAAAGGAGCTTTTAGTGTCACCACTCAGGAGAGCAGAATAGGAAGGCTGTGAGGGCCTCAATGAATAACTGCTGTGGGTTATTCCTGGTGGCATGAATTGGAAGATGCTAGATGCCAAGTGAGGTCCAACTGAGGCTGCTACCATCCAACCTGGAGCTTGAATCGGAAGCCAAGTAGTGTGTTAGTCTTGGTGATGATGGGGGAGCAATCTTACCTGACAAGAGAATGGGTTTCCACTTCAGCCAATGTGCCAGGAATTGGAAACAAAACGAGTGTTTTGTGTTTTCCAGAGAAAACAATCTCTCAGTATTCGGTGATCCACAGTGGAAACAATGAAACACGGGTATCTGTTTCATGGAGAGTTTAGAAATTTAAATACTATATATAAGCAATCATGAACTAGCAGAAATACTGGTCCAACCGCAGGCTACTGAAGACAAATGTGAGCATACAGAAACACTGAACCATGACAGGCACTGATCATGCTGATGATAACCAATGGAGCTGGAGCTGGACTGAAGTTGGTGAAAACATGCCCATTTCCTCATAAGTCATGATCTAGCCTAAAGTTTGGAAGACTTAACACCCAGAAAGAAATGTCCTGGTTGTATCAGACTGAGAACCCAACAGTGATCATAACGAAAACAAAGAACATTGCAAGAAGGGAAAGGTGAGAACCAACCTTCTCATTCCTTGCACCTTTGGCCAGCGGTTTCATGGAAGAAGTGGTGTAGAGCTCCACCACCTGTGCCTGTCCATTAATATACCACAAGACAAAGTAAGTGATCATCCTGAACCCCTGAAAGTAGGCACAATTGAACAGCAGGAATCACTGCCAGAGTTGAATCCCCTCCCCGAACAATAGAACATGGCTTCCATCCCTGAAACAAAAGTGGTAGAAGGCGAGAGCCAGATCCTGCAAGCTGTCTTTTGGCCTACACACACATCTACAACACATCGTGACACACATGGGCCCATACAAATAATAAATATTAAAAAGTATTCACTAACTTTTAGAAAAGATAAAGACAGAACGGAAGGCAACTCTCAAAAGCCAGAGAAAGGAAATGAGAAAGCGATGAAATAAAAAAATATTGGAAGCCAGACATGGTGGTATATGCCATTAGACCCAGCACTGGGGAGGTAAATTCGGGGTAAATCTCTGTGAGTTCTGGGCTAGCAGCCGGGTTTACCTACTGAGTTCCAGGCCAGTTACAAGTATATGACGAGACTCTGTCAAATAAATAAACAACAAATAAATAAATGAGAAAAAGGAAAAAAACCTGAAAGTTGCTTCTTTGTGTAGATAAATAAGTTAATAAACCCCTAACCACTCAAAAAAGAAGCCAGGACACTCTCACAAACAGTCACAAGAGTGCACATCTCTAAAGATCCTACAGATAGCCAGTATATCTGAAAATATACTGTACTAAGTCACATGTCCAGTAAACCTGACAGTGAAATGAATAGAAAAATTCCTTTAAAATGATAGTAAGATAATCACATAGAAAAAAATTTTTAAAAATATTAATAGTCCTCCAATTTGGAAATTTGATATCTTATTTTAAAACTTTCTCAAAAACATCTGCAGGTCCAGGCGTCTTCACAGGTAAATTCTTCTATACGGTTTTAAAAAGAACAAACGGAAAAACTTACATTAATTCTTCAAAACAAGGAAAAAGGAAGGAATACTTCCCATTTCATTTTATAATACAAGGATAACTTTTATACAAACAATCTCAGAAGGAATTTACCTGAAAGGAAAACAGCATGGGACTCAGGAACATAAACGAAAACCCTCTATCCAAAACATCCGAGACTCAGACCAGCAATGTGTGAGAGGAACAACAGAGCACAGACCACCACCGTGGCACAAAGGGATTCTGGGAACCACCCTGGACAACCTCGCAATACACCACAAACCTGTGATGTGTTTCCTATTAACAGACATAAAAAGAATATTTCAATGACATCTCAATAAATACAGTAAACTCATTTGTTAGCATTAAAATGCATTTATGATTGTTGAAATTTAAATGGCAACAAATCAACTATAAAATAATGTAATAAAAACAATAGGACTAAAAAGATTGTGATTATCTATAGAGAAAGGAAGAAATAGAAAAAAAAAAAAAAACTAGTCCATCTAAATGAAAAAGGGGAAGCAATCTAAGAAGCTAAATGGGTTGGAAAATAATGTATTTAAATGAGAATTAAGACAAAAAAAAGTGTTGAAACTGATGAGCAAAGAAAGGTATTTGAAAATCTAGATTAAATCTGTAGGACATGTAAAGTAATATAAATTTTTGAATGGACACTAATAGAAGAGTTTAAAAGCAAAACCTTAGAGTAAACTTAGAGTAAACCAACTTTCATAGGTTAAATGGAAGTATTAAGAAATATTGCTGGGATGTAGGTCAGGAATGGGGCACCTGGCCAGCATATATAAACCCTGGTTTATCCCCAGACCACAACATTCAAGCAAACAAACAAAAGCTACTTGTTAAGAAAGGCACCAGGTCCAAGTGTTTTCCTAGTGAAACTTTCCTGGGGTCAGGGTTTTTTTGTTGTTGTTGTTTGTTTTGTTTTGTTTTTTGTATTTTGAATACTATAGCTATAATATGAGTATTGTATATAAGTAAAACTTGACCAAAGGGAGAAAATAAAGGAAATCGCATAGATTTATTTCCCTGATGAGTATTGATTTTAAGTAGAATTCAACAGCATGTGCCAAGCATAAACAATCCAACGAGATCAGCTGTGATTTATTTCAAGCATGTGAAGGTGGTTCACCGTTAGGAAATTCACTACTGTCATTTTATGATCACAAAGAAAAACAAAAGGATTTCCTCATTAACTCTACATCTAGTATACCAATCTTTGATAAAAAAAAATCAACATTGATTCTCCATGAAATATGAGTAAAATGGGATTACTGCATTGTGTACTCCTGTTAACCCACAAAGGAAGCAGATAAATAACGGCTGAAGTGTGACCTGGAGTGTGCTCATGCATTCTTGGTAGTATAAAGTGGAGATGTAGGAAAATTATTGGGCTTTTGTTGGATGTTTAAGTATACACTTATGAGAACTAAGGATAAATAAATAACCTGCCCCCCCATAGGATCCTGGCTGATTGAATAATTATCTGCACAAAAAAAGGAGAAACAACCATAAAATGGCTAGCAAGATGGCTCATCCGGTAAAGGCACTTGCTAGCAAGCCAGATGACCTAAGTATCATTCCCAGAATCCACTTGGAACAAAGAGAATATACCCCCCCCCAATAAATTGTCCTCCGGCCACCACAGGTGTACCAAGACACGTTTTCCCTACTCCATACACACAATAAACAAATGTAAGACAACACTCTCCTGGTGTTCTTTATAGCCAAACCCTAGAAACAACCTGAAGTCCAAGAATAGAAAGAAAAGAGAAAAAGTTTATACTTTCACACAATCAGGTATTACAGGGCAAAATCCACATGAAACAACCTGAATAAATTAACAAATACTGTATAGCAAAAAGGAGATAAACACAGCTGAGCACTGAGAGACTGTGGTGCATGCCTTTAATCACAGCACTTGGAAAGCAGACACAGAAGAATCTCTGAATTTGAGGCCAGCATGGTCTACCAACTAAATTCCAGTACAGCAGAAACTCTGTCTTGGAAGACAATAATAATAATAGTAGTAATAATAATAAATAAATAAACACAAAATGGCAAGCATTGTGTGATTCTATTCATGTAGAGTTTAAGAACAGTTCAAAGGGCACAGTGGTTTGGGGATAGCTTTAGTGGTTGTCTGTGAGGATAAAGATATAAGTAGAAAATGGGAACCAGATTCTTTTCTGAGGTTGCAAGGTAACTGGCGGAAAAAGATAATAGTGGTTTGTCTAAGTATGTAGCAATAGAACTGAAACCAGAGGCAGATCTGAAATAGAATGTGGAAGGGAGCTAGCTCAATTAACAGGAAGTGGGAGATGAGTAGCAATGGGCCCCCGTCCAACCTAACAGCCTGCTCTCCCCGGACAACAGGGGAGACCCTCATTTGTTGATTTTCATGGTGTAACTACACCCACCAGGGCAGATCTCAATTGAATGTGGATCTGGCAAGAGGGATGTGTTTGTCTGCCCCTACTATGGCATCTCAAGACAGCATACAACAGGATGGGGGGGGGAGTGACAAATAAATGTTGGCTCTGAGGGTTTGGCTTCAAAATTGAGTACAGTAGCTCAAGTATTACAATGGGGAGCATAGGGATGAAAGAACGCAGAGTTCCCAGTAGTGTGTGATTCTGTGCTAAGTGCCATGCTTCAGCAACTGTGCATTTTAGAATGTTGTAAAAGCAAGTGGCTTTTTTATAAAAGTATATTCCTTTAGTGACACTTTAAAATTTTCTGTGACTTTTGCTCCTGCTTAACCACTAGTTTTTATTGCTTGTAGAAGCAGAAAACTCCCTTATCTGCTAAGTTGTGAATCCACCATAGAGCACCTTCAAATTTGGATTGCCATATAACTGTTAATTTGTGTAATTTAAATTATAGCCAATGTGTATATGAAGTAACTACAAACATAATTTATGGTGGAAGATGGATGTGTTTTAAGTTTTAAAATAATAGCCAAGTGTAAGTACAAAGAAAACTTACAAAAAATATAACACATAATTAAGATATCATATGACAATATAGAACACAAAACATAACAGATAATTATGCCTCGCATGACAATATAGAAAAAATATAACATAATTATGGTACCAGGTGATGATACAGTAGTTTGCCAACCCAAGGGTTAAGAGTTGAAAGCACAGAACAAGTATATAATCCCCATATCTTCTCTTTTCTTCCCTACCAGGAGTAAAATGATTCCCAAATTAATGCTAATGTTTCCCATTTATAATTTATGTTTAAGCTCTTTATGTAATATAAACCAAATAATATACAAAATAGCATGTGTATTGAAAGTCTATCTGAATTGTATCTATTTCATCTAATTTATTCTGCCATGCTGGGTATGAAACCCAGGGACTCAGGAATGGTAGTCAAATAATTGACAACTGATCTATACCCTGAGTAGAGTATCCTGCTTTAACGACCTTTTGGAAACATTTAATGTTTTAAAATGTATGTCATATTTTAAAATATTTATTCATTGTGACTCGTACATATCTAAAAGGATCTTTTTCGTAAGTATATGTTATTGCATTATAGTAATAAATCAATTTATTCTACAACTGAAGGATATCTCTACTCTGCTAGTAAAAAAACTACAATTATAAATAATGAAAAGTTACATACTTAAGATTGGGCAGGGTAGGTGTCAGCCAGAATATAATGTGTCAGAAATTGTTAATCTTCAGCTTCCTAAGTCTAATAACTTCAGGGACTTTATATTACATTTAAGATATAAGATATGATGGCTCTGTATGCTAATAGCAAAAAGAAAGACATTTAACAGAAAATTACCAAAGACAGTCAACAGAGAACCCATAAAACATGAAAATGAAATCACTAGTCACTAGAAATCAGACAAATGCACATTGAAAAATGATGCCATTCACTTCAAGGAAATTGGCAAATGTCATGGCATCAAAGGCAAGAGGTGTGGTTAGAAAGTAGGGCTTGCTATAAATGACCAATGGGAAAATGAAGCATTTCATGTATATGTGAATGTTTTAAAATGTATCATAATAAGCTTCAAAACAAAGACAACAAGGAAGGCAGAAGGAAGGGAGGGAGGGAGGTTGGAAGGTTGCTATGTCCCTGGTTTATAGTAAAATGTTCAGGACAGCCAAGTGATGCAGATAGTGTAATTGGTGGATTTTACAGCCACACCTGGCAGTTCAGGTAAAACTTTTGCTCCCTCAGCTCCTCCCATCAGCATAAACAGCCTTTTGGCATTATGTGTGTTTCCACAGACCGCACCTCATCCCTCTTTGTTCAATTATGCTGCAGCAGTCTAGGAGATGAGAGCACACTGGCACTGTTACTGAGTCAGTATTTTAGCTCATCTCTTCAGCAACCTCTCATACCATCTTTTTGTTTCCCAGATGCTTTGGCTTAGGCCACAGACATTTGAATATTTTTCACCCAATAAGTCCCCCATCCTTTTTTCTTTCCTTTTTCTTCCTTTCTTTTTCTTTTTTCTTTCCTTTTTTTTTTTTTTTTTTTTTTTTTTTTGTGTCTGTGTGCGTTTTTTGTTTTGTTTTGTTGTTGTTTTAAACCTGGGGGGGTTAATTCTGAAACCAAGGCAAGCATTAGTTTGGAAGACAGTTTAATTGAAACTCAATTGAAAAATGATGACTTGAGAAATGATGACAGAGACACAAAAACGATGAGATCAGGAGCAGCAGGGACGATGCTAAGGAGGTGGTGTGGGTACCACGAGATAGAGGAATCTTGGGTATCTGGCTCAGCATCTAAATGGTGCCATGCTCTGAAAAGTGAATACTTAACAAGGAGCAGTGTTCATGTGTGAGGAAGCAGTGGGCTTGGTTTGAATATAGGAAAGAAATGATACCCAGTTGATCTTCTACTCTTATCTCATAAGAACTTAAGTGTGTGTGTGTGTGTGTGTGTGTGTGTGTGTGTGTGTGTGTGTGTGTGGCTCTATTGGGTCATGAAGGGATCCTCACGAGACAAGAGAATGAGAGACAAAGAACGATTGTACACCACTATGCTCTTTAGTGACTGGCCAGGAAGAAAGGAGGTGAAAGCATCATAAAGTTTATATGTAAGACAGATGTAGGAGCATAATCTGATGGGGAGATGGATGGATCTTTAAACTATATTTGAATAGTGCCAGAAAAATCAAACTAATTGGTTAGATTTTAAAATGGGAAATTGGCAAATTAGCAGAGCCAAAGGTATGTGTTGGCTAAGTTCATTATGATTGCTTTAAGATGAGAGGGAGACAAACCGTGTCTCTCTAGCCTTGGCAGTCCTCATAGGAAGGGAGAATCATAATCGAGAAAGGTAACATTAAAAATAAAACTGTATTCTTCCCTTTCCAACAGAGAGAACAGACAGGTAAGGCTAGCATAGAAATGAAGCCATGTCCCTCCATGCACTTCAAACTGCACAGGTAATAAAGTCCTACTTAAGAGTAACACAATGACAGCAATTTCCATGGGGCAGAAGCACAGTTCAAGCTACGTTCTGTTGAAAACTAATTTAGAATCCTTTCTCCTCTGAAGTGATTTTTCCCTAGGGAAATCACAGGTTCCTGCCAAGGCAGAGAATGCTGGCTTCTCCCTGCTCACAAGATGATTTTGAGTGATCCCTCTCACTTTTCGAACAATGGTAGTTTTATTTTTTGATGTTTGAAACATTTTCATCTGACATCTGGAACAAATACAAGGCATCTCTAGGAAACTGGCATCTCCCTTGACAGTGCTTGATGCTTCAAGTATTTCACAATTTTGCAGTCTTGTCTAGAGACACAGAACCAGGTGGCACAGCAGGTCAGGAGGTTCCAGAGAGAACAGCCTTAAAATCAGCCTTGTGGCTCAACTGTGAGCTCAGTGAGCAGGTAGCTGTGCTGCCTCGGGTCTCAAAGCCCTAGAAAAGTGATGGTTCTAACCCTTCTCTCACAGCTCGGGTGAGGCACAGATGGGTCATTCTAAGCTCATGGAGAATTGCTCTATGGGGAACTCTTTTAATAAGGGAAGCATACCAGAAGAACTACCTTAAATAATTCATAAGAAGTAGCGAGGTTATTAATCACCTGGTATATATCTGCTATGGCTTTGTGTCATGGAAAGACAGAACTAATAAACCTCCATTGGCCCCCGAACGTCTATAAAAGAAAACCTCTAAGTTCAAAACAAGGGCACATAGTTTCCTCATAAGTGGACACTGTTTCTTCCTGTGGCTCTAATAGATTTCCAACAACTTTGTCCTTTCAAATAACACTAACTTATGCCCTTACCATTCTCTAGCTCACAAGCCAGAGAATCAAGCCAGACCTAGAGGTCCAAATCTGCTCTAATCCCAGCTCTAAAGAGGGAGGCTTTGGCAGAAGATTCTGAATTTGAGAACCACCTCAGATAGGAATGAATTCAAAGGCAGGCAGGGCAACTTTAAGACCCTATCTCAAGATGGTAAGAAGAGACCCAAGGTTGAAACTCATGGGAGAGCATTCACCTCACATGCCGCCATTGAGCCCTAATTCCAAAGCCCAGTCCTGAAGGGAAAAATACAAAAAGAATAATCCAGCCAAACTGCTTTTTCCTCGGCTGAAATCAAGATAGCAGCAGGGCCCTGCTCCCCACGGCAACATGAAAGATTCAGTGACCACACTTTTCAGCTGGGAAGAGGCAGCAGTGCCTGTTGGTGCCCCGCTCCCAGTCATCTTCAAACCTGTCACTCCAGCATCACTCCATGCTTTCTCTCTGACCCAGACCCTCTTGTCCCTATTTTATCTTCATGTGTGTGTCCACACTGAGTTCACCTGGATAATCCAGTATTGTCTCCTCAACTCAGGTTCCCTAGTCACAAGTGCAAAAATCCGTTTGGCAGGCCAGGGAACCGATTCACTTTCTGGAGGTCAGGGCATGCACTTTTGAGAAAGAAGCCAACAGGAGTAATCCAGATCTCCCGTGCGAAGCAGACAAAGTAGCAGTCCCACAGTAAATGGCTTGAGATTTATTACAGAGCAAAACCCATGTGAGAAACAAGAAAGAAAAACAGCAGTCGGAACAGCAAGGTGAGTGAGCCTTGCCTTCCATCGACGTCTGGTCAGGACATGAACAGGGCAAGATTTCCAGTCTTATACACTGAGCTACACGACGGTTGTACAGCCAAAGAAAAAAGGGAAAAAAACAAATGACAAAAATAATAGGTTAGGGGACACAAGTCTCCTGAAAAAATAAAGGAATTGTGACTGTGTCGCTTAAGAGGGGAAACAGCGTAGCTCTTAATAATTAGTTTCAAGGGTGTGAGATGTGGGCCAGGGATAATTAGCAGGGGAGGTTGATCATGTACTCCTTGTATTCACAGAGAGCTGACAGAAAGAGGAAATGAGCCAAACTGCAGGGAGAAGCTGAGCTTTTAAAAAGGGAAGTTCTTGACCATGAAGATCAGGCTACCAAGGGAAGCTGTGTAATCTCCATCCTTAAAGAGCTTTAAAAATAGTATAAACAGCCATCTGCACAAAATGATTTATGCATTGACCTTCAGGAGGCGGGCCCGATCATCTCGTGAAGTCCCTTCCAAGTGTGGGATTCTATGATTTAATCAGTATGTGATTTTTCTCAGCTCTCCGTTTTGTGAGATAACCAGCAGATGGAAGCCACAAATTCCCCAACATCATACCAAAATCATGGTTCCTCACACTGGTAGGACCCAGTCAAGCTTGCCAAATTGGCATCCATTGAAAAATCATTGAGGGACCCACCTCAAACATTTATTTATCTCCTTGTGGGTGTCTGGACCACCCATGTCCACAAAATATAGATCATCTTTCTACCGACTCATGTGCATTTAGCTTTGACTTAAGAGTAACAGTGGAAGTGTGGGTCTCGTTTTGAAACCTGAAACAGCAGCTCTTATAAAAGGAAGGAAGGTTTACAAATTCCAGCTGTGGGAGAAATGAGGTCAATTAGACACAGCCTTTTCACAGGAAATATTTTACAGCCCACTCAACCCTTACTATTTTTAAATAAGACACAGTCTCTGTATATATTCAATATTTCTTTGGACAGATATGTAGGTACTTACATATCCTAGTAGTTCAGTACAAAGCAACAGGGAGTCAGGCACCATCCATCAGAGCATGGACTCTTCCAAAAACAGAGGCCATTTTTGGTGCAGTCAACAAAGCTGGACCAGGCTTAGGGGTGTGTAATGAATGATGGGTTGACTCCAGTAAAACTGTCCAAGTCTGAGAGACCTAAGCGGCTTGAACTTGTATCCAATGGGTAAAGCGCAGCTGTCAAGGAAAGAAAAGTGACAGAAACATTTTCTGGGGGGAGAAAAAAATAGCCCGATTAAGAGGCTGGTAAGTCATACAAAGTGGAATCTGCTGGAAAACTCCAGAAGCGAGGGACACTGAGAGGTCACACAAAAGAATTTGGACTTGATGTGGAAGCGATACTGCCACTGAGTGACACAGATACGACCTGGTCTCTTCAGATGATATATTTCATACACTTCGGGATGAAAAGACAGAGACGTATTTACTTATGATTCAGCAGAAGGGCTTGTGGGGCAGATATTGCGAATTAAAGGAGTAGCTCAATAGCTAGACAGACCAACAGTGGAACACATCAGGGTCTCTTCATTCATCTACTATTTAGGCTCTTTGGACTCTGTCCTTCCCTCTTGCTTATTCTGAACCTCAAGTTTGCATCCACGGCCACATGAAGCCTCCGAACGTTAAGCTTCCAGTCAAGCCAGACATGCATTGTCCCCATGATCTCATTCATTCGGACACCCAAAATTCCAGTGTGTGGGGGGGAAGGGAGACTAATGGTGGCCCAGGTAGCCCTGGTGAGAGGGAGAAGAGGAAATGCAGGCATGTAATGGAGAGGGCAGGCTTGTTCTCCTGAAAAGGAAGGGTTGTTTTGCGAATCTGCTCCTGGGCCAACGTAGCAACTTCGGTTCGTTTGTTTGATTGGGACATTTGCAGGCAGACAATCAGTGTGGAGAATGCCAATATGGCGATGGTCACGTATGTGTAGCTCCTACTTGGAGGCTAGGGGCAACCGGGCATTTTCCAGTGAGCCCAGGGCAAGCACCCAGCCTCTGTCTAGAGAAGTGGTTTCTCCAATTGTGTTCTTTATTCAAAACTTATAACTGGCAGGTTCTGCTCCCATATATGAATTTTCAATCAGAGTGCTCTTATTCAAATTGTTCTTTTGTTTCATTGTGTTACTAAAAAAAGTATGACAGGTTGGCATGCTTGTTTATGTAAATGTCTGGAATTGTAATTTCTTGATCGTTAACTTCAGAAATTACACAGGGTACCTTAGTCTCTGAGGACCTAGCAATCGTCTTATCAACACTGAAATTAGACTTTTCTTAAATTAGTGCTGGAGGGATATGTATGAAATATTTTATTAATGAATGATTTATGTTCCTGGAATCTTCGAAGTTTAATTTTTGCCAATGGAAACGACATGGAACGATATGTTTGCAGTTACACAAATAGCCACTAGATGGCACCATACATCTTTCTTCCAATTTATCTTGCTAAACTAGCTTTTTTTTTAGAAAAAGAATTTTTTTAAACCATGATATTTTTGCAAAGATTATTGAGCATATATCAGTATCGCTGCTTATTCGTGAAACTATTAATACTTAAACACCACTTACAGGTGTACTAGGCTATACTTCTCAAGACTTTTATTTCTCCATCTTTATTATCAAAACATATTATTTTACCTTTTACAGTAGTACATTTTAATATTGCTGTCTCCATCATTTCTATTCAATAATATCTTCATTTCCATAATCGTTCTTACCTACAAGTTTTCCAAACAAAATCTAACTTCATTTAATTATGTAAAAAAAAAAAAGGAAAACATAAATTTTGTTTAAATTGTCAATAAAGTCAACAATAGCAAGATAAAAAATACAGGCAATTTTGGAGGAAGGTATCTTTATTATATTTTTTAAGTAATTAAATGAACACTTTTGAATCAATAATGTGCACATGCTGAAGTAGGGGTATTTTGTTTGTTGTTTGTTGGGGGGGGTTTGGCTTTTGGTTTTTCAGGAGTCATTGTATGAAAAATAAATTAATAGGGTGTACTAAAAAATTCAATATGAAAACAGTATATAAACTGTTTATATGCAATGGCAGAAGTTAACATTTATTTCTATAACTTAAATAGAATATTTTACTCCATGTACATAATAGTGCCAAATGATTATCAAACCAGAAAACAATCATCAAGGGATTAATAACAACAACAGATGTAAAATAATTACATATTTTAATAATAAGCATGATAACAATTTTGTTGTAAATAGAAAGAAAATATATATGCTAACTCATTCTCTCTGGGAAATAAAATTTGGGGGGGATTGTTTTTGTTTGTGTTGGTTTTTTGTTTGTTTTGGTTTTGGTTTTTTGAAACAGGGTTTCTCTGTGTAACCCTGGCTATCCCAAAATTCATAGTTCAGGCTGGCCTTGAACTCAAAAAAATCTGCCTGCCTCTTCCTCCACAGTTCTGGGTTTAAAGGCATGCACAACCACTGCCTGGCAAAATTCATGTTTTTCTAAGACTTTTCAGAATTCTCTACATTTTCTACAGTGATCTATATTGTGCTCATAATCAAAGAAAAAAATAAACAAACTTTGAAGCCTTTCTAACACTTAGACTGCATGGAGATGGCAGAAATACACCATTTTCTAATATAGAGTAATTTTTGCTCAGATTTTCAGAATACTTCATAAAATGAATACTCTTTGTGATGTTCCAGGCTAAGAAAACTACTGGGAGCGGAAGGATGGTTTGATAGCTTTTCCTACCCACATTCCCAGCCACAGCTACCGAGAGATTGCTTGCATGTCCTAACAATCTGAATTCCCTGCAGGATCCTGCCTCAACCTTCTGGCACTGACCTCTCCCCCTCTCCCTGTGGAAGCCTTCATCTTCCAGCAAGTGGCCAAAGTCAGAGGTTCTTAAAGTTTTTGGTATGTATTTGTGTAGCCAATATGTGTTCATGTTCAACATAACCAAATTTAAAACAAACTAATGACTGTTGAAGTTAGAAGAGTTGTCCCACTATACATTAACATAAACAATATTTTTAAATGAAAAAAACTTTTATAGGACAGATAAAATACAGCAAGAGGTTGGCCTGGTTATCCAGCATGCGGTGGTGCTCATCCCTGGCCAGTGGATGGATTCTGCGTTTACATCTACACACAACCCTTGTGTTCATTCTCCACGGCTCCCAGAAATCTCCACTGTACTCAAGGGCTAAAAAGAGCAAAAGACAGCTAATGACATCTTACTGTTGTTATGAAACGACTCATGATCAGAAAAAAAAAAAAAAAATTAGGGGAGTGCAGAGGTTCCCTAGGTCTTACTTTGAAATTAATTATACACTGGATCAGGACAACAGAATTATAATCACTATAAATTCTTCCTTTCTCTGCTCCCTTTCTAATATTTCTGGCTAAAATTGAAACATAGTTTTGGGACTAAAAACAGTGATCCTTCACAACCCATTGGCTTACATCAAACGCCTAGGGGCCATGTTAGGCTGGGTCTGCCCATTGTGCTAGAGGAACTGAGTTTGTTGAACTCCGTCCACACATCCATCTCCATCTGCCACTGCCACCACCCCCTACTTGGTTACTCCCTGTTGTCTTTAAGGACAGTTGTGTTTCATACTTTCTAATCCTCCTCTCTGGATTCTTGGTGAAGTTCTGTGTCCCTGCTGCTGATGCTTTTCAATGTCTCCTATTTTGAATCTTGGAAGAGGCAGCTATCTATTTGTGGATGCAGGAGGCACACACACACCACTCATTTCCATGAATGTGTCCTTTGATTTTAACCACAGCTGCAAATGCTCCATGGTCTCAGTTTTCTTTACTTTTCTGACTAGTGACTATTAATACTTTTTTTTTTAAGTTCCATTCCTATACCCTAATACTCACAATCTCTCTATCCAACAATCATCAATCATTGGAACCTTTGGACTATTTGTTAGTTCTTTCCTTCAGCCTCACCCACTCACCTTCCAGCCCACATTTGTCCTCAGTTTCCTTGCTTCCTTTGAACTATACTGGATAGCACCTGACTAGCTAAACGCAACATTCTGCTTATTCTGCCTGAGCAGATATGGATATCTAGAGAAAATGGACTGATGATAACAATTATGATGCAAGACTATGGATATGAAGAGTGTGACTAACATTGCCCAACAATTGCACTAGATTTCTCAGTTGTTAACTAGTCCACTGTCGAGTGTAACTAACCCGTGCCTTTTCTTTTTTCAAATTCCAATACTTCATTCATAATAGATAGTTTGCCTCTTCTGTAATTACCTGAAGCAACCACCTACCCACTTTCTTGGTGCGCAAGCAAGCATTTCACTTCCCTGCAAATACTGTTGTTGAGCTATCTATGTCCCTCAAGAGCAGCCTCCAGGGTAGGGCAATGTCCAGCCCATCTGCTCTGACCTACTTTAGCCATAACTGCAGACATGTTCCTTCTCTACCTCTACTCTTTCTGCAATGGTCCCTTCCCTTCCTCTTCTCTGTCTCTGATTTAACAAATGTTCATTCCTCTAGTTCTCTCCAGCTATCATCCTTGCAAGAGTGGCCTGCACATGCCTGCCTCATACTTAGCTAATACTGCTGGCTCCAGTTTGAACCTAGGTAAATCACTCTTCTGACCCCATATCATCAGCAACCTCCACATCACCCAATCCAATGACCCATGCTAAGGTCTTACCTTTCTTGAGATGTTGGCAGTATTTGTCAGAGCTGCTCTCTCCATCCTTAAAAACAGTCATCATGAGGCTGCCAGAACTCTTGGTTGTCCTGATTATCTCTGTGACAGCTCTGAGGGAAGAAGGAAGAAGAGCATTGGCTGGACTGGAATTTTACAGGTTTCTGTAGTAATAGGAAGTTAGGCCATAGAGAAAAGTACTCCAACAGAGAAGCCATGGGAAGCCAAGAGGGACTGGAAAGAAGTAGCTGGGCTTTGTATGGACCAGCAAGAAGACACTGTCCCAGAAGATGGTAAAGAGAGCATTCACTCTGCTGGGTCCTGGAGAGGAAGATCCAAATGAGGGACAGGAGAGGTAGAAATAATAAATAAGAGTAAAAGCTCAAATAAGAGGATTAGAAACCTCAGTTATATTTGGTAGCCTGGTTATACCAACACCACACATATATCTATGGAATACATTATAATTTTTAATAAGGTGCTGTCGGGCCTATTCGTTTATTTGTTTACAATATCCTTGTTTTTAATCCCAGGTGTATGAATGAATAAACTGAGATACTCTGAGTTAATACAATTGCTTGAGGTTATGCATCATTTCAGCAGAGTTGAGGCTAGAACTCAGACCAGAAAAAAACCGTGAAGGATAACAGCAGCAGTCACGTCCTCAAACAGAAATCCTTGGCAACAGAATGAGAAGCATCAGATGGCTTGATCAACAACAAAAAAAAAAAAAAAAAAAAAAAAAAAAAAATCAAGGAATCAGGTTAGAGCTTGAGACTGAGGTCCAGGCATGGGTGGGCTGAGGGTTAGCTGGAAGTGTCAGGCTCAAGGACTCTGCTTGTGAGCCAGAACTCAAGAGGCTGATGAGCTAGGCTGAGCACAATGAGCCCATACGTTATTGAAAATACTTCTCTGTCTTTTTACTTGTGGAGCTAGAAGTCCACCACCATGCCTGGCTTTGGTGGTTAATGCAGTCATCTCTGTCTGCATGGGAAAGACTTAACTGAGGTGTACGGTGGCAATGACAGAGGGTGGGATTTCTGTCAATCAGCCCTTAGATTAACTGAAGCTACAGCCTCTGTGGGAGATTTGGCATTACCTCCTAGGGTTGCTCATGTAGGAAAGAAGCAAATAGTGAACTAAATGGAATGGACATAGGTGGCTGAGTGAGGAACGCGACGAATGGGATTCCATCTCAAGGATTTTTAAATAGCTCATGGAAGTGCATAGTCTGTTAGTAATAAAAGAATCAACACTTGGGTTTTGTTTGGTTTTGTCCTGACTTGCTGCGATTTCTTGTTGGGTCATGGTTTCAAATATGACAATGTACAGTATTTTCAGTGACAAAATTATGTGAACTACTTCCTCTCTACACCTATGCAGGAGGGCTGACAAGAGTGTCTTATGTTAGGACAACAGAGCCCCCAGTCGCTTCTACGTTAAGGAGAGTTAATTCACTTACACAGTTAAAAACTGAACAATTCTGTGCTGGACTTCCTCCTGCCTGTTAATGATCCTGTTCACTGCGGTGACTTATTCTCCAAACTTTGGGATTTCTGTGCTGACTTCCAGCTTACTGGTCAGTTTCTGAGTTAAAGCCAAATGGAGAAGGACCTAAGAAATGTCCTTCTAAGAACACCTTCCTGTATTCTGGGCCTGGAAAGTGTTTAGAAATGAGTTGGTGCTTCATGGGAGCATCCCTCAGGGTCTCTGCTGGGTGTGACTTCCATCCCAGGTAGATGCATCTGACTATGGAAGAACAAGGATGGGGGGAGGGGGCTGCAGACATGTTACCATTTGAGACTTCGTGATTCACGAAAATGCGTTCATTACCTCCATAAAGATACCACCTTTTACGGTGTAATTATCACCTCCACACGGAAAACACTCCAGTCTGGCAAAGCAGACTGTCTGCACATCCCTGTGACAGGCTACCTGTGAATCTTTCTGCAGTCCTTAATTACCTGGTATCAATTTTAGCTCCAGGCTTTAGGTTCTTCGTCTTTCTAGGATTCTGAGAACTCAGAAGCAATTCACGCTGGCTCGCTCACTCAAATGCCTGTGCATTACAGGATATCTCTCTCTGCACTTTGAATTCTGGACCTAACAGCGCTGCAGCCTGCCTGGATTTCATATTTAATGTGCTCATCTCCATCTGCGCAGAAAAAGCAGCTCCTTCACACCATTTCCTTTTGCTCTTCTGGACAGATTGGAAACAGCCATGGGCCTGTAAGAAAGGCTCCTCCCTCTGAGGTTGCCCTGGGCCCCTTAGAATGGGCCCCTCCTACCTTAAGAGAGACATACATGGTTTCCCTGAGAAGGGGAAAGGGACAAGATCTTCCAAGCAAATTGGGAGCATGGTGGGAGAGGAGAGGGAGTTAGGAGGAAAAGGAGAGGAGAGGTGGGCATGAGGGAACAGGAAGGTTGAGTCAGGGCAATAATAGAGGAGAACAAGAAAAGAGATACTATAACAGAGGGAGCCATTATCGGCATAAAGAGAAATCTGGTACAAGGGAAATGTCTAGAGATCTACAAGGATGACCCCAACTAAGAATCTAAGCAATAGTGGAGAGGCTACCTTAAATGCCCTTCCCTGATAATGAGATTGATGACTGCCTTATGTGCCATCCTAGAGCCTTCATCTAGTAGCTGATGGAAGCAGAAACAGACACCTACAGGTAAACACTGAACCGAACTCCTGGAATCCAGTTGCAGATAGGGAGGAGTAATGAGCAAAGGGGTCAAGACCAGGATGAAGAAACCCACAGAAACAGCTGACCTGAACAAGGGGGAGCTCATGACTCCAGAACTGAAAGCAGGGAAACCAGCATAGGACCAACTCAGACCCTCTGAACAGATCTCGGTTAGGAGGCCTGAAAAGTCTATGGGCCTCTGGTAGTGGATCAGTATTTATCCCTAGAATAGAATGGACTGTGAGAGCCCATTCCACACAGAGGGATACTCTCACAGCATTAGACATATGGGGGAGGGCCCAGGCCCTGCTCCAAATG
Source organism: Phodopus roborovskii (assembly GCF_943737965.1). NCBI lineage: Eukaryota > Metazoa > Chordata > Mammalia > Rodentia > Cricetidae > Phodopus > Phodopus roborovskii. Next base: position 41,812,145 of record NW_026126418.1, read on the forward strand.
ATATGACAGGCTTTGAAGATCCCCCATGGAAGTCCTCACCCTCCCTGGGGAACAGAAAGGGGATGAGATAGGGGTTGGGGGGGAACAGGGAAGGATGTGGGAACTGGGATTGGCATGTAAAACAAGCTTGTTTCAAATTTAAATTAAAAAATTATCAAAAATAAATATGTAAATAAATAAATATAAAATGGACCCCGCCCTCTGAGAGGCTTCAGGAGTGTCCATTTTGGCCTTGAAGAAAAAAAAATTGCTCATGGATTGAAGTCTGCTAAAGCCCTTATGATGGATTTGGTGAGCTTGGTCTCTTGATTAGCTTATCATTAAAAAATACTAATACTCCTAGCAGTTGAAGTCATGGTAATATAAAACATTTAATTTAGATAAATCAATACATGACAGTTACAGTAAAAATAAGATTTTCTTTAATACAAATTAAAGAGAGCATTTTATATTTTACAGTTTTAAGGGTTGAACCCTGAGCCACATCCCCTCTGCAGCATCACAGTGTCCTCTCCAATCCCCTCTGCAGCATCACAGTGTCCTCTCCATCTGCAGCATCACTGTGCCCTCTCCAATCCCCTCTGCAGCATCACTGTGTCCTCTCCAATCCCCTCTGCAGCATCACAGTGTCCTCTCCAATCCCTTCTGCAGCATCACTGTGCCCTCTCCAATCCCCTCTGCAGCATCACTGTGTCCTCTCCAATCCCTTCTGCAGCATCACTGTGTCCTCTCAAATCCCTCTGCAGCATCACTGTGCCCTCTCCAATCCCTTCTGCAGCATCACTGTATCCTCTTCAATCCCCTCTGCAGCATCACTGTGTCCTCTCCAATCCCCTCTGCAGCATCACAGTGTCCTCTCCCTCTGCAGCATCACTGTGCCCTCTCCACATCCCCTCTGCAGCATCACTGTGCCCTCTCCACATCCCCTCTGCAGCATCACTGTGTCCTCTCCAATCCCCTCTGCAGCATCACTGTGTCCTCTCCACATCCCCTCTGCAGCATCACTGTGCCCTCTCCACATCCCCTCTGCAGCAACCCTGTGCCCTCTCCACATCCCCTCTGCAGCATCACTGTGTCCCTCCAATCCCCTCTGCAGCATCACTGTGTCCTCTCCACATCCCCTCTGCAGCATCACTGTGTCCTCTCCACATCCCCTCTGCAGCATCACTGTGCCCTCTCCACGTCCCTCTCCATTTGTAACATCACTGTGTCCTCTTCTCATTGTCCTCTTTAAAGGATGCTAGGCTCTAGCCCTCTGCACAGCCCAGCTATGAGAAATGTGATTCAAGACCCTCCAAGTGGATGCACAGAGATTTCTTGTTACTAAACTTCGGATAAACTAGAATGGGAGAAATGCTCTCTCCAAAGATATCCCCTCCATGCCTATCTTCACATTCCCATTCCCCATGTGGAAAGTATTTGTAGAGATTCAAGCCACAGAAAGAAAGTGATGTATACTGGGATCTAGCTATGCAATACCACATCAATTCCATCTTGGCGTCTCAGTCTCTAGCTTTAATTTTAACACTCGATTACACAAGAAACAAAATAAAAACTAACCCAGGAGGTGGCACCTGCAGAAATACATACAGAGCATGTGTGGCAGATTGTATTTTCCAAAAATGGCCATAGCAATATTTATGTTCCCACATATTCTCCCAGAGCCTTGACATCCTTCCATCAAGCAGCATAATCTATTCTCTTCCCCCTGAATATGGAACACCTCGAGCATGCACTTGTAACAAATTTCAGTGTACTGTAAGGAATGTCGCCCGCCTTCCTAGATGTGGTCAAAGAGAAGCAAAGGTTCACATATGGAAGCAAAGTAGCATATGGTAATTCTCTCCCCTTGCCCTCTCACCACCCCGCCTCTCCCTCCTTTGTCCTCCCCGCTTCCTCCTTCTCTCCCTCTCTTTCTTAGTGATATAATTAATCAGTCAGACCCAGAACAATGTGAAAATGAGTCTACTCATCATTAAGATTTTGAAGCCAATGACTAGCTCAGGGATCCCCCTTCTCTCTGCATATGGAACCTGTGTACCTGCATAGGTCACAGGTCACAAAGCTGGTTCCTGCTTAAACCTCGAACCAACCACGGAAATTCAGAGCCAGGGGTTCCAGTCTATAACTGTCTTTGCCGGTGAGGGTTGGTGTAATAGAACGTCATAATCAGAGTGGCTTGGACAGCATACATTTATCACTCACAGTCTGATGCTAACAGCTCACAAGAAGGTGCCCTTATGGCAGATTTCAGGGAGCATCCTCTTTCTGTTTTACAGATAGCCATCTTCTTAGTATGCTTTGTCCTTTGTCTGAGGAAGAGAGGGTAAAGGGGTGTTTTTTTGTTTTTGTTTTTGTTTTTTTTTTTTCATGAGTGCACTGCCCTTCTTGTCCTAAAAAGCCTTGCCTCTAAAAGGCCTTCTCCCTTAAAGGACCTTGTTCCCTAAAAGGCCTACTTGCACATGCCTTGACTTTGGGGGTTGGGTTTGACCTGTGAGGCAGGAGCATTCAGTCCACAGAACAGCCCTTGAATTACCCTCTAACCACATATATTAACTACCATCCATGTGAGTGGCAAGGTGATCCTAGACTCTGGCCACCCAGCTTTCTGAATGAAACCCAGACTTCACAAAACCAAATTGCCTTCACTATGCCCAGTGCAAAAAATCCATGAGTAAAACTTTGGCTATTTGATTTTGTTTTTATTTTCCTTTATGCCACTGTGTTTTGGGGTTGACACCCCGCCACAGAAACAAGAATAACATATGACAGTCCAATCTACCTGCCCTCTTTCTTCTGGGGAAACACCTCCTAGCAGAGAGTCTTACAATAAGACATGTCTCTCCCCCAGGTCAAAAAAAAAAACAAAACAAACCCGTCTCTACCCGATACCCATCACAACCCACTCACAAGAAAGCCCCGTGCCCCTCCTGTACCATTGTCTCCTGTACCATTGTTTAAGGCATCTACAGCATCGAACCTCAAGTTGTATCCATGTAAGTCTCTGAGCTTGCCCTCCAGACCTAGGACCTGCTGATCACTCTAACCAACTAGAATGATCCCCAATTCAGATTCAGGGTTACCCTTCCAGGAACCACATCCATTAAAGTCCCCAGATGAAAGGACTTATATTAGGGTTTCTAGAAAACAAGAGCCTGAGACTCAAATTTCCATCTGGTGAAACCCTGTTTTCATTAGTAAAGAGTCAGGGTCTATTCTGTAATCACACACAATCCCTCTGACTTAATGGTTTCTGGAAACCCGTGGTTCTGTCCTTTCTGCCTGCTGATTTGAGTGTCTTTGGGAGCAGTATCTCTTGGAATTTAAAATGCTCAACCCAATGTAATTTAATATGCCACAGCATTCTAGAAAAGAACTATAAAAATAAAAACTCTAACTAGAAGGTTAGGCTTTTTTTGTTAGGTTTTACAAATTATGAAACCATGACCACTGAAAGAAACTCATCCATTATACAAAATGATGCGATGAGTTATTTTGAAAATGTAGGAATGTTCTCAAACTAAACAGTTTTCTTATCATAGTGAATTTATTCCATGAAGAACTTGTTGAATTATCTTTTCTGTTCTTGTTAGTCATCTAGTTTGGCCGTTCTAACTGATGCCATCTTCCCCCGACTTTATTTTCAGTTCTATATTAATGCAAGGACCACCTCTGAACATCAGCTTACATCATACATACTCTCTAAGAATGTAAATATTCTCAAATATTTAAATCTTCCTTATATTCCTTTTGGTTATCCAGCTGTCAAATCAACTTTAAATTCTCTCCCACTTGTTTTCTGTATTAAGCCACCTACTGATTATTTGAGAAATATAAACCATAATTAAAATAAAAATGAAAAATGGAAATAAGATCACAATATATTCCCCAAAGGAATCTTGTGGTATAATGTTTTCTTTTTTAAGTGCACAATGATGTTTTTCCACCCTTTCCTTTTGCCCGAACCATGTCCAAACTAAACCAAGCATGATCATAAAGAAAGGTTATTAAAATATACTTGGAGTTCCCTTGGGGACCATTCTTATTGCTAGGATGTTACAGACTAGGAATAGAAATGAGTTACAAGAAAATATAAATTCCTGGTTAGAAAACCCCAAACCAAGACTTAGAAACAACAGAGAGATGACCTGTCTACTAGTGAATACTCTGAGATATTGGCCTCCTAAAGCTGCATGAGTATAAACAGTTTTAAAACATTTTGGAATATTTTGACAACCTTCCACTCCATGCAACCGCCCAGTAATGTTTGTGAAATAAAAGGACATAACTTACCAACACTTTTTTTTTCTTCTCTGACAACTTGCAGGATGAGCAGCTCTGTAGCCATTACTTGGGAGAAGTCCTGGCATTATACTACTGCTCCAGAGCTCTTCCAGTGTTCTATTCATCCACTTGGGAATTCTTCAAAGCTAAGCTTGAAATAAATGTACTTAAGGTTAGCAACCAGTAGGCAGCAGACAGATAACCCAAGCTCTGTACTCCATGCTAAGTGGTAGAAGAGAAGCACCCTGGTATAGCAGGGCTCCCTGGTATAGCTGATACCTAGCTGAATCTTTAAATTAAGCCAGCTAGCTAAACTGCAGAAATCTCCTTTCCCAGAGCCAGCATTTCTCAAGCTACACTCCAAGAAGCATTAATATGTGTGGCTATAGTAACAAGTATTGTAAGGATGGCAGAATAGCCCAAACTGTAAACAGTGGCTCTGGGATTTGATCCAGTTCTGATTGACTGTTAGTTATTTACTTTAGCCTATCATGCCAATGAACCTGCTGTATTCAACCATCCAGAAGTAGCCTGCCATAAGACTGCCTAAGTGGCTGATGGCTTAATATTGTGCCTTGTAGGCCCAAGGACAAGACTAAACAGAGATAACAACTATCAGACACTGAATCACATCACAAAACATCCCCCTCTTCCACCCTGCATAATAGGTTCCTGGGGTGGCTTTTCTTGTTTTGGGGTGCAGGGGGAAGAGACATTCTTTGGATGAACTTAGTGGGTGTAATAGCAAAACATTCTATTTTAAAACAAACTAGAAGTGATAATAAGATGGACCACCCCACATTTAAGAAACCAACACCCACATAAAGGGCCTTTCAAGTTGTGCAAGGCAAAACTGACTCTGCACCAAGGTGAGCCAGGTATCACACACTGTGGAAAATCTCTCAACACCCACAGTCTCTGGGAGAACAAAGGAGTGTCAGTGGGATGCCTGTTTAAAGTGGATAATCTGAGCAGAGAAATGTTGAAAGCTGAAATCAGAAATCAGAATTAAGTTTGTTAAAAAATAAATAAATAAAGCAAGAAGGAGGCTCTCCAGGAATCTCCCATGGTGCACAGCAAGCAACCAGGCCTTGATAGAATGCTTGAGAAGAGAGCCTTCCTTTGTGGATTAGATATTTGGCAGCAGCTGACACAGACCTGGCGTATTCAGTGTGTTTCATGTCTTTTCTATAGAAGTCTCCAATCAATACTTGCAATGTCTACTCAAATTGCTCTCAGTAGAATGCTCGTGAGAGAATGCATTGCAGGAGTTTTCCAGAATATTTTTGCTTGCCATGTTTTTAAAGATCTTACATGTTCAAGGTAGAAGAAGTACCCCCTCTAACATGGCAGAGCCAGTCTTTAGCCCACTTCTAACATCCAAAAGGATCAGACTACAAACAGTATACAGTGTGCCATACTCTAGATCTGTGGTTCTCAACCTCTGGGTCACAACCCCTTTGGGTTTGCATATCAGTATCCTGCATATTGGATGTTTACACTGCACTTCATAACAGTAGCAAAATTACAGTTACAAAATGGCAGTAAGATAATTTTATGATTGGGGGTCACCACAACATATCTGTATAAAGGGTCAGAGCATCAGGAATGTTGAGAACCACTGCTCCAAATGTTATTTTTATGAACACAGGGCACCATGCAGCCTAACTGTGTGAACACTAGGACTCCTGTACAAAGAAATCTGAAAGACAAAATAATAAACCAGAAAAGATACTTGCTGTACCTTTGTCCAATCTGTCCTTGCACACTGGTGATTAGCTGTCTTGTCAGGGCAGAAGGATCCTGATTATAAAGTACCAAAACAATGATGCCCATGCCTAAAGTCCCCACAGCTTCTGGCTCTGGGTACTGCGAGGAACAAACACACTGTTGTGCTGATGACAAAGTCCCAATTTCCTTCTACATATCAAAGGAAGGTGACTGTTCTTTCTCTTGTTCTCCCGTATCCACAAAAGGTGCATTCTGTACTTTAATTACAAAGGAGGAAAGTGGGGAGCTAGAGAGAAAGGAGTACCCTACTTCTTGTGGCACCATGAATAAAAGATGCAGGAAAGTAGCCTATTTCTTCTCTTCCTTCATCATTCCTTGTCTGTCTTGTTTTTTGCTTTTTCCTTTAGGTACAAGAGAGTGGAGAATGGTCTCAGGCACACAATGTTTGGAGGGAAAAACAAAACAAATAAACAAACATACCAAAAAAATCAAGTCATGGTTGCTGGAGATACTAGAACCTTGGGGAAAAGATCCAAACACAAGAATCATGTCAGGGACCCATGAACAGATGGCTGGGGAAGAAAAATGTGTGTGTGTGTGTGTGTGTGTGTGTGTGTGTGTGTGTGTGTATGCATAATGAATTTTGTTTAACCATGAAGAACAGAATTGTGTTTTCAGGACAATGGATGAAAAAGGAGATATGTGAAATGAATTAATTTCACAAGACAACTGTGTGTTTTTGTCTTTTGCATGTAAGAGACCTGAGCTCCCATGTTGGAACACATGATGCCCAGTTGGTGATACTTTTGGTGGAAGCTGGAAGATGTGTAGCATCTCTCCCTGGAGGAAATGGTCACTGGGAGCAGGCCTTAAAGCAGAAATGTTCCAAGGTGACCTAACTATTTCTTGAATTGGGAGAAAACACTCACTGCCAGTCTCCAATATGGCCACTGTTCTTTTCATGCCTGATACCATGTCTTCCCAATCATGATGAACTGTATCTCTTAGGAACTGTAAGCCCAAATAAGCCCTCTCCCATCAGATGCTTTTGTTAGGGTATTTTATTACAGTAACAAAATAAGCGCTATGATTCATGTTTTCCCTCATATGAGACACTGTGACCACAGCAACTCTTCTAAAGGAAAACATTTGATTGGGGTAGCTTGGTTACAGTTTAGAGGTACAGTCCATTACAGTCATGGCAGGAAGCATGGTATTGGAGAAGGAGCTGAAAGTACTTACATTGTGACCTATAGACAACAGGAAATGGTCTGACACACTGTGCATGGCTCAAAGCCTGCCTATACACTGACACACTTCCTTCAACAGGGCCACATCCACTCCAGTAAAGCCACACCTCCTAATAGTGCCACTCTCTATGGGGGCCATTTTCTTTCATACCACCACAAGGGGGAGAGGAGATGAAAGTAAAGGGTCCATTAGGCATGTGGAAGGAGAAAGGGAGGGAGAAGAAAGTAAGAAAGCATAATAGAAGATGAATATAACAAAAAGTGAACTGTGTGCATTACACGAATGTTATAATGACGCACACTATGGTTAGTATATGCTAAGTAAACATGTGCATTTAAAATCAAGTATATAAAAAGAAGCAAAGAACTTCACATGGGGACTGTAATAAAGATACCTTGGGGCCTCCCAGGAATCAGCAAAACTTTACCCACCGCATTCTAAGGGTATAAAAAATTAACCCCTTCAAGCATTTTCATTCAGTTAACAGTACCTTCAATGTGCTCTCTCCCCCAGGGTCACATAAGAATGTGTTTCCTCAGTAATAGTTTCACCATGCTCATGCATAGCCATCCTGGTACTTTGCAGAGATTGTCCAAGGGGACCTGATTATTTCTTGAATGGGGAGAAGACAATGATGCTGGTTCAACTGACTTTAAGAATGCACTAATAACAGGACCAGGAAGGCTTCCTCTTGCACATTGTATTAGTTAATTTTTATTGCTGTGATAAAACAACATGACCAAGGCAACTTATAGGAGAAATTGCTTAAGTGGGCTTCCAGTTTCACAGGATTAGAGTCCATGATGACATAGGGAAGGCATGGGGACAAGAACAGCTGAGATCTCACATCTCAAATCACAAGCAGGAGGCAGAGACTACAATGGGAATGTCATGAGTCTTTTGAAACCTCAAGGACCACCCCCAGTGACACACCTCCTCCAACAAGGGCACAGCTCCTGTTTCCAAATAGTTCCACCATCAGGGGACTACATGACCCAATGGACAGCATTCTCATGTAAACCACTACACATGTCAAAAAAAAGCTTGAGATTCTAAGCAGGATATAGCAGACACCCCCTCTCCCTCTCCTCCCCCACATGGCCAAAGGTAATGGAGTTACAGATGCCTGGAACAAGAATAGCCTCTGAGGAAATCTGCAAGCAATAATCAGGCCAAGAGATTGGTCTTCTGGGCTGAAACCAGTAAAGCCACAGGGAAGGCATGCCCAAGCCCAGTGGAGCTGTGTATTGTTTGTGCTGATGAGTTTCAATCTTACATTGGTCTCACTCTTCCTTTCAATGTCCTCATGCCTGCCTTCTCCATTAGGAATGTTTGCTCTGTGCTATTATAATCTCCTAAACATCTTTTTTTTTTTTTTTTAAGGTCGTCCATGCCTTGAATCCCAGAATAACCTTTACACTTGGACTTCTGAACAACTGTTAAGACTCTTGAAATATACCTTATGTTAAGAGAAAGCCCTGAGACTTTGGAAACCAGAAGAGGAAAGTTGGATTTGAATATGAAATGTCTTCCAAAGACTTCTGTATTGTCCTAAGTGCCATCTCAAGGGTAGCACTGCCTTCATATAAAAGCAACAAATCCAGCCAGTAATGGACTGAAACCTCTGATACTACAAGCCAAAATAAATAACTCCTCCCTTTAAGTTGTTGTTCTAAGGTTGAAGTGAGAAGCTGTGAACAGCACACATAGGATTAACTGCTTAGTGGCTGGCCATAGCATGATTCGGAAGCTTGGCTGGTCTTGATGTTCAAGTCGGTTTGCTTTTTCATACTAGAATGCTTAGGATCAGCTAGATTTATCTACACAAGCTCCCTTTTAAATTCCCCTCTCCCTCAATTCCTGCTTTCTTTCCCTCTTTTTCCCACTCTTCATTGTAGACTATGAACACTATGCACATGGCTACCTTAGGCTTACTTAAAGGCAGCAACCCCATGTAGTTAGAGGTCTTCTGAATTCCCACAAAGCAAAACATGCAATGCCTTTTTTGACGCTTGCCTCTGAGATCACAGAGCCACACATCCATTGAACTCTATCAGCTACAGAGGATACAGCCTGATCTTTGGGGAGAGATGACCAAAGCCATGTGTGCGGAATAGAGCAGTTTCTTGGAAACTGTAGTTAGAGCCTATATAGGACTTAGCAAGGGTGGTGTCTAAATTCAAGAATCTCAGAATGGTTAATAAGGCTGGAGCTATATATTGTAATCTGACTCCTGGATTTGCTTTGCCTGTATTTTTGAAAATGATTTCATGTGTATACCAAACAACCAAACCTAAAATCACTATTGGAGAGAACAATAGTCTTCTCTAAGTAAATACTATGAAGCAGAAAAAAAAAAAAAAAGAGAGAGAAGAAGAAGGAAGAAAAGCTGTGCTTTAAAGCATCTTTTACAATGGAAAGTGTTCAGATAGAATGCATAACACAAAATACTCTATTATTAAAGGCTATTCTGTTTTCCTTAAAACACACACATATGCACATATATGTTTACATGCATATAAACTCATGTACATGAGACTAGAAAGAGTCCTATGGACATGACCAAGATTATTTTTCCTTCTTTATGATTTTCCAAATCTACTGTAATCAACATGCATTGTTTTGTTATCTTATCTCTAGCATGTTGTCTTGGTTAGGGTTTTTATTGCTGTGAAGAGACACCATGGCCACAGCAGCTCTTATAAAGAAAACATTGAATCGGCTGGCTTACAGTTTCAGAGATTCAGTCCATTATCATCATGGCAGGGAGACACGGTGCTGGAGCAGAGTCCTACATCTTGACTCAGAGGCAACAGGAAGTTGACTGACTGTCACACTGACTGAAGCTTGAGAGAAAGACTCAAAGCCCACCCTCAAAATGACACACTTCCTCCAACAAGGCCACACCTCTTAATAGTGTCACTTCCCTTTGGGGGGCATTTTCTTTTAAACCACCACACATGTGCAATTAACATCCTCCATGAAGAGCTGGGTGTTCATCTTTATGCTTATATTTGGACTGAGGCTTTCTAAAATTACCATGAAATGAGAGGTGAGCATGACATTGAGACATAGTAACAGTGAACTCAAAGTCTTCAAGATGGCTGCAGACAGCATTCCCTTTTGTTAACAGTGACCACTTTATTATAATAGATTAGTGAAGCAACAGGGTATTTTCTAAATTGTTCTATGGGTAGAAAGGGAAGCTCAGATAAGAATGAGCCCAAGAATTGAATCACTGACCCGATACAAAACATTATTTCTGTACACACTCACACATACATACACACGCAGTCAATGTTCTGACACAGGTAGTGATTAACATTTCTAATGTAGTTGCATGATCAGCAGCATTTTGTCCCTGAAATAGCCCTGGATCATCAGTATTTTATTTTATTATCTCACTATTCAGCCTGGTTGACCTAGAACTCACTATGTAGACCAGAATGACTTTGAATTCACAGAGATCCATCTGCCTCTGCCTGTGAAGTTCTGGCATTACAGGCCTATGACATTGATACTTGACTTAGTACTAGGGAAAGTTGTCATAATCTTCTAAAATGTAAAAAGAAGGTGAAAGAATGAATATGATTATGAATCTATATCACACAGCATTTGAAAGTGAGAGTTCAAAAACATCCATTGGAAAATGCAGTATTTTTAAGCAATGACAGGAACAATATGCTTTCCTGTCTTACAAGTAAATGCATTGGGGAAGAGAAAGTATTTCAGTGGGAGTAGTGTGGCAACCAGAAATAGATGTTCAATGACCTCTGTAGTAGCAAGAGGAACAATGAAACATGGCTCCTGTGGCTGAACCTCATATCTATGTCCTAGGCAATAAAATATAGTACTGGTCAAGATTTCAACTCAAGCTATTAACTTCATAGTTTTCAAATGGAATTTAAATCATTTGATCATATATTTCCAAATACTGCCTTTAAATTCCCATTCCTCGATTGGGATGTCTGTTAATCATTCATTCAATGTCCGTTTTCCAAAAGAACCTCTTCTTAAACAGGACATCCAGCTGGAATAGAGCAAGTCATGGCCTGGCTGCAGTCATATAAGTAGATTGTCAACAATGAGTTTTAAGTGAATGAATTGGGGTCACTCCTGGGAAATATCTGAAAAAGCATCAGCATAGTTCCTTTGTCCTTCCCTTCGTGCAGTAATGACATAGATGATTTGACTATAGTTAAAACACCTATTTAGGTGCCTGAGAGACTGCACCAATAGTGGTAGAGGAAAAAGAGGGGCACATACCACCAAATGCTGTTGATCTTAGCAATTATGAACAGTATCTATGCCAGAACATTATGTGCATGCATATGTGTGGGGGGGAGTGGGAGGAGGTGTGTGTGTGTGTGTGTGTGTGTGTGTGTGTGTGTGTGTGTGTGTATTCTAGAAACAATACACTGTGATGGGTCAGTGGCTGTTACTCAGATTGTTCTGCAGCCAAGCATAAATCCCACTGTGTTATATCTCTCAGGAATTTCTGTTCCTAAAAACCCCTGGAAAACCTTACTTCTTATCCACTGGGGCAGTGGTTGTCAAGCTTCCTAATGCTATGTCCCTTTAATACAGTTTCCTTGTGCTGTGGTGACCCCCAACTATGAAATTACTTCATTGCTACTTCATAACTGTAATTTTGCTACTGTTATAAATTGCAATGTAAATATCTGATATGCAACCTCCAAGGGTTCTTGACCCACAGGTTGAGAACTGCTGCTCCCAGAGGAATTTTCTCTTCTCCCCAGGCAGGCTTCTTGTCATGTTTTTTCTTTTCTCTTCCCTCCTTACCTCTGAGATCTAGCCTCTATTTTTCACTTTCCAAATCCCCAATCACAGTCTACTTATTGACTCCGTGGGTCACAGCAGAGCCTCTTGGGAAGCTAAGAGAAGTAGCCAATGGCCATGATCAGCTTCTGTGCAGAAGGAAAGGGCAGGGGCAGAAAGCCCGATGGGAAAGCTCGTGTGTTACCTTTGCGATGTAGCACAACTCTTTTCTTTTTAGAAGTGAAACGAAGGGGAAAGAAATCAATTTTAACAAGACACCTTTCCGTGTGTACAAGCCGCTTCACTTGGCGAAGGGCTGGGGAAGCACAAGGGACAATACACTCAGAGGACTGTGAAAGAGGGTATCAGAACTCAAGGAAAACATGGAAGGACAGCTCAAATGCTCTGGGAAAAAGGCAAGGAGGAGAAAAAGAAGGAAGCTGTCCCCAGCTCTAACTGACTTCGGCGGGGGGGGGGGGGGGGGGGGGAGCGGACCTAAAGCCACAACCCCAAGGGAAGACAGAAGAAAGCCCTGATGACAACAAACTGGCCGTCCCAGTCATGTGAGAATTCCACAGTTTTCACATGCTCACATGTGAGTCTCTAGGGCAGGGCAGGGATTTAGTATAACAGACATCCTTCCTGCTTTGCAGGTCAGCAAGGAAGAAGAAACAGCCCTTGCTCATTCCAGAGTACTAGCTAGCCAGGAACCATCTTGATAAAGGCCAGTGGTTTGAGACTGAGTCACTAGGGGGAACTGAAAACAAAAACAACCTCAAGCTAAGCAGCTTGGTGATACCCTGCCATGGTTTCTGGGTAGAAACCAGCAGTAAGATGCCCACTAGAGATTGTTGTTGAGAGGAGAGTCAGATGTGGAGGGAGCTACAGGGACTGGCTGCAGAGGGCACAGAAGGCTGCAGCCTCACCCTCTGTGGAAAGACGCAAGCCATGTCTGTGCATCACAGAACTAGAAAGCTCTGAAGGCTTGACTTCATAGGCTGCCTGCAGGCTGTGCAGAGCTTGCTCTCATCCACTCCCAGCAGGTCAGCTGTTTCCTGCAAGCTTGTATCTCCCAGGGTGGTTTCCTGCTCAACAGGATGTGAAAGCCTTGAGACTAGCAGGCAGAGGATGATTCCCTTGAGTTGGTATCTCCAGCACAGATACTAGCACTCTGTTTCCTCCATTCTCCACAACACCCAGGGAACACCCCTTGGCTTAGCTGTTTCATACCCCTGGGTACACAGACCAGAAGGTCTGCGGATTAAATGGCAGTTTGCTAAGCTCCAAACTGGTTAGCAAAGATGGGAAAATCTGAAAGTGGACTCAGTGTTAATTAGGTGACAACCTACTTTGGTCAAGTCTTCAACCCACTTGTGGAACCAGTTGGTAAGATGGGAGTAGAAAAGTACAATAGTCGCAATCCTCAGCTTACTAGACACCTCCCACCCCAGACTGAACTCCAGGAGCTTCTCCAAGTCTTTATCAAAAACAAATAAATAAATACTAAAAGCAATATATTAGCATTGCTTTTCCTTTATCTTCTTTTGTGTTCATATTTTGTCTCTTTTTATTTTCACTTAATTTTATTTGCAAAGTTTAGTTTGTAACTTTTTTATTTCGTGATCTTGTTTCTTCTACCTTCTTTTATTCCTGCCACTTTTACCTTTATTATGATTAACTTCTTTTTTTCTATCTTTTTCCACATTTTTTTTTTTTTTCGTAAAGTTGACGGTAATGAACTAGTGTCTTGATTGGTTTTTATTGTATTTCTCTATCTGCTCTGCTTTGGCTGTTTTGCTGGTACAGAAGTTTGCTTTCTTCTCTGAGTAGCATGGTAGACTGAGTTTTCAAGGAAAGTCTACTCATTAAGACTCTCCATAAAACCAAAAGAGATACCCATTTCAACAAATAAACAAATTTGTCATTTAGTAACACAGGAAATATGACAAACAAGGATATGACTCCATCAAGAGTTTATAACTCTGAATCCAAAGATATTGCAATGGCTGAGATAGTAAACAAGGAATTTAAAAGTCTACTAATCAAAAATGACTGGTGATCTCAAAGAAGACTCAAATAAAAAGAAAAATGAATTAAATAAGCCAATTCAAGACTTCAGGGAAAAAAGAAAAAACTCCTAGAGACCTGGCAAAAAGACAGAAACTCGGGAAGAGGTAGAAAATGCTAAGAGTGTTGAACCATTTCCTTCACCTGCTTAATTGTTTTTTCTTGGTTTTCTGTACTTTCTTTACTTTCCTTAAGAAATTTGTTCATCACCATTCCTGACTTTAAGCTCTACTACAGAGCTATAGTTCTGAAAACAGCCTGGTATTAGCATAAAAATAGACAGATAGACCAATGGAATAGAATTGAAAATCCTGATATTAACCCACATACCTATGAACACCTGATTTTCAACAAAACAGCTAAAATTATACAATGGGGCAAGGACAGCATCTTCAACAAATGGTGCTGGCACAATTGGATGAGGGTATGTAGAAGACTTCAGATAGACCTATGTCTGTCGCCATGCACAAAACTCAAGTCCAAATGGATCAAAGACCTCAACATCAATCCAGCCACATTGAACCTCTTAGAAGAGAAAGTAAGAAGTACCCTTGAACAAATTGGTATAGGAGACTGCTTCCTGAACATAACTCCAGGGGCACAGACACTGAGAGCAACAATTAATAAATGGGACCTCTTCAAACTTAGAAGCTTCTGTAAGGCAATGAACACAGTGGACAAGACCAAACGGCAGCCCACAGACTGGGAAAAGATGTTCATCAATCCTATATCCTACAAAGGACTGATATCCAAAATATACAAAGAACTCAAGAAACTAGTCAACAAAACACCAAATAACCCTATTAAAAAATGGGGTACAGAACTGAAGAAAGAATTCTCAATAGAGGAAATCAAAAAGGCTGAAAGACACTTAAGAAAATGCTCCACATCCTTAGCTATCAGGGAAATGCAAATCAAAACAACTTTAAGATACCATCTTACTCTTACTCTTGGCTAAAATTAGAAACACCAATGATGACTTACGTTGGAGAGGATGTGAAGAAAGGGGAACACTCCTCCACTGCTGGTGGGAGTGCAAACTCGTACAGCCATTTTGGAGATCAGTATGGCAGTTCCTCAGGAAAATGGGAATTAGTTTACCACAGGACCCGACTATGCCCCTCTTAGACATATACCCAAAGGATCCGCATCCATGCAACAAAGACATGTGCTCAACTATGTTCATAGCAGCACTATTTGTAATAGCAAGAACCTGGAAGAAACCTAGATGCCCCTCAATTGAAGAATGGATAATGAAGATGTGGCTCATCTACACAATGGAATACTACTCTGCAGAAAAGAATAATAGTATCTTGAAATTTGCAGACAAGTGGATGGAACTTGAAGAAATCATCCTGAATGAGGTAACCCAGTCACAAAAAGAGGAACATAGTATGTACTCACTCATATATGGATTTTAGACCTAGATCAAAGGATCACCAGCCTATAATTCACACCACCAGAGGAACTAGGATACAAGGTGTATTCTAAGAGACTCATATAAAGTCCCTCACAGAACCGGGAAAGGACAAGTACCCCAGAGCTCAGGGGAAGTGGGGGGGGGGGTGGCAGAAAATGGAGAGAGAAGTAGGAGAAAACGAGGGAGAAGAAAGGAAAATACATGCGACCAGGAAGATTGAGCCCGGTTAGGAATAGAAGACAGGAGAGAGAGAGAGAGAGAGAGAGAGAGAGAGAGAGAGAGAGAGAGAGAGAGAGCATAAAAGAGGGAGGCCATATTGGTTTGAAGATAAAGTTAAACACAAAGAAAGGTCTAGAGAACTACAAGACTGCTGCCAACTAACAATTTGAGCTTCCGTGGAAAGGCTACCATAAATGCCCTTCCTGGAGATTGAGATCAACAACTAACTTATCCATGGAGCCCTCATCTAATGCCTGTTGGAAACAGGAGCAAACACACATACATAAACACTGAGTCAAACTAGAACCCAGATGTAGATGGAGAGGACAAGACCAGGCAGCAGAAACACATAGAGACAGCTTACCTGAACAAGGAGGAACTAATGGGCCCCCAGACTGATAGCTGGGGAGCCAGCATGGGACTGACTCAGGCCCCCCTGAATATGAGTCTCAGCCAGAAGGACTGAGTAGTCTAAGGGACCTCAGACAGTGGAGCCAGGGTGTATCCCTGGTACACAAAAGGACCTTGCTAACAAATCCCCCATGGAGGGATAACTGCCTTAACCTAGAGACAGGAGAGAAGCCCTAGTCCCTACTTCACATGTCCTGTCAGATCTACATGACCCCAACTGGATGGCATTCCCCTACATATGGAATTGGGGTGGGGGGATGGGAGGGGAGTGTGGTTAGGGTGCATGTGAGAGGGCAGAGAGGGTAAAAGGGAGAAAAGGAGGGAGGGAGGGAGGAGGAACTGGGATTGACATGTAAATTAGTAAATTAAAAAAAAAATGCTCTGACTCAAAAATTTAAGTTCAAGGACAATTTACTGGGGAAATGGAATTCTATTTTTTTTTTTTTCCACAGAAAACGAAAAGCTGTGGATTCCTTCCAGACTAATGAGGTTTGATCAAGCCAGACTGCCTGAAACAGAGTACCAGGTGACCCTACATTCAAAACAGCTGGACAAAGCAGCCTTGCAGACTACAGCCAGGATTTCTGCATCTTCTTAGAATCCCCGAAGACTGTGCCCCTTACCAGCAGGAAGTAGTTTGGAAAGAACGACGCCCAAATTCCCAAGTATTGTCTATAAATGGTTGTTTTCATTTAAATGGACTTGGTTATATAAAATAAATAAATAGATAAATAAATAAATAAATAAATAAGAAAAAGAAAAAAGAAAGAAAATGCTAAGAGTGAGAAGTTCAACAAATCACAACAAAAATCCAATGTAAGATGTCTCCAGGAGACTAGGCCAGACAGAAGAAGGAATTTCAGGAATTAAGGATGAGATTGAGAAATGTATTTCCAAGTAACAATAAAGAAAAATTATTATCAAGAAATTTGGAGCATAACTATGGGCTAAAACCTCTTAATCGGATATGAGGTTCAAGGGACTGGTGTGGAATAAAAAAACCCTAGAAAATTCAATCAATGAAAATTAGCAGAGAATTTGTCATGACTAGAGGAAGAGATGGATGTCCAAATATAGGAGGGCGGTGTCCAGAGCCCCAAATAAACATGGCTGGAAAAGAATCTCTTCACATTACTTGAAATATAAAGTTACAGGACAAAGAAAGACTACTTAAGTATTTCCTCAGAATTGCAGCTGTTCTTCCAGAATTAAATGAAATATGGCATGTTCCCCAAACTATCCTATAGAATAGAAAGGGAAAGAACATTCTGATGGAAAGTCCCTGAGATTTTGGCACAACTGACCCCATGCTGGAAGCACCATTCTTACCTTAGCACCAGCAGAGAAGCCCCAACACCTGCCAAAACAGGAGCAAAGACCTAATCCAATAATAAACCTAGTTCATAGTTCCAGGATTGAGGAAATTCCTAAATACACTAACCTGCTTTTTGGCTTCTTTTGTTTTGCTTCTTGCTAACTGGAGTGTGTCAACCAGGTAATGGATTTTGTGCATAAAAAGAAAAAAAATGGTGAGTCTTAGGATTGTGAGGTTTGGTCAAGATCCCTATGCAGTCACTGGCCTGCAATACAGGGTTTCTATTCAGCTTTAAGGTATTCATATGATCTCTGGTGGAATTACTTCACAATTCTGAGGCCAGCATCACCCTTTCCAAAACCAGTATGGATACACTACATAAACAAGAGACCAATTTCCTTAATGAACAGACACACAAAAGTCCTCAATAAAATCCATGCAAACTGAATTTATCAACACTAAAGGATCATAATCACAATCAATTTGCTTTCACTCCGGGGTTACAAAAGTAGCTTAATGAATACAGATAAATAAATATAGCAACCCCATATAATCAGGATGTGTATGGGGGGCTATCATACATTGTATCATAGATGATATGGAAAAGGCCTTTTCCAAAATTCAACATCCCTTCATGCTAAAAGCTCTGGAAAAAGTAGGAGCAGAAGGAACATCTCCACATAAACAGTTATTTATGAAAAAAGCAGAGTCAATATTACACTGTATGGAGAAAAGTTTTTACATATCAATTCAAATGAGTCAAGGTGTCAAATCTCTCCATTCTTATTCAGTACATTGCTTGATTTCTTAGCTTGTCAATAAAGCCAGGAAATGAAATAAATGTGATCCATAGAGTGAAAGACCAAGGATGATATGGTCCTGTATCTAAAATATCCTAAAGACTGGACCAAGAAATACTTAGAGCTGATTAACTTTGTAGCAATGAAGCATGACTATAAAATTCAACAGAAAAAACAATAGCTTTTCTACATATTGGTAATAATCCTATTCACAAGAATCTGCAAATTAGATGCAGTTCCCATCAAAATTACAACAATGTTATTCACATTTTACAGGGAGGAAATCCTAAAATTTGCATGCAAGCCCAAGGAATCTTTAGCAAAAAGAGTAGGGTTGTAGGCATCATAATTGATTTCAGCTCTACCACAGGGCTATGGTGCAAAATCAGCAAGGTATTTTTACACAAACAACACAGAGACTAATGAATGGCAGACTCAGAAATAAGCCAGACAGATATAGCCACCTAATTCTTCATAAGAGGTCAAAACATATATTGGAAAAAGAAAGTAGCTTCAACAAATTGGGCCAAAATAATAGGATATTCTTTATAGAACACAGAAACTAGATGCCTGTATCATCACACACACACACACACACACACACACACACACACACAAATCAATTAACATAAAGACATTAATATGAAGCCTAAAGCTGCAAAAGAAAATAAAGGAAAAAGATTTCAGGACAAACATATAAGCCAGAAATAGTAGCAAGAATAAACAAAGGGGAATCACACAGAAATGTCTATACCACAGAGGAAACAACTATGAAAATTAAGACACAGCCTGTAGAATGGAAGAAAATGTTTACCAGCCACAAGTCAAACAATTAATACAAATATCAATATGCAGAACCTATAAAAGAAAACTTAAATACCAAAAGAATAAAAAATGAAGTCAATTAATGGGAAAGAGCAAATGATTCTCAAAAGTGCAAATGGCCTAAATACACACATACACATACAAACACACTCACACACACGTTCAACATCCTCCTCCATCTAGGAAATGAGAAGCTACTGTGGCTCCATGTTACCCAGTCAGAATAGGTGTTATGAAGAGACCTAAATTGTGGAAGAAGGGACTCCACTGTGGGTGGAAATGTAAATTAATGTAAATTACTCTAATCCTTATGGGAATTAGCACAGAGATACCTCACAAGCTTAAGGTAGAACTGGGATGTAATTTAGATATATAACTTTTGGATATATATCCCAAAGAGTTAAAGGCAGCACACCGATATTTGTCATGGTGTTGTGTATAATAGCCATGTTAAGAGAATCAGCTCCAGTGTTCATCAGTAGATGAATGGATAAAAATAACTGTGACGCATACTCAAGATAGAGTGTCATTCAGTCACAAAGAAGAATGAAGTCACATTGTAGTAAAACTTTATGTCAACCTACTGTAAATGCATGCTTTATTGTTGTTATTGTTTTCTAAATAAAGAACTGAAGAGAGAAAATTGCCCAGCTTTGGGGAATAATATTTAAGAAAGCGTGACAGCAATTCAGGTGCAGCCCTTTAATTCTTTTAATGCCTTATACATATATGGCCTTTGAACTGGAGGCTCCATTTTGTTTTTGTCTAAATGCCAAACCCTAGCTTCTGACTCTGGAGAAGTGATGTCACTTCCAGCCTCCTCACACACAGGTAGAGCTAAGGCACAGTGGGTGAAGAGTCTTACTCGAGTTGACATAGCATGGCAAGTGCTGATGAGTTCTTTAGTACTAGCCATGGCCCAGCAAAAAAGGATCTGATCTTGCTACATCTTGGCTTCAGGCTTAGAGATGTGACTGGTCTGGCCTACTGAAGTGTGAATATAAGGCTGGTTCCTGTTACCAAATATGTATGAAGACTGGTTTTTCTACCTTATCCCTGCCAGGAGACATGCATGTTCCAGGATGAAGTGAGGTCATGCATAACGTATTCAGTATTGAACCATTGTTCAATGGGCATGTAATCTGAGAAGGAATGTATTTTATATCAGAGCATTTATTCTTGTCACGCATTTTAGTCTAAGGTGACTGCTTAAAGGAAGTGGCATGCAAAATAAGTGGATGGAAAGTGTATGAATTACAAGGTTCATCCCATCCCTGGAGACTGGTTCAGTGCCCTGAATACCAGAATGCATGCATTGTGTTACTTTTCTACTTCCACAGTCAGCCTCAGTGGGAGGTTTGTGGGAAGTCTTTTAGGCCTGACCATCTATTAACTCAAACTAGCATGGAGATTGCTGCTCAAACCATGAATCTGTTGCCAGCTCTCAGCAGATGTAACTCAGTACACAACACTTACTGTGTATTGCTTCTCTGTGCCCCAGACTGCTTCATGCATTGATGGGGGCAAATACTCTGCCCACAGAGGGGCTGTCATCCTCATGGTCACTTAACCCCAACTTCTGCCTCCACAGATTACCCAGAAAGCTAGAGGAGCATCCTGAAGGGTCTGCCCCTGTTATCATCCCTGAACCAACCGGATGACTTTGCAAAAGGAAGGAGAGTCTATAATTAGTTATATTGTTGAAGTTCCAAGCCAAGAGGCACTATGCAGGCCTCAAGGAAAAGACTGGTCAAACCTCAGCTAAATTAAAGATTAGACATCAACACATGCAGTATTCATGTCCAACTAGAAGATCAGCCATTGCCATAAAATCCATAAAAAGGTCTGGACCATAGCTTTGCTTATACATCAACAGCAGCTGTAATGACTTCTGAAAAACATATCAAAACAAAACGAAAATAACCAGCTTTTATTGCAGTGGTAATCACCAACTTAGATGCTGGGAAATGGGTTTGGGGAACTGAGGCATTGCATATCATCTTCTCTAAGGCAGATGTGGTCTGAGAAAGCACAGTTTACATTTTATCTCCACAACACACTCGCTCGCTGCCTTTGTCACAGCAGTTGCTTACTTGTCCAAAGTGTCTTTCTATCGGTGACAAACTTACAGGCCACTCATAATCTTCAAGATGTAAGAATCTCCCTATGTCTCATCAATAGCATCATTGCTGGCTCTAGGGAGGACAATGGGTACATCAACAAGAAATTACTAACGCATGCCTGTCACAATGTTCGTAAAGAAACCGGCAGCATTACTTTTTCAGTAAACATCTAAGGATATGACAATCATATTTACTCTAAGTCTTTAAATTTGTAAGATAATTTATTACAAGCCTTGAAATTTGTAAGATTACTTCATTAGGGAAAATATCTTTGTAACAGGACATGTGAGGAAATGTGGGAAAGGACAAGATAATTTTTATTTTATTTTAAAATTATAATAAAAAGCAACAGCTTCCCTTGTATTTTCATACCTACTTAATTTGGGTTTATGCTACACCATCCACCATGCCAGTTCCTTTATACCACCTCCTTCAATTTTCTCTTGGCCTCTACCTACATTCCCTTCCACATAAATACAAAATAAAAGGGAATATGTAGGATCCTAGCATTTGCCTTCCTGAGCTGAGTTGATTCACTTACTATAGTATTTTTCCATTTTTTTATGCATATAGAGTATTTTTTATTTAATTTTATATAACAAAGTCCAATTAAATGAAAACAAACATTTATACACAATATTTGGGAATTTGGGCGTCGTTCTTTCCAAACTACTTCCTGCTGGTAAGGGGCGCTGTCTTGGGGGATTCGAAGAAGATTCAGATATCCTAGCTGTAGTCTGCAGGGCTGTTTTGTCCAGCTGTTTGGAATGTAGGATCAGCTTGTACTCTGTTTCAGGCGGTCTGGTGTGATCAAACCACATTAGTCTGGAAGGAATCCACATCTTTTCATTTTCTGTGGAAACAAAATAGAAATACTTTTCCCCAGTAACTTGTTCTTCAACTTAAAATTTGGAGTCAAAGAGTTTTTTTGTTTTTTTTTTTTTTATTTTACATGTCCATCCCAGTTCCCTCCTCCCTCCCTCCCTCCCTCCCCCCAAGCCCCCCCCCCCCCCCCCCCCCCCCCTCCCCCCCCCCCCCCCCCCCCTCCCCCCCCTCTCCCCCCTCTCCCATGCACTCTAAACACCCTCCCCTCCCAACCCCCCACCACAATACAATATGTAGGGGAATGCCATCCAGTTGGGGTCATGTAGATCTGACAGGTCCTGTGAAGTAGGGACTAGGGCTTCTCCTATCTCTAGAATAAGGCAGTTATCCCTCCATGGGGGATATGTTTGCAAAGTCCTTTTGTGCACCAGGGATACATCCTGGCTCCACTGTCTGAGGTCTCTTAGACTGCTCAGACCTTCTGGCTGAGACCCATATTCAGGGGGGTCCGAGTCAGACCCCTGTTGGCTTCCCAGCTATCAGTCTAGTGGCCCTTAGCTCCTCCTTGTTCAGGTAAGCTGTCTCTATGTACTTCTACCGCATGGTCTTGTCCTCTCCATCTGCTTCTGGGTTCTAGTTTGACTCAGTGTTTATGTATGGGTGTTTGCTCCTGTTTTCAACAGGCATTAGTTGAGGACTCCATGGAGAAGTTAGTTGTTGATCTCACTCTCCGGGAAGGGCATTTATGATAGCCTTTCCACGGAAGCTGAGATTGTTAGTTGGGAGCAGTCTTGTAGTTCCCTCGACCTTTCTTTGTGTTCAACTTTATCTTCAAACCAATATTGGCTTCCTCTTTTATGTTCTCTCTCTCTGTCTCTGTCTCTCTCTCTCCTATTTTCCATTCCTAACCAGGCTCAATCCTCCTGGTCGCACATGCCTTCCTCTCCTCCCTCTCATTTTCTCCTACTTCTCTCTCCATTAACTGTCCTCCCCCACTATACCTGAGGTCTGGGGGACTTGTCCCTTCCCAGTTCTGTGAGGGACTTTATATGAATCTCTTAGAATACAACTTGTATCCTAGTTCCTCTGGTGATGTGAATTATAGCCTGGTGATCATTTGATCTAGGTCTAAAATCAATATATGAGTGAGTACATACTGTGTTCCTCTTTTTGTGACTGGGTTACCTCATTCAGGATGGTTTCTTCAAGTGCCATCCACTTGCCTGCGAATTTCAAGATACCATTATTTTTTTCTGCAGACTAGTATTCCATTGTGTAGATGTGCCACATCTTCATTAACCATTCTTCAATTGAAGGGCATCTAGGTTGCTTCCAGGTTCTTGCTATTACAAATAGTGCTGCTATGAACATAGTTGAACAGAGTCTTTGTTGCATTGATGTGAATCCTTTGGGTATATGCCTAAGAGGGGGATTGCTGGGTCCTGTGGTAAACTAATTCCCATTTTCCTGAGGAACCGCCATACTGATCTCCAAAATGGCTGTATGAGTTTGCACTCCCACCAGCAGTGGAGGAGTGTTCCACTTTCTCCACATCCTCTCCAACATAAGTCATCACTGGTGTTTCTAATTTTAGCCATTTTGGCAGGGGTAAGATGGTATCTCAAAGTTGTTTTGATTTGCATTTCCCTGATAGCTAAGGATGTGGAGCATTTTCTTAAGTGTCTTTCAGCCTTTTTGATTTCCTCCATTGAGAATTCTTTCTTCAGTTCTGTACCCCATTTTTTAATAGGGTTATTTGGTGTTTTGTTGACTAGTTTCTTGAGTTCTTTGTGTATTTTGGAGATCATCCCTTTGTCGGATATAGGATTAGTGAAAATCTTTTCCCAGTCTGTGGGCTGCCGTTTGGCCTTGTCAACTGTGTCCTTTGCCTTACAGAAGCTTCTAAGTTTGAAGAGGTCCCATTTATTAATTGTTTCTTTCAGTGTCTGTGCCCCTGGAGTTATGTTCAAGAAGCGGTCTCCTATACCAATTTGTTCAAGGGTACCTCCTACTTTCTCTTCTAAGAGGTTCAATGTGGCTGGATTGATGTTGAGGTCTTTGATCCATTTGGACTTGAGTTTTGTGCATGGCGACAGACATGGGTCTATCTGCAGTCTTCTACACACCCTCATCCAATTGTGCCAGCACCATTTGTTGAAGATGCTGTCTTTGCCCCATTGTATAATTTTAGCTGTTTTGTCGAAAATCAGGTGTTCATAGGTGCGTGGATTAATATCAGGATTTTCAATTCGATTCTATTGGTCTACCTGTCTATTTTTATGCCAATACCAGGCTGTTTTCAGAACTATAGCTCTGTAGTAGAGCTTAAAGTCAGGAATGGTGATGCCTCCTGATGTTCTTTTATTGTATAGGGTTGTTTTGGCTATCCTGGGTCTTTTATTTTTCCATATAAAGTTGATTATTATCCTTTCAAGGTCGGTGAAGAATTGTGGTGGGATTTTAATGGGGATTGCATTGAATCTGTAGATTGCTTTTGGTAAGATTGCCATTTTTACTATGTTTATCCTACCTATCCAAGAGCATGGGAGGTCTTTCCATTTTCTGGTATCTTCTTTAATTTCTTTCTTTAGAGTCACAAAGTTCTTATTATATAGATCTTTTACTTGTTTGGTAAGCGTTACACCAAGATACTTTATGTTGCTTGTGGCTATTGTAAAGGGTGATGTTTCTCTGATTTCTTTCTCTGCCTCTTTGTCGTCTGAAAAAAATAGGGCTACTGATTTTTTTGAGTTTATCTTGTATCCTGCTAGTTTGCTGAAGGTGTTTATCAGCTGTAGGAGTTCCCTGGTAGAGTTTATTGGGTCGCTTATGTAAACTATCATATCATCTGCAAATAGAGACAGTTTAACTTCTTCCTTTCCAATTTCGATGCCCTTGATCTCCTTTTGTTGTCTTATAGCATTAGCTAGAACTTCTAGTATGATATTGAAGAGATATGGAGAGAGAGGGCAGCCTTGTCTTGTTCCTGATTTTAGAGGAATTGGCTTAAGTTTCTCTCCATTCAGTTTGATGTTGGCAGTTGGTTTGCTGTATATTGCCCTTATTATGTTTGGGTATGTTCCTGTTATCCCTGACCTCTCCAAGACCTTTATCATGAAAGGGTGTTGAATTTTGTCGAAGGCTTTTTCTGCATCTAGGGAGATAATCATATGGTTTTTCTTTTTCTGTTTGTTTATATGGTGGATCACGTTGATAGATTTTCGTATGTTAAACCATCCCTGCAATCCAGGTATGAAGCCTACTTGATCATGGTGGATGATTTCTCTGATGTATTTTTGAATTCGGTTTGCCATTATTTTATTGAGTATTTTTGCATCGATGTTCATCAGGGATATTGGTCTGTAGTTTTCTTTCTTAGTTGTGTCTTTGTGAGGTTTGGGTACCAAAGTTATTGTGGCCTCATAAAAAGAGATTGGCAATAAACCTTCTGTTTCTATCTTGTGGAATAGTTTGAGGAGTAGTGGTATTAGTTCTTCCTTGAATGTCTGATAGAATTCTGCACTGAATCCATCTGGCCCTGGACTTTTTTTCGTTGGAAGGCTTTCGATGACTACTTCTATTTCATTTCGGGTTATAGGTCTATTTAAGTTGTTTGTCTGTTCTTGATTTAATTTTGGTAAGTGATAGTTATCCAGAAACTTGTCCATTTCCTTTGAATTTTCAATTTTTGTGGAATACAGATTTTCGAAGTATGACCTGAAAATTGTCTGGATTTCCTCTGTGTCTGTTGTTATGTTCCCCATTTCGTTTCTGATTTTGTTAATTTGCATGTTCTGTCTCTGCTTTTTCGTTAATTTGGATAAAGGTTTATCAATCTTGTTGATTTTCTCAAAAAACCAACTCTTTGTTGCATTGATTTTTTTGTATTGTTTTCCTGGTTTCTATTTTGTTGATTTCAGCCCTCAAGTTGATTATTTCCTGGTGTCTGCTCCTGCGGGGTGAATTCGCTTCTCTCTGTTCTAAGGTTTTCAGTTGCGCTGTTAATTCATTTATGTGACTATCCTCTGTTTTCTTCATATGGGCACTTAGTGCAATGAACTTCCCTCGTAGCACTGCTTTCAAGGTGTCCCATAAGTTCGGGTATGTTGTATCCTCATTCTCGTTGAATATTAGAAAGTCTTTAATTTCTTTCTTTATTTCTTCTTTGACCCAGGAGTGGTGCAATTGCACATTGTTCAGTTTCCATGAGTTTGCAGGTTTTCTGCTATTTGTATTGTTGTTGAATTCCAATTTTAAAGCATGGTGGTCCGATAAGATACAGGGGACTATTTCTATTCTCTTGTATCTGTTGAGGTTTGTTATGTCTCCTAGTATGTGGTCGATTTTAGAGAAGGTTCCATGTGGAGCAGAGAAGAAGGTATATTCTTTTGTCTTTGGATGGAATGTTCTATAGATGTCTGTTAGCCCCAGTTGAGACATAACTTCTGTTAATTCTTTTGTTTCTTTGTTGAGTTTCTGATTTGTGGTCCTGTCTAGTGTTGAGAGTGGTGTATTGAAGTCTCCCACTATAAGTGTGTGAGGTTTTATATGAGCTTTGAGTTTTAGTAGTGTTTCTTTTACGAATGTGGGTGGCTTTGTATTAGGGGCATAGATGTTCAGAATTGAGACTTTGTGTTGATGGATTTCTCCTGAGATGAATATGAAATGACCGTCTTCATCTCTTTTGACTAGTTTTGGTTTGAAGTCTAGCTTGTTAGATATTAGGATAGCTACGCCTGCTTGCTTCTTATTTCCATTTGATTGGAAAATCTTTTCCCAACCCTTTACCCTGAGGTAATGTCTATCTTTGGAGCTAAGATGTGTTTCTTGTATGCAGCAGAAGGATGGATTCTGTCTTCGTATCCATTCTGTTAATCTGTGTCTTTTTATAGGTGAGTTAAGACCATTAATGTTGAGGGTGAGTAAGGACCATTGATTGTTGATGGTTGTTTGATTTAGGTTTGTTGTTGGCAGTGGTATTGTGAATATATTTGTTCTGCTTCACCCTAGGTTTCTGGTGTAGTTGGATTATCTGTTGCCTACATTTTTGTGGGCGTAGTTACCTTCCTTGGGTTGGAATTTTCCTTCCAATACTTTCTGTAGGGCTGGATTTGTAGATACATATTGGGAAAATCTGGTTTTGTCATTGAATATCTTGTTCTCTCCATCTATATTGACTGAGAGTTTTGCTGGATATAGTAGCCTAGGCTGGCATCCGTGTTCTCTTAATACTTTTAGAACATCTATCCGGGACCTTCTGGCCTTGAGGGTTTCGTGGGAGAGGTCAGGTGAAATTTGGATAGGTCTGCCTTTATATGTTACCTGTCCTTTTCCCTCCCCCCTTGCCGCCTTAATATTTTTTCTTTATTCTGTATGCTAGGTGTTTTGATTATTATATGTCGAGGGGTCTTTTTTCTTTGGTCCAGCCTATTTGGGGTTCGGTATGCTTCTTGTACTTTCATGGGCATGTCCTTCTTCAGATTTGGAAAGTTTTCTCTCGATGATTTTGTTGAATATGTTTTCAGCACCTTTGAGCTGGGCTTCCTCACCTTCGTCTATGCCTATTATTCTTAGGTTTGGCCTTTTCATGGTGTCCCACATTTCCTGGATATTGTGTGTTAAGGATTTGTTGGATTTATGGTTTTCTTTGGTCGATGAATCTATTTCTTCTAGTTTATCTTCTGCGCCTGAGATTCTCTCTTCCATCTCTTGAATTCTATTGGTTATGCTTGTGTCCGTGGTTTCCGATTTTTTGCCCAGCTTTTCAATTTCCAGCTTTCCTTCCATTTGTGTTGCCTTTATTTTCTCAATTTCGGTTTTCAAATCTTGAACCGTTTCCTTCACCTGGTTAATTGTTTTTTCTTGGCTTTCTGTACTTTCCTTAAGGAATTTGTTCATTTCTTCCACTTTTTTGTTTGTGTTTTTCCTCTATTTCTTTAAGGGATTTTCTCATATTCTTCTTTGAGGGCCTCTATCATTTTTATGATGGTGATTTTTAAGTCGTACCCTTCTGCTTCCTCTGCTTTGTTGTTGTGTTCCATTCTAGTTGGTGTAGATTCCCTAGATTCTGGTGGTGTCATGTTTGTCTTTCTGTTGTTAGGTGTTCTCTTGTATTGCCTTCTTCCCATAGTTTCTTCCTGTAGGTGTTGGTGGTGTCTCTTCCCTCTCTCTATGGTCCTTCCCAGATGGGCTTATGTGGATCAAAGATTCAATGTCTGTATCTCTGTGTGGTCCAAGCTCTCTAGGAGGCTTCTATCTGGCCAATAGCCGGCAGAAGAGGACGAGGGCTGGACTGGAACTTGAGAAGGTTTTGCAGGGTAGTGGGATCTCACTGGACACTGGCGCTCTCCAGCTGAGACCTTGTTCTTTGGCAGGGGCCCGGATTTGTGGGTCAAGGATCTTGCCTGCAGGAACTCCAAGTGGACCCGCAGAGATAGGCGGATCTCTGGGAGGGGCCTGGGACTCCAGCAGAGGACTGGAGGCGGGGTCAGGGGTCAGGGACCAAGCCGGTGGAAATTACAGGTGGTCCCACGTGGATAGTCAGGTCTCCTTTGTTCGGAGTTGCTCCGAGAGGTCTCCGAAGTAGGGTGGACTGTTGGCTCCACCCTCTGTCCCAGTGCTCAACCAGAGAGGCAGGACCGTAGGTGGGGTAGGGCACAGGGTAGGGGGGGGTAGGCTGGAGGTTGGGATGGGTGGGGGTGTATCAGAGCTCCAAGGGTGCTCTCAAAGGGGACCGGAGACAGGAGCAGCAGGATCAGGGGCCAATCCAGGGAGTTCAGGCGGGGGAGGGGGGAAAAGAGGTTGAAGGGGACAGGCAGCCCCGATTGGGCCCAGACTCACCTCTGGCCAATAGCCGGCAGAAGAGGACGAGGGCTGGGCTGGAACTTGAGAAGGTTTTGCAGGGTAGTGGGATCTCACTGGAAACTGGCGCTCTCCAGCTGAGACCTAGTTCTTTGGCAGGGGCCCGGATTTGGGGGTCAAGGATCTTGCCTGCAGGAACTCCAAGTGGACCCGCAGAGATAGGCCTCCAGTGTGCATTTTCCTGCAAACTTTTTAATTTCATTTTTCCCTTATGGCTGAATAAAATTCCATTGTGTACAGGTGCCATATTTTTAGTACCCATTTCATCAGTTTATAGGCATCTAGACTGGCTCTATATTCTTGTTATGGTGAATACCCTAGAAATAAACATAGGTACAAGTATCACTGTGGGGACTACAGAGTCTTTTGAATATATTCCCAGTATAACTGGGGTCATAGAGGTACTATTAGTTTTAGTTTTTTGAGAACCTTCTACACCAATTTTCAGAGTGGCTGTGGACATTTATATTCCCACTGGAAGTGAATAAAGGTTCTTCATTCCCTATGTTCTCACCAGTATTTTCTCTCTCTCTCTCTTTTTTTCCTTGATGGTAGGCATTCAGCTGATTTCAATTAGCATTTCCTGAAAAGCCAAGATAATGAAAAAGACAGAGAGACAGAGCATTTCTGTTTCTTGATCCTGTAAACACCTGTGAATCAATGTGTGCATGTTTGTGGTACATATGACTATAACACAAAACACATCATTCACCAATCAAGAAAATATCTCCCAGGCTGATAAGAGTGAGGTAGTTCTTCAGTTCTTCCCAGATGATTCTAGATTAAGTCAAGTCATCTAACCAGAACACCCACTATTCTTTCAATTAAATTCCATGACAACACTCTTCACAGTCGGCTTCATGTCTCTACCTGTTTCTTCCTTCCCCACAGTATTCATATGCACAATCGTTCTTAAATCCTTTCCCACATCCTTGGGAGGCTCTACTTCTCCAGAAGGACCCAACTCTAGGGCCTATCCCTCGTGAAACCTTTTGGAAATCCACATTGAATTCTTTGCCCTAGCTGTGTGTTTATCAGGAAATATGTGCATCTAAACGGCTACTTTGCGTATATAATTGGAGTAGAGTTGTGACTTTGTGTGTCAATATAGGTTGTAATTAGACTTGCCTATCCCCATACTCTGCCCCCAATATTTACCTTTCCTTTGGATATGCTGTCAAGGCCTCCCTGGCTAGATCCAACCAAAAGTCAAAGCGAAGAACTATGATTGTTGGTTTTATGTGCTAACTTGACAGGGCTATCATTTCTAATTGTGTCTGGAAAGGGATTTCTGGGGGAGACTAGCATTGGAATCAATAGGCTAATGAAAAATTTACCCTCAGCAATAAGGTATTGTCTAAAGTGTTGAGGACTTAGATCTAACATAAAAGCAGAAGAAGAAGAGCTTTCTCTCTGCCTAATCAGGTTCATAAGTCTCTTTCCTGCCTTGTACATCTGTCCTCCTGGCTCCTGCATCTTCAGAAGTTGGATAAGACCTATGGCAGCAGCTGATTTGATTCTTGGACAGAACTGTATTCCTGGTTTTGGAGAGGCCTTCGTTGTGCAGACATCACATCATCATAAGACCACTTAGCTTCTATGATTGTATGAACCAATCCTCATGACGTCTGTTTGTATATCTAAGGTGATGGCTAGATGACAGATAAATAGATAGATGATAGTAGATAGAAAGATAGACAGACAGACAGATTAGACACATGGAATAGACAGATACATACATGAGTCATATTTATTCCACTTCTGTGGAGAACTCTGGCTAATACAGGAATATATGATGCAGCCTTCTCAGGGGAAGAGCAAAGCAAAGAAAGGTGTAAAGTGTGTACAAGTGAGTGAAAAAAAAAAAAAAAAAAAAAAAAACAGAAGATGCCCAGGGTTTTATATGCTTTTATGAGATTTTTAATGCGATTGTCTGTTTTTATTAATGTTTTCCTGATGAACTGTTTAATTTTATTCATATTATGTCCACATTCTCTGCATGTGGCAAAAAGTTAGGACAAAGTTAGTACCTAGTATTGTTGAATTAAACAATTAGTAAGATGTGGTATTCATGAATAGTTCTCAAATTTATTTTTAATTTTTTTTTCTAGGCAGTTTCTTGATTTCTATCTTCTGGAGCCTAGTATTGTTTTTCTGTAGCAAATTTCTATGATTTTTCATTCTAAGCCCAGCAGCTATTTGCATTGTTTTGTTTGTTTATTTGGAGTGTCTTAATGAGATTTTCGTTATTTAGGCCAGTTAAGAATATATCTTTGAGCAAGTTCACTTTAGTCTGTTTTATTTTTATGTATGCAATTTAGAGGCAATTTAATTTACAGAAGAGGGTACATTTCTAGCATGTAGTTTAAATTTTTTCCATTCAATTTTTCACCAGTTACCTAAATTCCTTTACAGAATTTATATGGATCTTGTCAATCAAATTTATTCTGTATAAGAGATTAATAGAGGCATGCTACATTATAAGGCTTCCAATTTCCTTGAATGATTTTTAGTATTCTGTAACACTTTTTTGTAATTAAGATTTAAATACCCAATCCCTCAAGACTTGCCATACAGAGAGCTGTCAATCAAGGAATTGGCAGTCTGTATGAACCACATGATAAGTCTTTCTCTCCCCTCTCTGGTGCCTTCAAGACCAGCTTTCCCGAGCTGATCCTTCATTTCACATGTCTTAGAACTCGCTCACACTTCTCATGCTTGGAAATGTAACACACAAAGTGACAACGTAATCCACAGCTAATAAGTTAGCGGCTATAAAAATGAACATCCACGCTAACGTGCCAAGCATGGAGGATGGAGGTGTTACACTGTGCTCGTGTGTACATGTCTGCCAGGGCAGTAGTACATATGCCTTTGTAGATGCTTCTAAGTTATGCAAAAAAAGCCGACAATAATTCTTGAACTTTCTTGTCAGGATCCAGTTTCATTTAGGAGTCAAATAAGCTGCATCAAAACACTTGGCCATGATTAGCCACAGTTGAGCCTTCAAAGAAAACACACCAGAGTAGCCCTTGAGTTGGAATTTCTGAGGAAATAGACTGTACTGATGTACACTGCAGATTCCTCCCTCGGGGTTTATACTCTTCTGGAAAAAATAACTACAAAAAAGATTGGAAGCCTTCCCTGCCTGTCTCCCAACTCACCAAACGGTGATGTAAGATTAATAATTACTACATTTACTTAGAGGAAAAGTTAAATCTATAATGTGTGGCAACAGTTTAAGTATAAGGATACTAAGAATATAACTTCTATCTTTTTCCATTTTCATTCAAAATGTTTTTAAGTTTATTGATAATAAGAAGCACTAAAATAATGTCATCTGAAAATTAAAAAGCTAGCTAAAATTTGAACAGCATGAGCTGAGCTTCATGCCCTGCAATCTGTCTTTTCATGGGGGTCAGGAAGAGGAATGCTAAGATGGGGTCTCATTCAGAAAACTAGGCTGGCCTGGAATTACTATGGAGCCAGGCTGGAATCAAATTCTTTCCTACTGTCTCAATTTACTAAGTACTGGGATTAAAAGCACCAGCCACAATGCCTAGCTCAAAATCTAGGTTTTTTTTTTTTTTTGGGTAGTGCTGCTACATGAACCCAGAGCCTAGTACACAATGGGCATGTGATCCATTGCTGAGCTATATCCCTAGCTTGAAATCTAATTGTGATGATTACCTGTACAACAGGATATTTTATAGATATGATCTACAAATATGGTTATGTATTATAAATATGCT
The DNA here is from genome assembly GCF_943737965.1 of Phodopus roborovskii. Taxonomy (NCBI): domain Eukaryota; kingdom Metazoa; phylum Chordata; class Mammalia; order Rodentia; family Cricetidae; genus Phodopus; species Phodopus roborovskii. Next base: position 41,844,808 of record NW_026126418.1, read on the forward strand.
ATACAAAATATGCACACACACATACACACACATATATATACATACATATATATGCATATATATATATATATATATGTATATATATACTCTTTTAACATCTTGTTGGTTTTTGTTTTTGAAACAAAGTCTTATTATTGTGGCCACTCGCCATCCTCCTTCCTCCATCTCCCCAGAGCTGTGATTACAGGTATGTGTCATCATGCCTAGTTTGTAAATATTAACTGAAGTAAATGTGATTGCATGCTGCTATATTCAGTGTAGTTTTAAAATTATATGTTCTTCCCATCTTATAACTATTGAAAGATATCTCTACTCCACATATTGGGTAGACCAAGTAATAACAGATAAGAAAGACGTCAATCAACAGCTTTGCCCATTGGAGTACACGTCTAATGCTTCTAACCTCAGTGCAACCCAGGAGGTATATGTCTTTTGTTTCTAAGCTGATTCATGTGACAAGACTTAAGAAGGTTGAATAAATTACCTAAACTGACATCTTGTAAATTGTAAAGCTGTGACATGAACCCAGATCTAATTAAAAATTGTGTGTGTGTGTGTTTTTAATTATTCCCCACGGTTTTATAACATTCCAAAAGTAAAACAGGCTACATAGTGTTTGAAGGTAGAAGCTCCACCCAAGACATAGATGGGTGCCTATGCACTTGTCTATTCATTTACTTATTCATCCATTTGGTAGGCATGACTATATTTAGTATCTACTCTAAGTAAGGTAGGGTGTGCTAGAAATATACTTGTGATCAAAACAGACCGAGACCCCTTTCCCCAGATGCTAGCTGAGTAGGGTAAGTTTCAGATAAGCAGAAAGGCAATGGAAATATAGCAGTGTTTAGTGATGCAGGGATAGAAGGGTGAGGCTAATAGGGAAAATCGATTCTGGAGAGCAATATCTAAGCAAAGGCTTTAAAGTGAGTAGGGTAAGCCGTGTGCTGGAATTTGACAGTACTGTTGAAAGAGAGTCCTGAGTGGAAAAAGAGTGAGAATGAATGACTGATTGGGACACAAGGAGGAGGAAATGGGGCTGATGAGGAGATACAATAGAAGTGATACTGCAAAGGAACCTGTAAGAGATTAGAAGCCAGAGGGTCACACCTCTCTATTTGAAGACCATCTTTCTGAGCAGAAAAACCAAGAAGTGATACATACAGGGTATAAGGTGGATGAGGAGGTAAAGGCCTGGAGCTCAGCTCAGGGACCTGGTAATGTCAATCCTACATGACATTGTAGATTGGGAAGTGGAAGGATCAACTTTGGGAATTGGTCTGAGGAGGGGAAAATACACTGGAGGTTAGCTACCAGTAAGGTTAAGTTTCTCCTAATGGTACTGTCTCTAGGAAAGCATTTGAACAACTAACGTAAGTCAAGGCCATCTTATGGAATTCGATGGGGAAACTATTGCAAATATCACTCCCCAGTAAAGACAATTGGTTCTTCTCATAGCCCTAAAGAACAGCTCAACATTTTAAAAATCTTCAACATTTAGAAGGAAAATATCTAGTAATGATGCAACCAAATATCCTAAGGTATTTATCTCTAAAAAAGATCATGGGCCATTGCCTGACATCGTGGTGTCAATAGTGAAGTCATATCTTTCTGGGCAAATACAGATATTCTACAGTATTGACTTTATTTTTCCTTTCCAAAAGAAGTGAGATTTACTCTGGAATGGGTGATATTGTTAGGTCTCTTCTTATGTTTGTGCTGCCCCATGCCACCATCAGATACTAATTAGTTCCTTTATTAAGACCACTTATTAGAGGCACGGTAGCTGAAAGAATGTTAACTGCTTTTGGTTAATTCCGAGTTGTGAATAATTAATGAACCCAAGACCCAAATGTAAAATAAGGAAACAACTTTTGGACAGTAGCCATAACCTCAAAATGTTTCATTTCTTCAAATTCTCATTCTAACAGTTAATTGCAATGATTATCCATCATGTTTGTTAATTTATATGCCTTCTCATACATGCATTGGGAAATATGAAAATTTAAGACATTATGTGTGTGGTGTGGTGTAAGCGTGTATGGTGTTTTGTGCAGAGATGCAGATGCTTAGGTGCAGGTGCACATGCCCATCCATACACACAAGTACAAAACAGGCACATGAGGAAGTTGTTGGGTGTCTCACTATGTTATTCTCTGCCTTGTTGGTTAGTTTGTGTGGTGGTTTGTAGTGAGATATTCACTTTGTCCACACCTGTGTCACAGACCACACCCATTGGGGGTGGGGACAGGGACAGGGACAGATGTTACCTGGGGGAACTAAGTATGAGAAAGGGGCTCCGGGAGCTCTCTTGCTTGCCGCACAGGGACAGAAGAGCATCTGGAGGCATCCTTGGGACCAGGAACCTGCTGGTGTTCATCTGTCTATGTTGTAAGTTATTTCTCTCTGAATAAACATCTATTCGGCCTATCTATTTCTCCTGATCTTTATTAAACCTCAATAGTGGTTTGAAAGAAAATGGCCCCCAAAGAGAGTGACACTATCAGGAAGTGTGGCCTTGTGGGAGGGAATGTGTCACTGTGGAGGCGGGCTTTGAGGTCTCACATATGCTCAAGCCACACTCAATAGACCACTTCCTGTTGCCTCCAAGTCAAGATGTAGGACACTCGACTACTTCTCAAGCACCATGCCTTCTAGCACACCACCTTGTCTCATTATGATGACAATGAACTAAACCTCTGAAAATGTAAGCCACCCCCAATGAAATGTTTTTCTTTTCTAAGAGTTGTGGTGGTCATGTTGTCTCTTCACAGCAATAGGAAGCCTAAAACAGTTTTATTCTTTGAGATAGAGTCTTTCATTGAGCTAAAGCTCACTGTTTCATTTGGGCTAGCAGTGAATTCCCAGGATCCTTTTGTATCCAGCCCCCAATGCTGAGTTTATAGGCACACAAAGCTGTTATGAGCAGTTTGCTGTCAGCCTGGTCCCACAGCTGCAACAGTCCCAAAATAACACACAAAGACACTGTATTAGTTATAAAGCCATTGGCCAGTTACTAGCTTTTCTTATTGGCTAGCTCTGTCTTAAATATTAACCCATTTCTATTAATCTAAGTATTTCTACCTGGTCTTATCTTACCAGAGAGAGGTTTCGGGTCTTTTCTCTCAAGTTCCTATATCTTGAATCTTCCTTACTACATATCCCAGAATCCTCCTTGTCTCCTAGTCCTCCTATCTTGCCTTCCTATTTTCCAACATTGCTTTATTTGTTAATGAATAAGAGAAACATATTTATAGAATAAACTCTCCCATCATTTCCTCTTTTCTCTATAAAAATTAGAAAAAAAAGGTTTTAATTTTAACATAGTAAAATATATAACAAAACAGCTATCAAATAAGAACTATTGTTAACAATATTCAGTCCATTAACATTTAGCAAAATTTAAAGAAACTGTTCCATCATCTATCCTGTCTTTGTGAATCTTAAATCTTATATGTAACTTATCTTTAATCCTAACTAAGGAAAATTATAACCATAACTATCTGTCTTCAACTCCATGAAAGACCACAGAAGAATATTATATAAACTCTAGAAATGACAGAGACATCTCAATACCTGATCAGTCATCTGAAGTTCTTCTGTAATGTTCCATCGTATGCCTATAGGCAGACTCCTCAGCAAAGTAGGAAACTTTAAACTGTTCACCTGTATTGGCAGTTTGTCAGTGACTTTTCTCTGTGTCCTGCAGACTGTCTGGCAGACTCTTCCATGAAGCAGGAACCCTGTAGCAATGTCCATCTGGTATCAGCAGACACTTTTCTCCCATCCAAGTATACCAACTAGGCCTGACCCTGCTTAGCTTCTAAGATCAGATGAGATCAGGTGCATTCCGGGTGGTATGGCTGTAGACAAACAGACAATTTTCTGTGGGTCCTGCATGTCTATTATATAAAGCACATAGCTAAATAGTCCAGACAAGAGCAGTGTCTTGCCCAAATGGCTAGTCTTGCCATTGTGGAAGCAAACTCCATAACGAGTTTCTTTGATGTCTATCTTCCTTTCTGATGCAGGTGGTGTTGCCAGGAGCAGTTATGTCTCACTGTTAAGAAAAACCCTAAACCATTTTAAATGCCATAGTCTGTAGGTCTTTGAAAGGTTTGAAGAATACCTATCCATTTGAAATATATTTCTGATATCTAGAAAACCTAACTAACACTATAAGTTTTGACTATTATAGGTAACTATCTATAATCTGTACTAAATTATACATTACATTTTTAAATTATACATTACATTTTTTAAAATAAACACAATACCTAAACAAGAGGAAAAGTATACATATCACAAAATTGACCTTAAATTTGTATCAATAAATGAAAATCCATTCTAAAACCAAGTATTCATTTCTATACCATAATCCCCTTTTTACCTTTAAAAGAAGATTGGTTGTGATCATTTACCATTTATAACCAACCCCATTTAAATTAAAACATACATTTATGAACAGTATTTGGGAATTTGGATGTCATTCTTTCCAAACTGCTTCCTGCTGGTAGAGGGTACCATCTTGGGGATCCTAAGAAGATAAGGGTGCCTTATCCCAGATGTTTTGAATGTTGGATCACCTGGGATACTGTTTCAGAGGGTCTTCTTTAATCAAACCATGTTAGTCTGGAAGGAAGCTTTTCATTTTCCGTGGAAACAAAAATAGAAATTCTTTTCCCCAGTAACCTGTCATTAGATTAAAATATGAAATCAAAGCATTTTTAAAATATACAAATTGGTTTAATCCAGCAGCATTTCTTTTACCAGTTGTTGCTATTTCCTCAGCAGCCAAACAATACAAAGACATCTTGACTCTCCTCTACAACATCTCCCAGGATCCTCCTTGTCACCTAGTCCCTCCTATCTTGCCTTCCTATTTGCCTACAGTACTTTATTTGTTAATCAATAAGAGAAACATATTTACAGAATGACCTCTCCCATCACAAGGCCACACTCAGCTTTTATGTGGGTGCTGGGAATTTGAACTCAGGCTTCCTTGCCTTTACAGCAATTTTTTTTACCACTGAGCCCTTTCCCCAGCCCCTAAAATATTTCTTGATGAAATGTTGCAATAAACTAAATGTTTGTGTCTCCCAAACTTAATGTCAAAGTTCACATCCCACTGTTAATCTATTTATAGATGAGTGTTGGGGACTACAGTTAAAATGAATGAGAGTGTGTCCACTAACAGGAAGTAAGAACCTGTCATTCTCTTCCTGCCGTTTGAGAACACAGCAGAGGTCACCGACAGCTCTGCAGAGGACTCCCACCCTGGCTTTGAACTCTCAGTATCCAGAATAATAAAAACCAAATCAGATGGTTTGCAAGCCAACCCATCTATGGTACTTTGTTATAGTAGCATAAACCAAGACAAGCAAGCATTCTTCGGTGAGACATACAAAACTCCCAGAGCCTTCTAAACACAACTCACTCATTCCTGACTCAAAGAACATAATAAAAGTTATTTCATAAACTGTTATTGGTTTTTGTCTTACAGAAAACCATGATATTTTCAATAATTATCACACTCATATTTAGTTATTGCATGCAGAATTATCATTTTTCATCCATCACTGGTTCATTGCAGTATGTTAGAGAGATATTAAAATAATTTTCAAACTTCTTAACTTTACTATGCCAGGATTTTAAAAAGTTCTATTTATATTTGATATAATATAAAATGTGTTGTCTTATGAATAAAGCTTAGACATAGTAGTTGTACTATATTAACTGTTCATTTTGGTAGGTCAAAAGTGTTCATGGGAAAGCATTTCTTATGATTCAAATATATGCTTTATCTGTATTTTTCCTTCCCTCTTTTATCTTCAGTTGAGATAAGCAAGGGGAACCCAATCACTAATGGATGACAAAGGCAAACAATATCTGCAAAGCATATATTCTTTTAATAGTTAATCAAAAGTCTTCACCAGGGAAGAACTTTCTCAGGGACGACTGGGTAAACAAGAGATTCAGAACTATGAGTCTATATGTTTATGGCTTTTACTAAAACAATAAAGAGTGATTTGTTTTACAGCACAAACAGTGAACAGTTTGGACAGACTTCAAAGTTTCTTTGAATAAACAAATGGCTTGAAAGTTGTGTATAATTTCACGTGAATCTTATTTGAAACTAAATAATACTTCAAAGAGAAACCACTAAATATAAATGACCTATTTACTAATCAATGCCCTTCAAGGTAATAAGGAGGAAAAACTGTCTAAAAATTGTCCACCAGCAGAAATAAAGAGATGGAAACTCAGAATCTTTAGGGGAAATGGGGAGTTTACACTCTTGGCCCTGAGTACCTTGCCAATCCAGGTGGCTAGATTTTACTTTCTTTGAAAAGTAAGAAAGCCTTGATTACTCTTTTCAACGCAACTGCAAGGCCGGGAAGGCCTGACAACATTTCAAGAAGAGTTGTTCATGTGCAGTGTCCTTAAGCTTCTGAGGAGAGAACTAGGCTAGACAACTGAGGGTAGAGGCCTCCCTCCAAGGGCTAAAGTTTTGTAACTAAACATAGAATACTCCTCATGGATAAAACCCCTCATCGTTTATGTCTTCTATGAATAGCATTAATATGAAACACCATACACATTTAGCAATATGGGTATCTTATGCCCATAAATAAATACGGGTTTAACATTTTTATAATGTGCCATGTGCTAGGCTACATACTGAGAACAAAGAGTAAAAGCCAGCATTTTTCCTAGGCAAGAAAGATGAACATGCATGTCATAATTAGAGAGGATATCTCCAATAAGCCCTCTCCTCCCTAAAGATTACATACATACATACATACATACATACATACATACATATTCTCCCTTCCCAATAGCCCAGACACCAACTGTAGAACAAACTGTTAAATAAATGCTTCTCATAGTTCCCTTTCTACAAGAGTCCATCAGGGAAAACAACTCTGTCCTTTTATTCTACTCAAAGACTTTTCTGACTTTAGAATGGATGTTGATTTGTTTTTTCATGAAACAATGACAAGACCTTAGAAATGAAATAATAATAATAATAATAATAATACAAATGAAGGTTCCAGTAGTATCCACTGAGGCAGCCACAAGCCCTGCAGAAGACTTTACATCTCTGCCTCTTCAAACCTCACAATACTGCTTGCAGGGAGCTGCTTAGAAAAGACACTGAGGCACAGCTGAAGTAAATCACCAAGGTCATAAAGCAACCTTGCTCTGCCTCTTAACCTACACAATTCTCAAATGCCAGTATCTTTATTGTGCCCAAACTCTGAACCCCCAAATCACCAAGAGACCTGATCCAATGCAAAAGCAGAGAGTCTTTCATTTATTAACGAGTTAACTGTATTAACTCGGTTCCTCGACTGTCCATCTGACACAGTGGGTGGAGCAAGAAGGCCCTGGAGGGACCGTGGGGCAGGGCATATATTGGGGTAAAGCAAGGGAAGTGTCTCGGGTCTGCAACAGTCTCAGGATTGGTGTGCTCCAGGGCTTGGGCGACCTGTCTGCGTTGATTGGCCAACTGCAGCTGCAACAAGGTTGCTATATGGTCTATAGGCCCTCCTAGGGTGGTTGCTACATTCTGAACTCCACTGTTACCATAAAGCACATCCAGAGTCTGCCAGATAACTTCTGATTGGTCCTTTGATACATACAGGGCAAGGTTAGGCAAGGTTAGGAGCTCAGCACATGTTGCTGAGTCAGGAACCTACATCTTACTGGATCTTTTCTGCAGCCTGTTATGGCTGCCAAAGCAGGGGCCTGGGTGAGGGTCTGGTCCTTTCATTTGATAAGCCAAACTGACTACCTAAGTCTGGTATGTGTACATCATCACCTCAATCTTTCCACATCTACTACAGAAAGATCATAATACTTTCCAGGTGTACTAAGAGTTTCAAGCGTTCATTTAGAAAAGAAAACTACACAATGCATGTGCCACCTCCATCCCTTCCCCAGAAACACTGCTACTACTAGTGTTTCCCCTTCCTCGCTGCCTGGATCACTTGGAAGGGAGGATTCCCTTTTATATGCTTTTGCTTGTGTTTAAGCTGCCTTGTGTCCAGTACAATTATATCCCTGCCCCCCCATCTCAGCTCCTCAAGAGGCATCTAGGCCTGCTGTCCATTCCTCTCCTCTTCCTAAGGGAATCCTGTTCATTCACAGCCCTTCAGCCCTCTGCAATGTTGATCCACCGGACTTTTCCTCTTCAAAATCCCCTGCAACTGTTTTTTAGTCTGTGGGTTGTAGTTTCCAATATTTCAGTCATTTTTGAGTCTCTATAACCTCAACCGATTATCTCCATGTTATGTGATAATTCTTTGTGTTATCTTTTTCCAAGGAATTCAGAGAACTTGACCATGCAGCCTCCACCCACATACTCACAGGAGGCAAAAGGGTTCCTCCCTGTTTTTCTCCAGTATGGAATTGTTTGGCTCCAGAGAAACTTGTTTTTCCAGCTGTGAAGTAGCAGCTGACCAGATGTTCTTTTCTACTATACACTGAAAAGCCACAGAGTCCCATGGAGATGGTGTGCTACAGCCAATGAGAGACTCAGAAGACATAGACAAAGCTTCTGAACTTTGGACAGGTGGGTCTCTGGTAGCAATGAAACTAGGCAGAGAGATGGGTATAACCTTTCTACAGTGTGCCCTGTGCTAGGATACATGCTGAGAAGACACCGAATAAAACCCAGTCCCTCCTCCTTGGGAAGGAGAGACACAAGTGAGTCAGCATTTATTCATTTAGTGAGCCTGGAAACTCTTAATAAGCAGCCAGCATGTTCCAGTCATTACTTCTAGCATGCATCAGCAAATGGACACGACCTTTGAGGTTATTGGATACAAAAATGCATAGCAAATAATTCTGTGTGCTCTAGACCAAGCCCTCTGGGCCCAGGTGCCATCTGCAGAATGCAGGGTAGGTGGCTGCCTCTCTGTGACCATTTCCTCTGTGAAAGGCAGGGCAGACAGTCCTACCTAGATCACAGAAGAAAGAAGAGAACACCAGATTAATGGCTTTTCTCACTGCTGTGATCAAACCCCTGACCACAAACAACCTATGTAGGGAAGGTGTGTTCTGCTTGAGGCTCAGGAGAGTCTACAGTGGCAACAGGCGTGGCAGCAGGAATGGTTTGGTGACAGAAAGGTACTCAGATTTAGGGAGATCAGGAAAAGAGGAGGGAGGGGGAGGCAGGGAAAGGGGAGGGGGAAGAGGGAATGTTGGTACTAAGGACAGCCTGGCAGGCAGGCAGACTCCATTTCCCTTGTTTCTTTTTGTTTGTTTGTTTTAGTTTTTTGTTTGTTTGGTTTTTTGTTTGTTTGTTTTTAGTCCTGTACCCCAGCACATTGGATGCTGCCACTCACATTCAAGGTGAATTTTCTCTGTTTGGTTAAAGCACTGGAAACACCTAAATGGGTACCCTGGGGACTTTCTTAATCTAGTCGAATTCGTGGTCAAAACTGACCATCACACATACAAAGAGCTTGGGTCCAGAACACAGCGTTGTGTTCATGAAGCTCAGTCATCATTTCATTAATATTAAACTGTTGCTAAAGACAGGAAGGGATGCTTTGCTGTTGGTGTGTGCATTTTTATTCTGGAACAAGGCTCTCCAGATACAATGTGGTCAAACACCCTACAAAGACATGTTCTCCTATAGGGCATGACTCTGACTCCTGAATGTCTACTAAAGCCAGAGTAAACAAAATTCCTAGCAGGGAGACTCTATACTTTACAGTTCTAATGCTAAAGGGAGGGAGGTTGTACTTCAGTTGTTAGAAATGCAAGTAGCTTAAGCTATGCATGGTGGGCACAGGACTTAATCCAAGAAGTTGGAGGGTAGAAAGGCAGGAGTATCAGGAGCTCAAGGCTAGCTTCACTTATTAAATTTCAGCAGATGTGAGCTGCATGTGACCCTGTCTCAAGGAAGGAAAAAGGGGACACACACACACACACACACACACACACACACACACACACACACACACAGAGAGAGAGAGACAAAGACAGAGCCATAGACAGACATAAAGGAGGCAGGGAACAATGTAGTAGAGGTTGGAGAGAAGCTCTGAGGACAATCTTTATCCTGCTACAGTGAGTGATGCTAGCTTTGAGCAGGGAAGTAACAGAGGCTGCCTTGTAGGGCAATGGCAGGAAGACAGGCTGGTCAGAAGAGGCTGGGCACTGATCCAGGCTGGGAAAGAGGAAGGCCTGAGTCAAGGCTAAAGACCAGGGGATGCAGCAGAGATGTATTGAAGAGGTCCATGTATGGGGACAGAGAACTGCCTATCGAGGACATCTGCTGTGTTTCTGGCTTGTGTAGTGTGCTGGTGGTTCTTTTCATAAAGGGGGGCAATATTCTAAGAAAGGATCACATCTGATGAGTGGGGAATTTGTGCTGGTCATGATTAAGGTACACTTGATAGTCTTCTGAGTCACCCAGGTAGGGACCTTCTAGGGGCTTGCAATCTACGAGAGAGATACCCAGAAAGCTACCTGGAGAAGCCACTGGTGCACTGAGGTATGTGAAACCTCTGGAAGAGCTGTGATGACTCGGGGATCATTATGCCTCCACAACTGTGGGAACTGGGTTGTAAAAGCTTAAAGCCAATGGTAGATAATTGCTGCGTGGCAGAACCAAGCTTGTCTAGTTGTAAAATCTCCACTTTCTTCTCCTAGATGCCTTCCAGGTGGCATGCATGATGAGCCATTGCAAAAGGCAGTTGCTTGTCTCTGCCTGCTGGCAACATTTGTTGTATTTACTTCAGCCCAGCACTGGTGGCTTTTCTAAAAATACAAGCATTGATAAAGCATGGCTGTCATCCTGGAAGCAAGATAAGACAGACAGGAAGTCCACAGAGTATTTCCACAAAATACACGCAGGGTAGAGAAGGAAGTTTGTGCAGGGTATGTTTGGCACAGGTTTTCAGAATCAAGAAGGGCCTTGGAGCCGAGTCTCCAATAAAATGTGGGGTCAGTCCTATCTACCTTCCTTAGGCCCCTTCGTCACAGTAGATATAATCAAAGAAGATGTCCTGACCTTGAAGAAGATAAAGTATTACAAAAGAGGATCTTCAGCGTGGGAGGGAGATTGAAAAAGAGATAGCAAGAGCTGGAAGGGAAATAAAAGGTGAGGCACTTATAGGGAGGATCCAGAAAAACTACCTCATTCAGAATGAACACAGTGACCTCCCAGTTCCCCACCCCAAGAAAACCCTTCAGGAAGACCAGCAAAGCCTGACTATTTCTGGTGTTTGGTGCTGAGTTTTGCTTGCTAACCTCTGGTAAATTATAATAATGAGTGAGCTTGTAAACACTTTGATAATGGCAATGTGCCTGACTCATCTAGAGATCTGTACACTGCCTGGTGCAGTAACTCTTCATTGAGCATGGAACATCTTTCAGTTTCCCTTGGGGTCGGTTTTAGTTTACCTGTGAATGCATTCAGGCTGATATAATGGTGGGTGTGACAGAAAGTCTTAACTGTAAAGACAGAAACATTCTCAATGAAATCTTCAAAAGTATCCACTGATTTTTACAAACTTTTAATAAATTCAGTAGCATTGTCTTTTTATATGAGATTGCTTTTGAAGGCTTTACCAAGTACTTTATATATTATAAGAATTATTAAGAAATTATGGTGGGCTGGAGAGATGGTTTGGTGGTTAAGATCACTTACTGCTTTTGCAAAGAACCGGGTTTAGGTCCCAGAATCAACACTGTGGCTTACAGCCATTCATAGGTTCATTTCCAGGAGATCCACTGCCTTCTTCTGACTTCTGCCATCATGGCATACAGACATACATGTAGGCAAAAGCTACATTCACATGAAATAGAATTGAAACACACACAGGGTATAATGACAAAAGAATGGAACCAGTAAGGTAAGCACAGCTTTTAGGCTGTTTGAGGAAGCAGAAAACAAAGAATGAAGCGCTGAGCTGTTATAGAGAAGCATCATCAATGGTGTCTTAAGATGTGTAAGATCCCAGAAGCTGCATCCCCATTCTGTATCATGGAAATAAATGAAGAACACCAAAAGGAAAACACACAAAGCTGCCTTTTCACAACTTACTGTCACATGGGAATTGTCCATCATCACATGGGACTTGACAACATTCAAAACAGGCAGGGGAGTGTGAAAGCTTTATAGTGAAAATGAGAAAGGCTGAGGTCTTCCCTCATGGAGTCTGTTGGCATGGGAAATCAGGAAGCAGGTTAACTAGGAACAACTGCGAGGAACATGTGGGATCTTTGCTGATATCACCTGAGTTGGAAGCATAGGTCAAAGACAGGGATGCCTGTAGCCATTTGGCAATCCTCACCATTCTGGGCAGATTTCTAGAAAAGGGAGTCATTGTCAGATATGTTTTTTTTTTTTTTTTTTTTTTTTTTTGTGCATATTGAGTCTCAGCAGTAGAATCTCAGAGGTTCAAATTTCCAGCATGTATGTGGAGCCAACACACCAAAACATGATTCTGCTGATCTAGAGCAACTAGAGTGGTCATACTGGAATCATACCTGTGTGTTGCAATTGCATGCTGAGTGAGGACAGTGTCAGGCTTGTTCTTGTCACACCAACATGTATTTTTATCATATGTGCATTTATAACAATTCTTTCTAAAAAAAAAAAAAAAAAAGAATGACGTACTTTTTTCTCATTCTATTCTGGTCATTATTAAGTACTTTTTCCTTCCTTTAGTTAGTCATGAAAGGACAAACAAAATCAAGAAACCTTCTTATAAATCTTTTCATGATTGTGTGACTTATCATTTAAAGTAGAATAGAAAAAAAAAAAAAAACGCCTCCCTCTTCCCCCAAATTTGAGGGTTGTTTTTTGTTTGTTTGGCTGTTTTTAGTCTAGTTTGGTCCCTGGCTCCAGCACTGTTTCATTAATCCTTGTTATTTCTCTCCCTCAATCATAGGAACCCATTCCTACCACCTGAGCCCTAATGCCGGTCCATGGTCCATAAACATCTCTCACATGAGCACATCCCCCATGTGTGTGCTGCTCAGACAACACAAAGGAAGAGCTGTCCTCACAGCTACAGCCACTTTGAAGAATCAGATTCTAAGGATATAATATATTTTCTCATGAACCATATAATTATTTCTTAAGGCATAGGTTGAAGTAAGCAAGTTTTTCAAATTAAGAAACCCACCCACTCTCCAGTGCACCATCAAAAGAAGAGCACAAAGGTCTCTGGAGACTGGCTTGAGGCTGGTTTAACAGGTATTTACTGAGCACTTGAAGGTAACCAGGGAGAGGTGAGCTTTGATCTGAGCCCCACAGGAGGTCTGCTTTGTAGCCCAGGAGCAACAAGATCTGGCCCTCACAGACTACAGTTCCTGATTGGAGGGAGACAACTTTCCAGTAAGGAGCAGTAGGTGTTCCACAGCCCGCTTTGCTCTGCCCATCATCATTTTTCCCCACCCCCTGCAGCCAGATAGCCTCTCCCCTCTCCTCTTTCCTCAGTAAGATCCTGTTGCCTCTGGGCTTCACTTCCTACCTTAAGAGCACACAGAAGAATATAAGGTTGATATTTATTTTTTACAGGTATTCAATGGCAGTGACTACTGACATACCTCAGGCATGGTTGCTAGCAATAGAGAAGAGTGGAAAAGACAGGTGACAGAATAAGTGGGGCATTCCCACTCTCTTCAAGGAGACAGTTTAGTAAACAATAATAAGCCTTAACTTGGTTTGAGCTGTTTTTTCAGTCCATTTCTAATTGTGCTCTGGCCCATCCCCTTGAAAGCCACCTCCATGCAAATACCATTTTCTGTTATCCATATTCTTTTGCCCCTGTATCTATTGGGCTCAGCCACAGAGAGGCAAGGCATTGAAAAGAAAGGAAAAAAAAAAAAAAAAAAAAAAAAAAACAAACAAAAACCCACCTTGCAGCATTTATTTCTTCTGTTTTATATCTGCTGTGCTCTTTACTCCAGGTAACTCCAACATAGATTCTTCAAAGGAGCCGTTACCATAATAGTTTCAAGGGTGCTGTGGTATTCCTGAGTGTCTGATCTATAATAATGATCATGATAAATGGGACACCATTATGATCATACGTAGCTTTCTGTCACAGTAAGGGGCATCACATGGTGAGAGTAGGAGCAGGGAAATGGGAAGAGCTCCCATCCTCCTCTTTTATAATTAGTCGGTTCATAGGAGCTAACTTCTAACCTGCTCCCAAGATAATGGCCTCATATTCATGAGGGCAGTGCCCCAACAACTTAACCACTTCCCAAATGGTCCACCTCTAACATCATCATGATACCAATTACATTTCAATAACAGTTTTGGAGAAAGCACTCATGTCATGGTAGTCTATCAGTAAGTTTCCAGACTCAAAAAATTCATAGTCCATGGATGGAAATTAACAGCCTGGTGGAAGTAGGTCTTTTCAAGAAAGGATTCTGACCCAGGATGCTGTGACTGTACATACCTTAAATACTCTCCCAAGCCTTCCTCAGTATACATGAAATTTGGGGTACCCTATGAAAAGGGGTATACTTAAACCTTCTCAGCATATTCAATATTGAACCTGGGTTTCAGGTTCAATCTCTCTGGAATTAAAATACATCTATGGTGGCTGGACAGATGAATCAGCGGTTAAGAGTTCTCGCTCTTGCAGAGAACCTGGGTTTAGTTCCCAGCCCCACCTGGCAGCTAACAACCCCTGTTCCTACCTCCAGTTCCAGGGGATCCAATACCCTCTTCTGGACTGCACAGGCACTGCACATACATACATTCAAACAAAATACCTAAATAAATGTATAATAAATCTCTAAAATCAAAATGACACCATTGTCTGCTCAGGATACCACCCAGTGTGTCAGTCCACTTCCTGTTGCTTGCAAGATGTAGGGGACTCTCAGCTCCAGCACCACATCGACCTGTGTGCCGCCATGCTTTCCACCATGATGATAATGGACTGAACCTCTGAACTGTTAGTAAGCCACCCCAATTAAATGCTTTCCTTTATAAGAGTTGTGGTGGTCATGGTGTCTCTTCACAGCAATAGTAACCCTAACTAAGACAGATTGCCATACCTCCACACCAAGAAGGAAATTTTAATGTACATTCCTGAGTAAAGGTATAGGTCATTGTCACTATCCAAGAACCTCAGTAACCTAAAGCCTCTCTCACTCAAAATGTTTCAAG
Source organism: Phodopus roborovskii (assembly GCF_943737965.1). Lineage (NCBI taxonomy): Eukaryota > Metazoa > Chordata > Mammalia > Rodentia > Cricetidae > Phodopus > Phodopus roborovskii. The sequence goes on from NW_026126418.1 coordinate 41,859,965, forward strand.
GATTTAGGTATGTGTAACAAGTCAGGCCATCCCCTCTAATGGGGAAGATAAGTCACTCCAGCATTCACATCCACTACAAGGAAGAACAATGCTCACCAGACCTCTAGATTTTGGAGATGCTGTACATTGTAATGAGGCATGCTTCTTTGCCCCTTTGCTTAGTGATCTGCAGGACTATTTCTTCTGGATAGAACTTGTAGTGTGTGTGTGTGTGTGTGTGTGTGTGTGTGTGTGTGTGTGTGTGTGTGGTGGGGGTAGGGGATGGGGTGGATGAGTTCTGCAAGTCTGTGCTATTACATAACTTTCCCTGCAACCTGAGTGTTATGATCCAGTAGATACAGTCCTTAGTGCAAATGGCCAGGTCCAATAACAGACCCATGAAAAATGTGTTGCTTTCAAAACCATCTTTATTAACTTCTTTTTTAAAAACTGCATTTTATGTGTATGAGTGAATTATCTACATGTATGTCTCTGCACCATGTTCATGCCGGGTGCCCAAAGTGGTATGAAGAGAATACTGGGTCCACTAGGAATGGAGTTATACATAGCTGTGAACTTCCACGTGAGTATTGGGACCTCTGGAATAACAACAAGTGCCCTTGACGCCTGTGCAACAACATCCTGCCAATGTTTATAGTCAGGGTCTCACTATGTAGCCCTGGCTGGACTGGAATTCACTATGGCCTCCTTTGTGCTCAGATTAAAGGTGTCCCGTACTGGGTCTTCCACCAATGTATTTCTCCATTATTATAATTAATTATGCCAAAACTTAGGGGGCCTCCTTGAAGGTGGCTACAATGGCAAATGTGTTTACTACTTGAATATCAGCAACTGCCTTGCTCCCAGGTTCCCGGAGCGGTTGAAGGCACAGCCATGAAATATCAAGTCATCAGTTTTCTAGAGCTGCTCGGACTTGCCACCACAAGCTAAATGGTTAAAGGAATAGTGATTTGTTCCCTGGTTCTGGAAGCTAGAAGTCTGAGCTCAAGGGCTCCTACACAGAATATTTCTTCCAAGGGCTGTAAGGAAATATCTGCTCTTGGCCTCTTTGGCTCATAGGTGACCATCTTCTCCTTCTCCCTATAGCATTTCCCCTCTATGAGTGTCTCTGTTCCCCCATTTTATAAAGATATGAATCATGGTGGATTAAATCCTCATTATTTAACATGCAGAGGACCTATCTCCAAAGGAGGACTTTTAGAAGATTCACTCGATATCAACAACTAACTACACAAATGGGATCTCCACAATGAAGAGTTTCACCGGATCTTCCCAATGATAGAGCGGGCCTGTGCAGACACATTGGACCACTAGATAGAAATGGCACGTGCCATGGAAGAGACAAGCTCACCAGACGCCACAGAGGGAAAACAAGCACTAGTGCAGAGAACTGGGATTCTGTCAGGCCTTCTCCCATCGGGTTAACGCCTCTCCCTCAGCACCTTCCTTCCCTCAGAGGCTCTGTGGAGTACCCTGTAAGCAGAGAACAGGGGAGCAATTGAGAAGCACCCTTCTTTAGCACAGAAAGCTGGTACAGCTTTTGGGATAGCTACTAATATCAAAGGCCCACTCGAGGAATCGTCCCAGGACTCAGAACTTTGAGTGGTACATCTGCTTTTCCATCCTGTGTGGGGGGAAAGACAGATGGGACAGAACATCTGTGCTGACTTGGGGGTGGTTAATGTGTTGACTTGCTGATTAAGGATTTATTAAAAACACCATCAAAAGACTGATGCATGAAAGTCTCTCAAAATGTGCACCGAGTGTGGAAATAATTGTGTATGAATAGAAGATTTATCCCTGGAAACAAAATGATTCATCCTATAGACTCCATCCAATGACCCTTGGGACAGGCTTACAGGGTAAGCCCAAGGCTGAAATATTGCTACTACTGTAATTGCCCCGCTATTGTAAGTGCCCCAAGTGCTGAGAGCAAGGGACAGCAATGAGCAGGGCTTATACTGTTCCCCATAGGCTTTCTTACATTGCCCCTTCAACTCCAGCTCAAGACTCCAGAAAATCTTGACTCAACTTCTTCAGGTGTTGGCAGAGGGAGGCAGAAACAAATTGGATACTCGGAAGACATTCTGTGTATCTTAGTCCATTTGTATGGCATGCCACGGATGGGTGGTGATTTATACAGAAATGCACTCCTTTAAATTGTGGAGACATGAAAACTCAAGGTCAAGTGGCTTCTGTATTCTGTCAGTGTCCCTGCACTGTTAATTGAAACTGCATAACTTCGTGGCAAGTGACTTGGTGGAGTGACTTAGTGTCTTTGTGCATAATCCCCCAATCCCCGACCCCCATAATAACGCAATAAACTGTAGGGCTGTGCTTAAATAACTTCCATGTAAGCGGTAGAGTTATTTTTTGTCTTGATATGAAGACGCCCGCAAAATAATTGAAAATTCCCTGGGGAGGATTAAAACAGACATTCAGCCTGAAGTGTCATTCAAAAGTGACCAATCACCATTTCTAGCCCTTTGCCAGCCTGATAACATGGACACTCAACTCATTCTCTCAGCATGACATACCTCCTGTCATAGAAAGAGACTGAGAAGTGGCAGTTAGTTTCGGCAGTGAGCTGTGAATCTGCCAAACACCATGCCCTCTTGGACCTCAGCTCCCTTGTTTGTGCACACCAGGGAGCAGCTGTTAAACCCCAATGTGAAAAATCCCTTGCAACAAAGCGGTATTGCTGTCCTCCGTGTCGCCCCACTCACGGGCGTCCTGCGTGCCACTCCCTGGCTCGCCCAGGGATCCTTCCCTTCCGCACTCCGTCCGCTGCCCCGCGCCCACTCTACTCCGCCTTTACACTGAGCCCGTCTGGCGCTAATGTTTAACTCGGGCCGAAACTTGGCGGCGAGTGCAGGGCGACTGCGTGCAGAGCAGCGGCGCAGGACGTCCGTCTCTGCGCATTAACTTCTGCTTGCGCTCCAGCCCCAGAGCTCAGTTCAGAGGAGCCTCCCGACCATGAAGGTGAGTGCACGCCGCCTCGCACCTCCCTGGCCTCGGGCTCGGGTTGTGGGTGCTGTTTGACCAAACTATCCCCAAACTGCCCCAGATTTCCTGGAGGTAACCAGGAGCTGCCATTAGGCGGAAGCCACGGGGCCATCCTAACAGGTGAAAGAAGGTCCCATCTGGTGCACTGGCTTCTCCCTTAGATCTGTGGATTGTCCTACTAGGATCCGGGTACTGAGCCTTGGAGATTGGGGACAATCACCCGTGGAGCGCACGCGGTGGCAACTTCTCTTGGCTTCAGACAGGTGGGAGGGAGGAGAGAAACCAACAAGATCACAAGATCATGCTCGGGGCCAAAATTCAAGAGTTTCTGCACCTGCAAACCTCTCTGCCTCTGAAGGGGCCTCGGTCCCAACCCTCTTCCCAGAGGAGAGACAATGGCTTCTTTCTAATTGTTGGAAATCTGACCCGCTTGCAGACACCGTGGAAGGTTCTCCTGGGACTGCTTGGTGTAGCTGCTCTTATCACCGTCATCACTGTGCCAGTGGTTCTGCTGAACAAAGGTAGACATCTTGCAACATCTTAAAATGATAGAGCGTTTGGAGATGGGGGTCAGGTGACATGTGATCACACAAAGTGGGCTTGGTTTATTGGGGGCCTGGACCAGTGCACCTGGTTATAGCCTAGAAGACTGACAAGACTCCAAATAACTTTGCTACTTCTGCGGGCTCCAGTGTTTAGGTTGTAAGCCTTGATGCTTCATTTTGTTGTGTAAAACAAACATACACTTCCTAAAACTGGGAGAAAGGCACGGTTTCTTTTCATTTAATGTAACTGCAAACATCTTAGCCTCAAATTGATTTTAGAAGTCTGTGGCTGTAGATCTTTCAAGGAAATAAGGCATCCTTTGAAATAAATCCTAAATATGGCAAGGGGAATTTCTTAAGTGGAGTGGGAAATGAGTAATCAAACCCCACGATATAATTTTGAGAAGAGAGAGAGAGAGAGAGAGAGAGAGAGAGAGAAGGGGGGAGAGGGAGGGAGAGGGAGAGGGAGAGGGAGGGAGAGGGAGAGGGAGAGAAGAAAAAGGAACCCAGGAAACCCAGACATTTTCTTCCTTCAGGTGTGATGAGAGTTTGTTGATTGTAAGACTCAGTTGTGGAGAAGCAACTATTTGACCATTTTAGAAACACCCCAGCACTAAATCGTCACCACACATAACAGAGTGACCCGGAATCAGCCAGCTTGTAGTTAGTGGGTTATTTCATTGAAAGTCACCTGTGTGCTTTTTCGGTTTGCTGGAGCCTTCTGGTTTAGCCCCAGCTTTTGGTACAAAACAGACTCCACTATTGGATGTCTGGGAGTGAGAATAGCTAATGCGGGTCTCCTCTGGCTCTTCTCTTGTGGGCCATTCTGAATCACTCACTGCACTCAGAGTCAGCCTTTCTGGGTGGAAATGTAGTCAAGTGGTCACCTTAGTCAGATTTCAAGGCAATAACAGAAAGTTGACATGTAGAGCTATCATGATCCCATTTCATGATGGAGCAAAGGTACCACAGGTTAATAATTGAACCCACTGCTGATGATACTGAATTGAGATATGGTGGTTACTATTGTTTTAGGTAATGTAGTTCTGTTGTCCCAGAAATAAGGAGGATCCAAAGTTCAGGGCCATCCTCAGGTACAGAAGAAACTGAAGGTCGGCCAGGAAAGATATAAGACCCTAAGTAAATAAAAAATAAAAATTTAACTAACATTCAAAAGCCTATGTGAGGAAAAGATGAGCCATATCTAGAATCTGACAGTCTCAAAGTAGAGCCTGGATAGCCAATTTTTCTTCACAAAACCACAGAGGCATCACAGCATCCCAGGAACAATTGTAACCACAGAACTTTCTCAAGGGAAGCTAGAGGGATTCCAGCCTGTGGATAAGCCCACTTGAGATGGACATGAGTAATCTTGAAACCCAAGTCATGAACTTGCCTTCCAAGGGGCTTGCTCAAGTTATTGTTAACCGTAAGACTTTTATCTTACTGGATAGGGTCTGCAGACCAGTAGGGCCTGTTTTGACCTTTCAATGAACAGCGTCTACTGTCTTCTCTCAACAAAATATCAAGGACATTCAGCTGCAGAGGGCTTCCTGGGAGACTCACATGTCTGCTTTCACTGACTCTTGGGATTTAAGCTAGATAGGCCTGAGCACCCCTGCCCAAAGGACCAGAAGTAGTTCTCTTAGGGAATTGGGAAGAGCTTGAAGAGTTAGAAAACATGCATGGCTTGTGTGGGAACACACACAATGATCATATTCTGTGCTCGGTTCTAAAGGTCTGAGGGCCAGAGAAGAAGGTGTATCTGGAGCAAGGAGTAGGCTTTAATCCTTGGGTGATGTAAAGCTATGGGAAGTTAATTATGTATGAATGTTTGCCTGCTCCAGATATCACTGGGATACCTGGTTCCTGAGGAAGTCAGAAATGTGTAGAGATTCTCTGGAACTGTAGTTACAGATGCTTGGGAGCCCTTGTGTAGGTTCTGGGAATTAAACCCTGATCTCCAAGAACAGCAAGCTCTCTGCTGATCTATCTCTTCAGTCTCCTCCCCTTCAATATATGGGGGAATTTCAAGCATGCCTGGATTCCTGGGCTTGATAATGGAAGAAGGGTGGACTGGAAGGAAAAGCAAGGAAGATGGCCCCAAACAAAGTGCAGCTCACAATTTGGAAGCTGGAAGCTACTCAGATGAATGAGTATATTTTTGTGACTGGTTAACCTCAAGAAAGTGTGGGGGAGGGTAGCAGAGAATGCCTCCTGGGGACCCGACAGAAACCTGGTTTCCTGGTAGCCTGTTTACACTTACATTGTTCTTTCTTTCTACTTCTGAATTCTGCTGTGTGTTTAGATAGAAAACGAAAGTCATCTTGTTTCAATTCTTACCTTATCATAAGTGGGCAGAGATGACAACCCGGGCTGGTAGCATTTCCACTAGGTCAGCAATACCTTTCCTGGGCTGTGTCTCACAGTAAGAATTCTTAAAGGAACCCAGCTTCATCCTGATGAGATGATGAGATGCCTGTCCACCCCACCTGGTGCTCAAGGTTTAACATCACACCACCTCAGGCAAGGATGAAGCAGGAAGGGAGGAGAGGAGAGGGAAAGAGAGAGGGGAATTGAAAGAGGGAGAAAGAAAAGGGGAGGGAGATTTCATTGAAAACAAAAGAGACCTAGATTATATTCAAAGCAAAGAACTAAAACAGCTAAATGGACAGGGGAAGAAAAGAGCAAACCTAAGTTCTTCCCCTGAGAGGCTAGTTTAAGACAAGGTCAAGTGTTTCCATAGGAAAGGCTGATGTCAACAAAACCAGAAGCACTAAACACAGGGAACAGGGGAGGAGAGACTTCAGACTATTGTCTTCTTTATTTGTAAAGATAAAAGGCTTCCTGAAGTCAGATGTTAGTTGAGAAGCTCGCCCTTATCTGGGAAAAACATAAATAAAACCTCATTGCTTGGTATATGTGTAGTGTGTGTAAAGCTTCTCATTAAGTTACCTTGCATTTCCCAGAGAATCAGCAGTGAAACACATGACACATGTTACCTGTCAGAATAGCCAAGAGCCAAGTGGAGATGAAGCCTTCTCGTTCAGAATCTGTTTACTTCATTTTATAGTGTGTGTAAGGATTCAGGCATTATACTGACCTGCAACTGTCACCAGGCAGAATGCACTCAGGCAGGACCCTGGTCAGCCCAGGGTTCCATGACTTCCAGTAGTCTATATGCAGGTGCAAAGGACCGTTTAAAAAGAAAAACCCCAGCCCATTTCCGATCTTTTCCCACTGTTCCCCTGGGGCAGACAGGACTTTTCCTGTCTTCCTCTTCTGTCTTCTCTATGTCTCTGTACCTCTTTCCTTAACCCCTCCCTTCCCTTTCTAATAAAATTCACTGGTATGTTTGTCCCTTCCTGCCTTGGAATCCGACAAGATCCCCCACAAACTTTGTTATAACAGTGATATTTGGAACAATTAGTTGTCAAATAGTTTTAAGAATCAGTTTAATTATGAAATGAACATAGCCCTCTTCTTTTGTTCCTTTCTCAGATCTACAGTAAATTTCCTTAATACCTTCTTTTAATTAGTAAGAAATTTGACTTCTCATCCACCCCCCAGTACTAAAATATGAGGAGAAAGGAGTCATCAGAGAGAAAAGATAACATCTATAAAGTTTGCCTGAGAAAATCCAGGAAGGATTCCCAGTTGAAAGAACAGAAATGAGACTGAAAGAAAGCTTTGTGTATGCCAGAGGACAATTCTCCATAACCTGCTCTGTAAAAGCGCAGGTGACTGTTGTCAACCTTCCTGAGTATTCCTGTCATCAGTGGTTGGCCTTTTTCAGGCCAACAATTTGGGTTTTCTTTTCCCCTACTTATAGCATGGGACTTAACTTTCTGTGCCTTGAAAATCCTTTCCTATCCTCTCAAAAGGGATTGGAGACAGAGAGAGACAGGATTGTTTGCCTGGTTAATGGTCAAAGATTAACAACCTAAGGAACTGTCCAGAGCTGGTGTGTTGCGTTCTTAATGTTAATTACTGAAGCACCAGGGGAAAACAGAAGCAACTTGCTTTGTGGGGGAGAAGGTGTATAAGTATTAATAGTAAGCAAGTGATCACTCTGTGTGCCTTGTATCAGGCTGAGGGTTTCCATGCGTTTCTCATTAAATCCTTAAGAGAACTCTTGGAGAAAGTAGTACTGTTATCATTTCCATTTGGAAAAAAAAAAAAAAAAAAACAAAACAAAACTAAAAACCTTACTTCTTCATGAAGAATGAATTTCTCTAAAGCCTGAGGCAACAGGCAATATCTCCTGGATTACAGGTGAGGAATTTGGGTGTGGATCACCTTGGGATTGTGGGTTAGGGTCTCTCCTGAGGTTTTTACCTGAAAGGCTAAGGGAAGATGGAGGATCCTATGCAAGTATGCAAGGCCACTCACCCAGTGCTTAGCTAGAGACCTAAGTTTCCCTGCTAGGAGCCTCTTAAGTCAGCCACTTAAGTCAGCAAGGACTTGAAGGACTAACAAGAAGGGTTAAAAACAGGAAAGTCTGGTGCTCAGAAGTGGCCATCACAACCTGAATTCTGTTGTTTGGTAATAGCAGTAGAGAACAACCCCAATGCAACACGGTGGGGGCGCTGACAAATACCAGAAGGTGCATAGCAATGGACCATCTAGGAGGATGGAAGCCAAAGAAATTAAGAAACTTTCTCAGTTTTCTATAGAGATTCACACATAGACCATGTGCCTCTAGCTGATACTTGATACTGTTAAACCCCACTGTCATTTTGTTAGCTTGTGATCAAGTACAGAATAGCTGGGTCTTATTAACATAATTGTTGCAGCTCCTAATTTACATAGCTATAACTTAGGGGCTCCACTGTTAGTCTCTATATTCTACACGGTTTGAGAAAAAGAGCCTATTCCAGAGGCCCCTATTGCTATCTAAGGCTATATGCAGGCAACAACTTAAAGAATTGTTCCAGATTTCCCCATCCAATCAACCTATGTGATGTTAGAGAATCCTGGGAATTAAATTAAGGGCCTCATGAGTGCTGGGCACATGCTGTAATCACTGGGATACCCCAGGCCATCATCTGTGTTTTTGCATGGTCTTATTTACAGTGGGAGTGAGCCAAGAGACACAGTTCCATAATGCCACCTGCAATAATAGGAGAAGTTCCTTTCAGAGAGCTCCACTCTCTGAGGTGAAGAACGTCAGGACATGCCAGTATGAGTTGTTCACTATGGAAGAGATTTTTAACGTAGAAGGTTAATAGAAAGAGGCATCCAGGGAAAGAGTAAGATCCACCTAAGTGTAAGCATGAGCTTCTGAAGAGGGCTTAAGTGTTTTTTTCAATAGCCTTATAAAAAATCATGGTGCTTTCTAAAGTTACATCTCAAAGGGTTGCTGGACAGGATTACAGCAGATAAGACCCAGCACACAGGTCGTACAGGGAATTAAAATGTTTCTATGCTTGTTTGTAAAATATCCAGAAAATTGTAGGTTCCCATCTAGGGTAAGAGTTAAGACCATTTTGAAAGGCACATATACTTAGGACCTAAACATGATTTGTGGCTATTTAAAAATTCTTATTAAAAAGATCTCTATAGAAAATGAACATCTCTGTGTAGACAACCTTTTCCGTGAATTTTGTTAATGGTATTCTTGACTCTCAGCTGGTAAGTCTTGAAGCAGACTCGTGTGTGTGTGTGTGTGTGTGTGTGTGTGTGTGTGTGTGTGTGTGTGTGCGCGCGCGCGCGCGTGTTGGGGGAGTGTCTTTTTCCTTCTCATGTCTCCTTAACTGTTCCTGTTTTGCACCCTTGCTTTATTAAGTAGTATTAGTAGTAACACCTCATTTCAATTTATCATCAACACTATATTACACTTGCTTTGTTTCTGATACAAGTTATATTATTTCATCTAATCTTCACAGAATAGTCAATTTCAAAGAGAGAGATACATATCTTTTAAAACTGGAAGACACTAGGATATGGAAAGCTTAAGGGCTTACAAATAAGTACAAGAAGCCGAATCTTTTGTTTTAAAGCCTCCCAGGAACCTGCCAGTTCTCAGAAATCACTGATTTGAAGAAATGACCAGTTTTTCAGAGTTAACGTTTATTACAGCTGAATGCTAGTTCTTTCATTGTTGTAAATCAATATCTCGTAAATATTTCCACCTTTAGTCTTCACGGCTCCATTATAACCTCTGTAAAAAGGTGGTCTCTTAATTTTATAATGACTTGAAACCACAAACTTAGCACTTCTGATCTGTTATTAGTTTCTAAGTATAGGGTTTTCAGTTTTATGATACACTTCAAAAGTATAATTTCCTATGAAGCTTGTCTATAACTTATAGACACTTCTTTCTCCTTGAGTGGACACATTGATGCACACATTCTTTCAGTATTTGGTTTACTGTGTGAAAAATAGATCCATAAGTAGAAATTATATAATTTACCCATCTTAGGTCTACAAAAGAGTAATTTAAGTCAGAGCCAAAGCCATAGCCTATGGATCTTGGTTTTAGCTTTCTGGGAGTTGTGGTGATGGAGAATGGTTAAGTGAGGTACTTGAATCAGGAGAACAGAACATAAATCTGGAACCTTCCAGACTTCACATTCTCACTCACTATTCTGAGTGAGCTAGCCCCTTTACATACCCACCTTACTTATGCACAGTACCACAAGTCTCATGGGTGAATCTTACTTTTTTTTATGCTTATTTATTCTTCTATTTAATAAAATTACTTCAAGCCTGAGACTTAGCACCTCTTCAAGGCTAAAGTCCTAGCCTATGGTAATATTTGTCAACCCAACAGGATATTTTTTAATTTTAAGAGTTGTTGTGAGTATAGTGACTATGATTCCAAGGAATGTGCATAAGGGCCACTGTCCTCAAGCATTTATAATCTATTGCAGGCACATTACAGGCAAGTGCAGAAATCAATTCAGATGGTAGCAAATAACTGTGACAAAAGTAAAATAGGATGGGGAGATGATGTATACAGAAGGGTGTTTCTCTTTTAATTCAAGTGTAGATGGAAATTTCTGTCCTGCCTGGTCCTGCAGCCATTTAGTACCAAATAAACACACAGAGGCTTATATTAATTATAAACTGGCTGATGGCTCTGGCTTCTTATTGTCTAGCTATCAATTATTAACCCATTTCTATTAATCTCTGTATCTCCATATGGTCTTGGCTTACTGGTGATGCCTGGATCTCTTGCTCTCTTGGCAGCTACATGGTGTCTCTCTAGAGACTCTCTGTGTCCCTTTTCCCAGAATTCTCCTAATCTGATAGTCTCACCTGAACTTCCTGCCTGGCTACTGGTTAATCAGTGTTTTATTCATCAACCAATAGGAGAAATATATATATATATATATATATATATATATATATATATATATATGTGTAGAAGGACATCCCCCATCATCTCTCCTTTCCTTCCTTTTTCTTTAGAAAAGGAATGTTTTAATTTTAACAGAGTAAAATTATATATGACAAAAGTTATCAAGCAAAAGCTATAGTTAACAATATTTAGTCCACTAACACTTGGCAAAATTTAAGAAAATATTCTATCATCTATCTTATCTTTATGATTCTAAAGTTTTATAAGTGACTTATCTTTTATCATATCTAAAGAAAACCATAACAATAACTATCTGTCTTTAATGCCATCAAAGACTCCAGAAGGATAATACATAAACTCTAGAATTGACAGAGACAGCTTGCTGCCTGGACAGTCACCCAAAGTTTCTGTGTAGCATTGGGACATCCATCTTCAGCCTATAGGCCTATAGTGTCTGGCAGACTTCTCATGGAAGTAGGAAATTTGAAATTGCCCCCGTGTTGGCAGTTTGTCAGTCATTTTTCTCTATGTCTGCAGACTGTCTGGCAGACTCTTCCATGAAATAGGAACCCTGAAGGACTGTCTCATCTTGCTTTGACAAGTCCAGCAGTCACTTTCCTGTGGGTCCTGCATGTCCAGTTAATACAGATACAGTCAAACAGTCCAGGCAAAAGCAGCTTCTTGCCCAAAAGGCTAGTTAGTCTTGCCTTGTTGAAGGCAAAATCCATAAGGAGCTTCTTTGATGCCCGACTTCCTCTCTGATGTAATTGGTGTTGCCAGGAGAGTTATGTCTCATTGTCACGAAAAACTTTAATACACCATTTTAAATGCCATATTCTGTAGGTCTTTGAAAGGTTTTGAAGAATACCTACCCATTTGAAATATGTCTCCGTATATCTAGAAAATTTAACTAACATAAGTTTTGACTATTATAGTTGAATATAATCTGCAGTTAATATACATTACATTTTAAAAGAGATGTATAAACACAATATCTAAACCAGAGTAGAAATATAACAAAATTGACCTTAACTTTGTATCAATAAATCGAAATCTGTACCAATGCAAAGTATTCATTTCTATATCATATACCTTTTTTTTTCTTTAGAAAGAGATAGACTGTGATCATAAACCATTATAACCAACCCTGTTTAAATGAAAACAAGCATTTATAAATAATGTTTGGGAATATGGGCATAGTTCTCCCCAAACTGCTTCCTGCTATTTGGGGGCACTGTCAATCCCAATGTGATCCTAAGAAAACACTAAGAAAAATCATGACCAAATGCTGGCTGTAGTAGCCTGGGAGGCTGTGTCATCCCTGCTGTCTTGAATGTTGGCTCATCTGGGCTATTGCTTCAGGGGGTCTTTTTTGATCAAACCATATTAGTCTGGAAGGAATCCATAGCTTTCCATTTTCTGTGGAAACAAAAGCCAAGCCTCTTTTCCAAACTAATATGTCCTTAGACTTAAAATTTTAAGTCAAGGTATTTTCAAAATATATAGGTTGAACTATTCCAGTAGCATTTATAATCACATGTCTGTTAGCAGCTGTTGTTCCTTCCTCAGCAGTCAAACCATTCAAAGACAACACAATTACATACAGTATATAGACTCTCAGTGTATTTTCCATCTTTATATGGCTTTTTTTCTCTATTTCTTTCATTTTTATTTTTTATTTCTCAGTCTTTTGAGACAAGGTTTCTCTGTGTATCTTTGACTGTCCTGGAATTCATTCTGTAGACCAAGCTGGCCTTGGATTCACAGAGATCTGCCTGACTCCTCCTCCAGAGTTCTGGGATTAAAGTACATGCCTTCCCTATTTCTTTTTTAAGGACTTTCTCTATCCTTTTCTTTTCTCTCCAAAGCCTACATGTATTTTTAAGCACACTGTATACTGGTTAGAGGTTTTGTTCCCTTGAACCTGTCTTTACTGTGTATCTCTATCTTTTTCTGACTACATGAGTCTTTAATCTGCTAAACAGCATGGCTAAAATTAACAGCAGCTGGCCCTGCCCCAGTACTTGGCTTTCTGAGAGTCTAGCTTCATGGTGGAGCTACTGGTGGGAGCCATTCTTATTGCCACAACTCTGTAGTTTCTAGGTCCATGTCACTACCATGCTGCTGCCTCCTAATAAATGCCATTTAATTGTTTGATATCAGGGCCTCTTAAAAGATGCATGCTGTTTTTTCCTCGAACACTGAGTTAGGAAGCCTCTCTTAAAGGAGCCTTGAGCCTCTGCTTGCTAGTAAGAAGTGTGCTTGCCTCTGTTCTTTTGTGTTTATTTGAATATAGTTGCCTCATGTTGAGTGCATTTGTAGATGGAAATTTCTGTTCCAACTGGTCCTGTAGCCATGTAGTCCCAAATAAGCACACAGAGGCTTACATTAATTACAATGTTTGGCCGATGGCTCAGGCTCTCTCTTAATTTTCAACCCATTTCTATTAATCTGTGCATCTCCACATGGTGATGCCTGGACCTCATTCTTTCTTGGTAGCTACATGGCCTCTCTCTTAGGACTCTGCATTTTCTCTTCTCAGAATTCTCCTAGTCTGGTAGTCTTGCCTATATTTCCTGCCTGGCTAGATCCTGCCTGTCCACAGGCTGAAACAGCTTTATTCATCAACCATAAGAGAAACATATATTCACAGCACACAGAAGAACATTCCCCATCATCCACTGAAGCCACTGAAGAATTTAAATATAAGTATGGCATGATATTAGTGACAGTGAAAAGTGTATGTCTCTGAATCCTATGTGGCTAGTGTTTTGGGGCAGGGGCTAATTTGTACCTGTGGGAGGGGAGGTGCTGATGTCGTGGAGATGAAATCAGTTTGTTTGCTTTAGTGAGCTATATTTCAGAGGCAAGACAGTGTAGGAATGTGAAGAATGAAGGGAGGAGAGCAGCGGGTTCCTAGAGACACTGACTGAGTAGTCAAAGGGGATAATTTTCATGAGCTAATCTGCAGAAATGCTTCAGGCCCATACTCCTCCCAAGGCTAGGCTGGGGCCTGCTCTCTAACACTCTCCTAGACCAGTGTTGCAAATTTCCTATTCAGCAAATATCCTTGGCGTGTACTGTAAATGGTGGCACTTTGTCAGGAGGAATGTAAAGATGATAGTTCTGACCTCTGTCCTCAAATGGTTCACAATATTAAAGGAAACCTGAACATTAACTGCAATAAGAAACCGAAGAACTCTTCTAGTAAATGATCAAAGTGCTATGGGAGCATTCAAAAAACAAATGTCAAGCATTATCCAGGCAAGTTTATATGGAAACTAGCCAAGCATCTAAGGAAAGATTAATGATTACTGAGCCTGGATATAATTCTTCCACTTCCCAATCCCCAAGCTGATTACACCTATATGTTCAGTTTGTAGTAATTTACAGCTCCAACATCCAGTATGAAGATTATATTAAATAGGGTACATTGTCTGCAGTAAATCAGAACCTGACCAGTTGTGTAAAGTGCAAATCTTATCATTGTGTTATTATCATTTTACTTAGCTGGGAGTATAGAAATAAGGCAATGTTTTAGTTTGTTAGTGTCAAGACCAGACACCATTGTTAAGGCCCAAGATTTTTTTGTCTTTCAAATCTGTCACACTCACATTTTTTGGCAGTTTTCCGCATGCGTGTCTTCTGCAGTATCTCTCATATCTTTTGTCCTGGTTGAGGATAGCTGTACTATACCTGGTACTTTAGCTCACAGCATCACCTGCTCACAGGGCTCCTTGTGGGAAGAGGGGAGGGAGATGCTGTTCCTCCTCTATGGCCTATTATATCAATGGGAAAACTATTTCTAGAAACTCCCGGACCTAAAGCAGACTTCCCTTAATTTTTATTGGCTAAAATGTTGTCCCTTCCCTATTTTCAGATTAACTATCAATAAGGAAGACAGATCACAGTGATTGGACTAAACTAATAAGCATCAGTCTTTCTAGGGCTGAAAAGGGTCTTCTTTCCTTAATGCAGGGAAGAGAGACCATTTAAGTTGAGTATTATGAAAGGCAGAAGAAAGATGGGCTGTGCAGACTGCCATCCATCTTGCTGTTTCCCTCAGTTCTTTGTATTAGGAAGATCTAAGTTCCCAGCTAGCTCTGCTCACCAGAGAACTGGATCTTGTAACTCTCTCCTCATTTCCTTTTCTAACTACCTGAGTTTATTGCAAGACTGTATTTTGATGTTCCCCTTTCCCAAGGGTATGTTGATTCTAACATATTTCTTTTCTTGGCCTCCAAATAAATTATAAACAGGAAAAAAACTGAATTTGCAATATTTAAGGTACAAATTTGAGACAACAGAGAAAGTCAGAAACATTTAAAGAAAATTACTATCCAGTTTCTCATAAGAGCACACAAAAACTATTACATTTTATCCAATTTGCAGCCATAAACCTTGACAAAACATATTTTTTTGTGTATGGATATTTTGCATGCATGCAGATCGTTGTACTATGTGCTCAAAGAAGTCAGAAGAGGGTATTAGATCCCCTGTGACTGGACCATGTGGGTACTGGGCATAGAAGTGGGGCTTCTGGAAGAGCACACAGTTTATGTACTGGAACCATGTCCCCAGCCTCTAAATGCTCAACTTTGTAAAAGATGGTAAAAATTAGACCTGCAAAAATTAATTCAGAAAAAGTAAGACTAAAATTAACTAATGGTCATAAAAACAAAATAAACAAATGAAACGCAAGTAAAATAACTTAAGATCCCCAGATATTGTGACAGTTTTACATGGACAAAAGAATCTAGCTGATGTCTCAACTCCTTTAGGTTTTAGTGTATGTGAGGGGGTGGCTAGGAGGTGGGGTTGGTTATTAATCCAGTGAGTTGTAGTAATTTGTTGAACAGCAGTAGAAAACAAATGCAGTGGTCATATTTAAACATAGGCAGATCATGCCCTTCTAGCCGTAGCACCACCCAGTGGCCTCCCATCTCTTTAAGGTGAAAAAACAGCTATTGCCAAGATCAGCTGGCTATCTAGTCTGAGCCCCACTTGTCTGCGCTCCCTCCTGTTTCTCTGTGGCTAGTCCCACTTGCTCCCCTCTCTCCCCAGACTGTTAACCTGAGTCTGCACAATACTCCCTTGCTCATTTTCAGATCTTGTCTCAAATGCTTCTTATCCATCAGCCTTTCAGACTCTCCTGGTAAAAGCAGAAACATCCCGAAATGGACACTCTTCTTCCCTCCCTTGTTTGTTTTCTCCGTGGCACTTATTATCACCTGGCTTGCACCACTACTGAAGCCTTTTCCCCCAAGTCTCCCCTTTCAGAATGCAAGCTTCCAGAGAGCCAGTTTTTCATCCTTTCTTCAGTTACATCTCTAGTGCCCAGAACCTTGAATAGCACTGTATGTGTTGAATAAGTATTCAAGTATTCTGTGGATTAGAGTTAACACAAGAATAATATTCTTTTTTAACACTCATTTATTTGTGTGTGTGTGAAAGTTCATGCCACAGCCTATGTATAGAAGTCAGAGGATAACATGGGGTATGCCATTCATTCCGTACACAATATGTTCATAAACAGACTTAAATCAAAATCATCCTTCCTTAGATCATGCAAAACTGCTATCTGTACAGTGCTAGTAGGTTTGTCAAAGAATGGTGCATTCACTCCATTGGTGTAATTATAGTCTGATGAAGAAAGACACTTTAGATTGTGCATTCAAAGAATGCATCAAGTGGCCAAATATCTGGTGTAGAAAATACGCAGAAGAGAAGATGGGAAGGAAGAGGTAAGTCTAGGCTGAGCCAGGATGGACTGAAGCGTGATGAGGGATGGTGAGAGGAGACCTGTCACTGGGGCTGTCACTAGCACATGAGAATAGGCAGATGGCTCAAAGAGGTGGCAAGGTCTGGCAAGCATTTCTTATGAGGGATCCTCCTCATGTATACCTAAGGACCAGGACGAAGTAAATAGTGAAGAGAAATTGAAACGCTTGAAAGGGAAAAAAATGAGATGATGACCATGACCTTTACAAGCTAGGAAACCAAGGCTGTGAGGCATAGGATGGCCAGAGGTTGTCAGAAAGGAAGACTCCTCATCCCTCTGAGAAATGAGGAAAAGACAAAGCAAACAAGAGAGCCAGATATGCAATGATGAGCCCAGTAGAAAATGAGTCCCTGTGTGACTTTGATGATGATGATGGAGAAGAAAAAGAAGAAGGAGGAGAATAAGAATAAGAATAAGAGGAAGTGGAAGAAGAAGAAGAGGAAGAAGAAGAAGAAGAAGAAGAAGAAGAAGAAGAAGAAGAAGAAGAAGAAGAAGAAGAAGAAGAAGAAGAAGAAGAAGAAGAAGAAGAAGAAGAAGAAGAAGAAGAAGAAGAAGGTTTTCATTAGGTAATTTTATACTCTTCAAAATGTATTATCACAGGGCATGTGTTATTCAAGAATTCTGTAATTTTAAAATCGAGGAATCTTTTAGAAAGTGGAAGAAATCTGTATTGAGCCTTACCTGATTAGTTTTTGAGAGCTTAGAGAAAAGATGATGGAAATCGCATAGAAGAGGGAATGGCAATGGATCAGATCCTCCCAGGAGCTGCCATCCTTATCACATTCCAGAGGCTGCTCTCTGATTGTGAAGAGAGAACAGCCACCTCACATGTCATCTCCAGGGACAGGTCAACTTTCAGTTGGCTGTCTATTTCAATTAGCTGCATGCATTGAATTTACACCTCCATAAGGCCTAACTCACTCCCACCAGTTCATAAAGTCTGCTCTCAGAATTTACCACGTGCAATTACTTACCCAAATGTCTAGAGAGGTTTAAAAGGAAGTCACAACTACATCCCTTGGAGTTCACTGTTCAGTTGTGGCTTGGATGTTTATTAGTCATGGCACTTTGGTCATGCCTATTTGCTATCTTTAACACTGGGTAAATCTAAGATGAGTAAGTGAGTTAATAAGATACACAATGCCTAGAACTCTCCAGCATAGCAAAGGAATACAAAAAAGAGACATAAATGTGATTCTGGATACATTTTCCAAGTGTTTTTGTTTCTTAACAGTCCTAGGAGTTGAAAAATAATAACACTTACCATGTGCTCCATGATGCAAAAATTTTGCCTGGAAAACACTGGAAAAGGAACCATTTCTATGGGACATTTTCCAATCATTGCTTTTCCTTGGATCTTTGATTAGGAACATCTGTCCCAAAAAGTCTCTTTGTTGATTATGCTTATAAATATTTCTGGGAAGTTCTTCAGTGAGTCAATATTAGAATTTTCCAGCTTCTCTAAATGATGGGTATCCTTCCAAATACCAGCTGATCATTCCCAGTTTGCATGATAATACCCTCTGTCACTATCTCTCAACAATTATTTTCAGTTATTTGTCATCAAAGAAACTACCCCCTAGGCTGAAGCAATTTGATATGGTCTGTGAGTCATTATCCCTATACTTAAAAAGTTTTCTCCTTCACTGGTTTCTTATCATGTCAGATTATATTGACCCACAGTGTTAGCAAGTTTAGCAAGACATAGATATTCCTTTTGTATTAGTTTATGCCTTTGTTGTCATGCCTTGTTTATTCCCAAGAGAATTCTATCAAGAGGTGAGAGAGTAGCTATAATCAGCACAAAGGTTAGTTTTATTTCCAAAAGAAATAAGTAAGCCTGTGGCCCTGGGTAGCAGTGACTCTGTGTGTGGATCCTCCTGTACCTACTCTTGGCAGCAGTCAACATGGCTCACGATTCTATACCAGTGACAGCATTATTTCATCTTGACTGAAATATGGGTCCCATTTGCTCTCTGGTGCTCTGTAGGGCTATGTTCTTATTGCTTCCAGGCCATCTACGTCACTTTCAGTGTCTACTAATCTAATCTTGAGAAGCATATGCTTTGTTTTATTGCTCACTGTTTTGAGAAATGTCTAGGTCCTTATTTATCACTCCACATTGGCCATATGCTTTTGTAAATAAAGTTTTATGAAAACACAGAACCATTCATTCATTGGCTGTAATGACTTCGAAGTTATAAAGGCTGCCTTGAATAGCTGTAGAATTTCCTAAACCTAGGTCTTGAATAAAGCATATTGGCTATATTACCTCAACTCATCATTAAAAACTCCCCTAAGCTTTAAAATGCTATTGTGTCAAATTTATGTATTGGAAACTTGAGTCTTTAAATATCTGTCTTAAACATTTTGTGTCATTATAACAAAATATCAAAGATTAGTCAATTAGTACAAAAAAATTGTCTTACAATTGTAGAGGATGAGAAGCCTAGGACCACTGCACTGAGTAGAATTCAGTGTCTGCTGACAGCCTTTATGATATCTCCTCTATAGCAGAAAGGCAAGAGGACAGGACAGCAGGAATGTTACTTCACTGCAGCTGTTTGTTAAATAAAGTTCTGATTCTCCATGACAGCAGAGTGGACATGACTCAATCACTTTCCTACAAGCTCTATCACTTAGTTTTTTTCATTTTCTTCCTTTTATTGAAAATAGATTTTTTTAAAATCATACAATATATCTTGATTACAGTTTCATCTCCCTCTACTTCTCCAACTTCTCCCTCCCCTCCCGTCCAGGACCATTCCATTTTTGTCTGTGGTAGTGTGAAATAAAATGGCCCCCAAAGAGAGTGGCACTATTAGGAGGTATGGCCTTATTGGAGGAAGTATGTCACTGTTGGGTTGGGCTTAAAGGTCTCATATGTTCTCAAGCCAAGCCCAGCAAGATAGTCTACTTCCTGTTGCCTTCACACCAACATGTAGCAGCTCCTTCTCCAGCACCATGTTTCCACCTGCCTACCCATGATCTTCACAATAACAATGAATTACACTGCTGAAATTGTAAGCCACCACTTCAATTAGATGTTCTCTTTGTAAGAGTTGTCATGGTCTTGGTGTCTTTTCACAGTAATAAAAACCCTAACTAACATACTGTCTCTCATTAGAAAAGAACAAAAACAAAAACCATCACATTGAAGGTGAACAAGGCAGCCCAAAAGAAGGAAAAGAGTCCTGAGAGTAGGTGCAAGAATCAGAGACCCACTTGTTGACACACTTAGGAGTCCCATAAGAGTATTAAATTGAAAGCTATAACATATATGCAGAGGTCTTAGTATAGATCCATATAGCCCCTGTACTTACTCCTTCATTCCCTATGAGCTCATATGTGCCTTGTTTAGTTTATTCAGAGGGCCTCATTCTCCTGGTGTCCTCCATCCCTTCTGGCTCTTACACTCTCTCTCTGCCCCCTCTTCTGGAGGGACCCTGAGCTCTAAGGGTTGAAATTTGATAGAGATACCCCATTTATAGTTGTGTTCCAAGGACTCTGACTCTCTCTCTCTCCATTTCTCTCCATTTAATTCTGTAAACTCTGTCTCTTGACAACAAAATAGAGAATGAGTTTTAACGCATGATTTGTGAAGAACATTCAGACCAAAACATGCCCTTTTTACATGCCAGGTACATTCAGTACCCTTCTTAGCTCCTGAAGCTAACTCTAGCATCCACCCAAAAGTGCCAAGTGAAGAGCCCCACTTAAATCTGAAACAAATAAAACTCAAGAGAAGACATCCTGAGGTAGATTTTCTCCAGCTATGAAACTAAAATCAAACATATTACATGCTTTAACCTACAATGGTGGGACAGAAATGATGGGCATTTCTCCTTCAAAAGAGAGAAAAAGGCAAGAAAGAAATACTAGGTCCTGGGTGAGCTCAAACCCCAACAGGGAAATCTTCATTTATTCTTTTATGTGTTGCAAAACCCATTTTGGATCAATGTTTGCTTTTAGACACACTTAGGCAGGTCTCCAGTCTCTTACTAAGCACAATCTATACATCATCTTTTATAGGCTGAAGTCTTGTGCCTGTCACTTCCCCAGGCTGGTATTTCAAGCTAGTTCTCCTATCCCAGCCCAATTCTAGAATTTCATTGGCAGACTCAATCTCATTGCTCTACCAAACTTTGTGCCACTGGGGCTTTATAGAGCAATGCTACCAAGGTAGTTCTCTGTATAGGCCCAATGGCCTTCTGAAATAACCTGAGGCCAGGTGGTGACTGCTATGCCTCCAAAGATCATGCACACTGTTTATCTGTAAAGGTGATACTGCATTACCACATGCATGCCGCCAAGGAGTTTCGCCAGTATCTTCCAAAGTGGCCACTGAGGCACTCCTACTAGAGCTGCACATGAGGCATCAGAAAAACACTGCAGCAGAATTCAGGGAGTATAGATTCAAGGCAACTCAGGACAGTGAATACTGTATTCCTGTGGACATGCAGGGCTCCTATTTTGGTATGGTTCCTTACCTTGACATGCCCATGTCTATGATGAAAAGGGTAGAACCAATGATCTCCAACATGCATTTAAAATCATTTGTCCAGTCTCTTTGTGAATAATGCTGTGGTTTGTGATCTCTTAACTTTGTGTTGAAATTTTAAGTTTACTGAAGAAATGTTAGAGGTGGGCCTTCCAGCAGATGTCAGGCAGTGAGGGTTCCACTGTTAAGTGGATTATTGTTGTATTTGCAGAAGTATGTTCATTATAAAAGGAAGTTACATATACCCTTGCCCTATCTTGCAGACTTTGCTGCCACGTGATACTTTATGCCTTTCTATAATTCTGCAGCAAGTGCCTGAAAGACATGAACTAATGATTTTGTACTTCCCACTCTCCAGAACCATTAGCCAAATAAATATCTGCTGTTCAGTCTTACCCAGTCGTCTGTGGCATTTATCTTGAGCACCACAAAGCAGATCAGAGCACACAGCCTCAGGTGCCTTTCTTATACACTAAACTCTGTATCACATAATTACTTACCCAAACCCTTGGAATTCTTTCCAAATATGGCCTTTTCATCGTTATTACCTAGTCAAACTGAACGTTTTCCAAGTATTTAAGTTCTGGTTCTCTTTTTAATGTCAACATTCTCTGTAGTTCATGTGTTTAGTCTTGCATTTTGCTGTAGACAGTTAAGATAACCCACCAAATACACTGAACACTTGGCTTAGAAATGTCTTTCACCAACTTATGGTCATAGCTCCTGTATTCTACTTTTCAGAGAGCCTTTGAGCACAGATCCAAAGTTCTTTGCCACTCTGATAAAGAATGGCCTTTCCTTCAGTCCCCAAAAGATGATTCATATATATCTGTCTAAGACTTCATCAGAGTGGCCTGTGCTGTCCTTTTTTTCTCCCACCATTTTTTCCTATATATATTTTTTTGTTTTGTTTTGTTTTTAAATCTCAACTGGCTTCCCCTCTCTCCTATCCTCTCAGTCCCTCTTCACTCAGCTTTCCTCCCCTCCCTATCTACTCTTCCTTCATTTCTCTTCAGAAAAGGTATATCAAGTTGCAGTTAGACTAGGTACTTCCCTTCCTATTTAGGCTGGATGAAGCAACCCAGTAAGAGGAAAGGGTCTCAAAAGCAGGTAAGAGAGTCAAAGACAGCTCCTGCTCCCACTGTTAGGACTCCCACAAGAAGACCAAACTACACAACCATACCATATATGTGGAGAGCCTAGGAGTCCTATGCAGGCTCCCTGGTTGTTGGTCATCTCTGTGAACCCCTATGAGCCCCATGTTAGTTGAGTCTGTCTCCCACCTTTCTTAACATGATAACTTAGAATAACTCAAAGAAGACTGAGGCTTTCTCTGAAGCTCTGTTCTTTGAAGCCCTTGCTAACATTGTCCTTAGTGTTATATTCACAGCAGCAGCATAACTGTGCTTCAAAACAATTCCAGGCTCTATCCATTACCCAGTTCTAATGTTGCTTAGCAACTCTTCTCCTCTGGTACCAATTTCTGTATTAGTCATTTTGTGCTTCTATGACAAAATATCCAAGGCTGGGTAATCATAAAGTGCAAATATTTATTCTCATCGTTCTAGAACATAAAACAGTCAAGGTCAGGGTGCTAGCCAGTTCAGCATTGGGTAGGAGACTGCTTTCTTGATGACATCTTTTAACAGCATCTTCTAATGTGGTGGAAAATAGAGAGGATCATTCCTCCCATCCCTTTTACAAGGCTCTAAAGTAAAACCTTCAGGACTTAGTTGCTTCTTTCCAAGGATGCACCTCTTAAAACTACTGCAAAGGGTTAGACCTGAGTCATAGCAAGGATTCAGTAACTTCCCTAAGCCCACATACAATAGACAAGTCTGTGCTCAAAACCAGGTCCTCAGCTTTCAAAATCACCTGCTATGCCATTCTTCTGGTGTTTTGTGATTTGGTGGAAATAGGGGCTGGTTGTGTGACCCAGCCTCAGGGTCTGAGAAGCCTGTCCATTAATTGCTTCTTTCTTCTTACTGAAATTTTCTTTGTCTATCAAGACTGATATTTTACAAGAGTGAATTCTGAAGTAACACCTGTTTTATTTCTTTATACTCATCATAGAAACAAACATCAGTGTGGAATGTTGACTGGTTGCCATATGGTATCCACATACTATAACCAGATACCTCTTTGCCTGTTTTTTGTTTGTTTGTTTTTTTTATTAACAACTTTTTGTATTTGTGAGTCATCAGGAGCATATTTCTTTTTAGAAGTATTTTATTAGCTACTTAATTTCTAAACAGTTCATCTTTGTAAAGTAGAAATATTACAAATCAGCGTTCAAAAGATAAAAGACTAATGATGAATGAGCATAATTATTTAAAATGAAATATACTTCACACACACTATGACTATTGGTCAAAATCAAGGCTGCTCTGCCAAACTGTAGTCTCTTTTATCTGCATCTTATCATTCTGGATTCATCTGGAAGTAATTCTGACCCTGAAGCTAGCATTCATCACACTACCTCAACCCTTTGGTGAGAGTTTATTATTAGTAGATCCATTTTGAATGCTACTATTCTGATTTTTATGAGTGACAACTGGCATTTCCACATGGTTCAACCTAGTAGTTTCAACCAAGGAAGTAAAACCGAATACATTTAATCTCTTTCCTAAAATCCTACATGAAAGAGGATTGCATTTCTTTATGAGCTGACAGATAATATATGAATAACTTCTTTCCTTGGCTGGCATGTGCTGCTTTTAACCAATAAGTCAAATGAACGGCATATCCTGGGTCGCACCACGAAAACCATGCAATCAGCCAGGGACCTTCATCTGTTACTACAGCGGTGCCATGTCAGGGAGCAAGGAGGTGAGGAAGGAGAAACATGAACATGGGCATGTCCCACATGAGTGTGGCAGAATAGGTTGTACCTTAGCAGAAAACTGTGAACTTGATAAAGGTCAAAACCTGGACTTGGCACTCACATCTCACAGAACTCGCTTATCTAGATATTTCCAAACTGTCTTCCAATGTGTCCTGCTTATCAAAAAGCAAGAAAAAAAGAAACACACACACACACACACACACACACACACACACACAGAGAGAGAGAGAGAGAGAGAGAGAGAGAGAGAGAACATTTGTTGTTCTTCTTGGCCAGGCTCTGGGACTGTTTATGAACATATAGAAACTGGTTTGCATTCAGCTCTGTAAGCACCGAAAGGAATCCCACCCAAGGGAAGGCAGGTGTGGGCCCTCCAGGGTTGTCTTGGGCCATAGCAGCAGTGAGTCATCCTTGATTCCTAGAGTGTAGATCCACAAGGAATATTGTGAGCAGAAGGGAGCTTGAGTGAGACACAGCTTACAGAGCTACAGGTGAGAAAATGAACTGAGTAATGCCGGGGGGAAGTGGTAAGAGGTAAGCATTTGTTTGGGGAAGGCAGCTTGAATGAATAAAATAATAACCCACTGGATACAAAGCGATCTCAAAGGAATTTAAGCTCAGTTATTCACTTTGTCGATTAATTGGTATTATTATTAATAAACATTATTAATACTTTAAATAAGAAATCTGGGCAAACCTGAGAAAACCTGGGTGAGTGAATCTCCGTTGGTTATCATTTAAATAGAATAGAACTGTGTAACATATTATTGGGTATTCATTTATTTCCCCACTTGCAAAGCCAAGAGCCAATGGTACATGTTCTATGGTAGTGTCTCTTTCATCATATAGCCATGTGTGTGGATATATAATGAAATGTACCCTTCTATGGGTACATACCAACTCAATGCCAGAAAAGAAGAATGGGATTGTGAATGTCTATAGTTAATATACTTCCATTTCTATTAATTTGGGGATGTGTTTTATGTCCATTTCAGACTAGTAGCTCTTGGTGGCAGCGTATATATCCTCAGTAGTATTTACTAAATAAAACTTGCTTCTTAACTATTTGAGGTAGAAAAGAATAGCAGGATGGGCACAAATAATTGAGAGCATTGGTGAACAAATCCAGTTGTGGCATTCCTCTCCATTGCAGAGTTTCAAAAATATTTCAGTAGCACAATGTTTAACTTCTTGTTTGAAGGAAACTCAAGGGTAGGTTTTCCACATTTGCTGTCTTTCTGCTCATAAATAGAAACACCTTCATAACTTCCAGGGAAGCACACACACAGGATTGAATTGAAAAAACAAATGGGTTTTATATATCTCTTCAACCTAACACATTCGGTTTAAACAATACCAGTGAAGTAATAAGGAAAAGTAGCAAGTTTATCGATGTAAGGTTTTATGGACAAATCCAAGATGTTGTTGGGTCAGGTCAAAACTGTTAAAAACTTATTGGAAAGATCAATTTCTATAAGAGAATGCCTTTCCCAAGTGCTGTGAGTGAAGTTCTTACTGAAATGCCTGTGGCATAGCTGCTGCAGTGGGTAGAGGATTCCATGTACATTAAAAAGTTGAGGACACAGAGAAAGATATTAAGTTCTTTGTTATCAGTCTCTGGCATCGGAAACAGTCACTTTATGTGTAATATTTGTGTTATGAAATCTTACATCAAGTGATAAATCATGTGTGGGTGGGTGTTGAAGCAAGACCAAGATAAAACAAAACTCACCCACCCCAACCCCCCCCCAAAAAAAACTACTGCTCTTAAAAAATCATGTGGTCTGACTGAGGAAACTGCACATTTAAGCACAGAAAAAAAAAATGTTTCTCACTGACACATTCCATGGTACAGAGAAGCTTCCATCATTAAGGAGAATGACATTGGCCTATGGGTATAACAATAGATGTTTAGAAGGCAGTTTTCCATCATGTCAGTTTAACTAAACCAGGTTTACAGTATGTGACATGAATTTCCTCCTATGGTGAGGGTCATGGTGGGGAATGCAGGGACTTCTTTCTGCTCAAAATGCTAAGAACAGGGAATTGTTGAGTGCTCAGCCTTAAGCATGACATTTATGCCATACCCTTGAAGGCCCAGGAAATACTGCTGGGAGAGAGGAATTATTATGTTGAGATGGACATCCATTGGTTTGCCCATCAGGCTTCAGTGAATAGTTTCATATTCACACTCACTTAGAGATCTGGCTCTGGCTAAACTCAGTGGGTCATGAAATGTGGATGTGGAAAAAGGATGTGTAGTGAAGAGTAGGCATTGACAAGGTTGACAAGGTGGATGGGTGACCGCAACCAGAATGCATTGCATACATATATAAATGAGTAAGTTTAATTAAAAAAACAACTCTCAACACAAGCCATTGAGTGATAAAAGCTAAAGGAATATAAGAAGCAAGTTAGAGGGGACAGAATGGAAGTCTTCGTGAAAGAGCGGAGAGGCAGAGAACAAAAGTAGTTCAAGCCTCCATAGGGAAAAGGCTGAGGATGAAAAGCAGAGGTGGGAAAGCCAGAGAGGGTACCTGTGTTCAGTGGCAGATCACATGACCGGATGAGATGGCATTTGCAGGAGAGACATGAGCTGGAGAGAGTGTGGTGTCATGCAGTGGAGGGCTGTTAATGCCAAGCAAAGATCTGGAGGCAAGAGAGAAATCCAGGGAGATTTGAGGACAGGATCACCAGGCTGAAAGGCCTTCTGTTGGTGGTATGGAGAGGGATAGCAATGGAGGCCTTGGAGTCATGACACCCAAGAAACACATTTCTCAGGAAAAATCAACAAGCAAGATGGTTTGATGGGTAAAGGTGCTTTCAACCAAGCCTGAAGACCTGAGTTAAATTATACATCCAGTATGGGGGAAGGTGAAGAAGGAAGGGACCAATTCCCGCAAGGCATACTTCACTTTCACTCATAATCCATGGCATCTGTGTACTTTTTCTCAAGCAAACATACACACACACACACACACACACACACACGCACGCACGCACGCACGCACGCACACACTCACATACTTTTAAAACTGATATCAGATTTTGAATTTGGGTCCTATCGGCAGAATATAGAACCCCAAAGACTTCACCAAGTTTAAGGAAGAGCAGTGACAGAAACAAGATCTGTCAGTGGGGTGATCAACATATACCAAAAGTCGATGAAGAACTGCAGGACTTAGAAACGTCCTAAAGGCCACAGCAGAAGGTGATTCCCTGGGCCATCCCCTGCAGTAGTCACTGACCTCATATACCTATTGACTTGAAATGAACACAGTTAAAATGAAATGTTCTCTAAGTAAAATCTAGGTACCAGATTTTAGAGAATGAGTACAAAAAAGATTATGGGAAGTCTAATTAGTAACATTTAAATACTGGTTAATGCTGAAATAATAATATTTTTACATGTTGTGCTAAATACAATATGCCATTATAATTAAATTATCTTTGTCTTTAACTTTGGCTGCTGAGAAATACACTCATTGCATTTCTCTTGATATTGCTGGTCTAGACATTCTCTACGAAACTCGCTTACATAATAGGGAACATACTCACTTTATACTTAGAGAAATTCTTTTTCAACCTAATCTGAAATCTTTCAAGATATATTTTGTATTCTGTGAGCTTATTTTTAACATTTTGTGATCAGGTGTACTATTTTATTCCAAACTTATCAATTGCATCTTGCTGAATATTTTCCTCTCAACAGATGATGCAGCATCTGATAACCGCAGAACTTATTTGCTAGCTGATTATTTAAAGAATACTTTTCGAGTCAAGTCTTACTCCTTGAGGTGGCTGTCAGGTAAGGCTCATGCAATGGAAATGTTATGTTTGTATTCATTCTAGTGAGCTTGGGTTGCTGAGTGCTTAGGTAGTGAGAAGATGCAATCCTTGCTTGTAGAACTGTACAGAGTATTTGTTCTTCCTTTGAAGTCAAAGGGGAAGCTAGACAGTGGTGGCACATTCCTTTAAGTCCATCACTCAGAGGCAGAGGCAGGTAGATCTCTGTGAGTTCCAGGACAGCCTGGTTTACAGAGTGAGTACCACGACATCCAGGACTACACAGAAAAACCAAAAAAATTAAAAAAAAAATGAGAGAAAGAAAGAAAAAGAAAAGAAAGGAAGAAAGAAAAGAAACATAAGAAAATGAATCACAAAGGGGTAGACGGGAGGAAACAGAAGTGTTTCTTTACCATCTGCTGTAAAGGGTGTAATGTGAATTGAGAGCTTGGCATGAACGATGGACATATGGACAGGTGTTAGTACCATGTCCTTTGTTTCTGTTTGCTCAGCATAGAATGTTTATGTGCCCTGTGTGAGCTTAATTTTTGGAAATTTAGCTTACGGGGGTGTTTGGTAGCAATTTGCAATACTGACCTGGCCATTTTCTCTCTTTAGATTATGAATACCTCTACAAACAAGAAAACAATATCTTGATATTCAATGCTGAACATGGAAACAGCTCCATTTTCTTGGAGAACAGTACCTTTGTATGTTTAGTCACACACTTGGTTCATGTATGGAATTCTGGGAACTGTTTTCACTTCTTTTCAAATCATGAGGACTCATTTCTTACCCTGTTGGACTCTGAAGTACATGGCCATTGGATCTTTCTCTCCTTTTTGAAATGCTCCCCGCCTTGGCTACTTTTCAATCTCCTTTGATGATTCCTCCTCTGCCTGTGTGTTTGAATGTAAGTGTTCCTCGGGCTTTCTCTTCACTCACTGGCCCCTTCCCTCACTTGGGGGAACAGCATGTGTTTCTATGGCCCTAGTGTTTGTCCTCCATGGCTTGATTCTCCTACATACACTAACACTAACCTCTCAAGATGCAAACATCACTTTTCCAAGAACCCGCTAGGCCCTGCCCAGTTCTTGTGGGCAGAGTAAATTCAGAACCCCAAGATAAATTAGTTTTCTTCCCTTCAGTGTCCTAGTGTCTCAAACTGTCCTTTCCTCCTTGCTCAATTCCCAATCTTGGAAATAATCACTCAGTTCTCCAAGTTGCTTACTCTGGAAACTTTATAATCTTTACCATGCATGCCACCCTCTATAGTTAACTATGCAACACTATTGATTCCCTCTGCTGCATGTCAACTACCTCTCAGATTTCCATTCCCACTGTGTCTCTGTCACTATTCTGGAGACCAGACTGATACAATACCTCCTCGTGATCTCATCCACGTATCACCAGGGTATCTTGTGAAACACAGAGTAGATATGGTACTATCATCTTCACATACTAAGCATTCCTTAGTTTGTCGTTCATGACATATTTTTATGAATTAATGTCCTCCCACCTTCCACCATGTTGGCACAACCATGCTATGTCACAGTTACATGCAACCCTCACACATACTCTAAGCATGCACATTCTTTCCATGCTGTCCATGCTGCCCCTCCTGTTTGCAGAGTTCTCTCTGTGTCCCTGAACAGCGCCTCTTCCGCTAGTTCTTTTCTCTCTGACTTTGTAACTGTCACCATTGCCCACCTAACATCATTGTCATCTCTTCGTGCCTGGACATTCTCAAGGCATAATCCACAGGTGTAGAGCTCCCTCTACCTAGTGAATGGCCAGTGATGGCATTTGAACCATTCCGTTTTCTTTCTTCCACTTGACCAACAGGAAGACTTTGGATATTCCATAAGTGACTATTCGGTGTCACCTGACCGACGGTTCGTTCTCTTAGAATACAACTATGTGAAGGTAAAGAATATTCTTTCTTATGTGACATCTTAAAATGAATATATTGTTTTCTAACTGACTTCAACTTTATGCCTATTTAAGGATGATTTCTAGTAACACTGATGATAGAAGAACCCATCCAATCTGCATTAAATATATGTTCTCTCTTATAAATGACAAAGCTACCAAATATCTTCAGAGGAATGCATTTTAATGATTTCAAGTACTAAAAGGCATAATTAATACGCTAGGAATACCAATGATGTAGCTTAGTAAAATTTGTCATGAGAATTTATGATATTTTACAGTACCTTTATCTGTGTCTTACTTGTACACACAGCATTCTAGTCTGTGTTGCCCTCTTCTCAGCCTACGTATAGAATGAGCTTCAGGAAGTACTTGTTTTAAAGATGTTAACATCCCTATTTTCCAAAGGAGAGTCTGGACAAGGTCCCAGACTATATCCCAACCTTATTTAAGTCAGACTTGAAGCCCCAGCTCTTGTCAGCCCCTCCCAGTCACCTACAGAACATAGAGTCCCAGGTGCTTGAAAAGGTTATCATCAAGTCAAGCATCCTCGCCATGGTCACCAGTCACTTTAGCTGAGCTTTTTGGTTTTTTATAGTAGTTAACAGCTGTCAAGTATAGACAGTTTTAAACTGGGTTGGAAGGACTGACCTGTGGAGATGCTCTATACTGAAAACAGAATACAAAGGCAGTGATTTCTACTCTTGACTTTTTTCCTGGGATAAATAATGTTGAGTGGCCTTATCTCACCGACCAACCCTGCTGGACTCTGGCCAAGTCAGCACTATCTCCTCTCTCTGCCATTTCAGGGCGGTGCCATTCAATCATAGTGTTTACCTTGGATCTACCACATGTGCTCTATTTCCTGCCTATGAAGACTACATGTTCTGTTAAACCCATCAACTCTATGCAAATCAGATGCCTGTGTCACTTCTACACCCTGTCCTCAGTTAATGTGCCAGTGTGCCTAACCCCGTGCTCCTTATTTAAATCCTCCAAACAGATTTACTTGATGAAAATGTAAAAGTCTTGGTGTCCAGCTTTAATCTTGCCACCAGTCGATTCAAGTTTCTGGGATTAACTTGCTATCAGAATTTTCTAATGGTGTAGTTTATTCCAACAAGCAGCCAGAGCTGCAGACTGGTAGATGATAATGATGAGTGATGAGTTTTAAAAGCTAATGCATGAAGCATAAAGCAGAAGCAGGGTGAAAATCCCAGCTCAGGGTACTGTTTAGTCTGCACTGACAAGTGTGGTATGATGCCCTATCAGATTTCACTCCCTGGCTGGCCACAGACATCGGCATTAGTGATGTGTGTTTTCATCACTGTTGTTTTCAATTCATTGTGTTTTCTAGATGTTTCTATCTACTCAGAGAGTAGTCAGTGTGTTTACACTAAAACCTAAGTTAACCTGTACCCATGCTAAGCTATATACTCCAGTGACATTCCTCGCACAAAATAAGACAGCAGCATGCACAGCATGACAAAGCCTTTGTGTGGACCTCAGTCTCTCATCTGAAGCACCCTGTCCTACACTCATCATATTTGACCAGCACGCCTCTTCCCTTCCCTTTGGAGTCCCAGGGCTCTGGTTTTTTTCCTCAAGCATCCCTCACATGCCCATCCAAGAGCCAGAGCATTTGCTTTTGCTTTCTGCTGCAGCCTTCTTTTCTAGAATCTTCCAGTTTCCTGTCTTTATTAGCTCCTTTCTGGGCTGTCTTGCATCACTTTAATATGGCTTCCCACCACTCTGGTTATCCCACACCCCTCACATCACTTAATCACATCACCCTCTTTCACTTTCTTCCTAACATTTTTGCCTTTTCTGCTGTTTCTTTACGGATTTATTGCCTGTCATAGTTCTTGCCAGTTTCCCCGTTTTTTAGTCTCTACTGTACTTCCATATTCCAGGACTGGACCACATAATAGGTGCTCCAGAAATATATGTTAGTTGAATTCATGCTTCATTGAAAAACACTGCCTTCTTGGGTAACTGCAAATAGGGGAATGTGTCTTCCCTTTCTTTGTTTTTTCTTATTTCTGAGAGTATCCAATAGAATTTGAGAACAATAGCCTCAATGTCTTGATAAACACCTTCATTTAAAAAAAAAAAAAAAAAGGCTAATTTTATTGCATCTTTTTAGCCCTGCATGGTCTAGTGATTTTTAGATCCTGTTCCATGACACCTTCAATCACTGTTTCTATGTTGTAAATAAAAAGGAATGAGTGGCTGAATGTGTGAGTGAGTGAGTGAGTGAGTGAGTGAGTGAGTGAGTGAGTAGGTACCCTGCCATCTCTGTGGATGCTCTCCTAGTACTGTTGTCTCTGGAGATGGAATTGTGTTATCTATCACATACCAACTGGCTTCACAGTCTTGGAAACACTTCACATGCATCCTCACACACCTGCCATTGTTACTTTTCTTATCTGGTTTTCCTCAAGAAATAAAACAATTTTAAAAAGAAGCTTATCTGACCTTATACAGTGGAGACATTTGATTCCAGGGTGGGAGATTCCGAGCTTAGGCCCTTGAGTATGGCCTTTGTTGTCTTTGCATTTTAGCTTCTGTTAGATAGCACTCTTTCTCCCATTCTCCATGGCAATCATCCATTAAGAACCCAGCCCAAGAATCTTCTTTCCCACAGGTTCCTTTCTTGATCTGAGCCAAATTAGGGTTGCACATTTTTCTTGCCTGTCTCTATTACAGCTCTTGGTACATCTTATTGTGATATCTTTATTGTAGTGAATGCTCTCGTGTTCCCTGCTCAGTTAGGAGTCCTTTAGTGGGAGCAGTATCTGATAGGTGAGCACACCAGTGTTTGTAGGCTAAGTAGATTGGTTGGTAAACCAATTTCATTTCATGTCTTATAAAGGTTTTGTCATGATCCTGAGATGATGTCAGTCTTTCTTAGTATTTCTAGACTTTACCACACCTTTTGGCTTTGGACACTATTATGTTTGAGGTTGCCAAGATACAAGCATGGAGTGTGTTGAAATAATTCAGGGTTCAGGAAAGGAATGTTTGACTTAAAAGAAATGGGAATTTAATAAATACTTGTTGACATGAGAGTGAAGGAGGGTAAGAAGTGATAAGTAGGTAAGGTTAGGAGCTCTATTTCATCTCAGCGCTGCTACCATGTAGCAAATTTCTTCCTTCCCCCCCCCCCCCAGATTTCCTCCTTATTGACAAAGCATGAATTTTTTTTGTAGTTTAGTTTCATGAACAGTACTACATGGCTTATATTACACTTTAGCTATCTAGTGATAATAAGACTCACACATGCAACTATAGAGAATATACATCTACACACAAGGAATTTGAAAAGTATCTTTAATTTTATCCACATACACATACAAATACAGTTTTTCACAAATGCATGGGTATGCTTCTACATATCACATATCCCCCTACCTGTTTTTACTTTGATTCCTGAAGGCTAGGATATTTCTCTCTTCATTTTCTATTAATTGATACAATGTTATAGAAATATATAGGGAACCTTTCCTGTTACTGCTTGCTCTATAGAAATACAATGTGATACCATAGACCTATTCCTTCCAACTCATAGCTCTAATAGCTTAAAATTGGTAGTTATATTTTATACCAGCTTTAGGTTTGCTGAAAGTAAGCAGAAGGTCCCTATATCTTTCTTCATGTTCCTTCCCAAGTCCTTCTCTATAAACATCTATAAACATACTGAAGATGATGCATTTATGAAAATGCAAGAGCCTGTTCTGACACATGGGGATTAACTCAAGTCTACAGTTTTACACTGGGGTCCTTTGTGAACTGTGACAATGTATAGTGTATATCCAGCATTGAGGGGTCATGAAGATGAGACGCCTCTTTGTCATGGAGATGAGGGGTCTGGTTGCGAGCAGTCCCATGTGCTCTGTCTAGTCTTCCCTCCCCACCATCAAACACTACTGTCTCCATAGTTCTGCCTTTTCTAAGAAGTTCCATCATTAGTTCAGTATGTAACCTTTCTGACTGGGTGATAGTATTTATCTCTGAGTGGTATTGTATTGCATTCTCTGTTATAGTCTGTTAATTCATTCATCCATTATTAAAGGATGTTTTAGCTGCTTTCAAGTTTAGACAATTCTGAATAAAGCTTCTGTAAACATTTGTATATAGATCTTAAATATCAAGGGATTTGCTGTAAAGTCGTTTGGATCTGGCATTTTTCTTTACTTTTACTCATTGATTCTACATGTTTATTAGATATAGGACTATGTCAAGAAAAATTTCCTTGTTTCTACTGCTTATGACTTATTAAAATGCTCATAATGGTCTCGTACTCATGTAATGATTGCAAGGTCTGTTGTGATGTCTCATTTTTCATTTCTGATAGTGATTTTTTATTTTTATGTTATGTTAACTATATCAAAGTTTTAACTGTCTTATAGAATCAACATTTGACCATATTGATTTTAACCACTATATGCCTTCTATTTCATAATGGTCTTTACTATATTTCATTTTCAACTGTTTGGTTGCTTAAAATTGAAGAAACAAATGTGTCTACTTTAAAATATATTCCAAGATAGCTTTAAAAAATACAACACTAGATATTTTCATTATCATTGCACAAAGCCTTATAAGTATGTCTCCTCATTACCACCAACAGCATTAAACATCTAAATATTTTAGAAGCGATGTGGGCAAAAGGTGAAAATTTGAGTTTTTCTGAACAGGCTCCCTTATCGTACTATTCTCAGAATAATATCACTCAATATCAAAACTGGCACTTTGGTCTACAAAGATCCTGTGGAAGGTCTTTGGAGGAGGTGACACAAAAGTGAATAGACTCTCCATTACTTCCTACTAGTTGATTTCAAGGATATTTTCAATTCTGAAATGCTAAGAATTTAAGGAATGCTAATATGTGATGAAATTTGAAATTTATTCAGTACCCTGTTAACATTGCTGTCATCTTGAGCAAATGGCCAACCTATCAGAATCAGAAAAGCCTGAGAGGTCTGTTTTCTTTTGCAGCAATGGAGGCACTCCTACACAGCTTCATACAGTGTTTATGACTTGGATAAAAGGTCAGTTATTCCTCCATCGAAACTACTAGGCTTTCTTAATGTTGTTGTAAAGGATATCTCACAGGGAGTTATTCATTTGGTAATATATCCTCTTACCTCTTCTCCAGACAGGTGATCATAGAAGCACAGATTCCAAATAACACACAGTGGATCACATGGTCAAAAGAAGGTCATAAATTGGTTAGTACATTTCTCCTGCTGTCAGAGAAAGCTTGGCTGAAGCCTTTCATAGGCAGATGCTACTCAACCTAGTATAAAACAGAGATTTGAAAGCCCACTCATTTATTATATTAGAAATACAGGGTCACTTCCCCAAACAATATTTTGTTAGCCCAACAAAATAGAATTATTAAAAGGTCTAGATTTCTATTATAAAGTTGCTTATTCACTAGCAAACAATGTTTGTTAAACTCTTTCATTCCCCGTGTGCTTTGCTTGTGTATTTGTGAGTCTCTTCAAAATCACTGTAGATGCATCTCTGTTCTATGGTCCTAGAAGAATGTTAGAAGCACAAAAGAATTTAGATAGCAAGATGGGATTTTTTTTTCTTCCCTCTCCAAGAATGCAGCTACATTCCCTCCACTAAGGTGGCAAGCAAGAAACACCAACAGAGGTCATCCAGTGTGGGCTGTGCCAGGCCTTTACAGACACTTCACCATCCACATAGTGACATTTGCAAGCCTTCTTATTGCAACATATTAGGATTTTTTATTATTTCAAGATTATGGAATGTATACCTGTAATTTAAGAATGAGGTTCTTACTTAAACAGACTGGTTATTCTCTTGTTTGAGTAGTATGTTAAGATTCCAAGATAAAAGATGCTGTAATGAGATTACTGATATCAATGTGTGTTTTCATCTTTTCAGGCATATGTTTGGAAGAATGATATTTACATTAAAACTGAACCAAATTTACCTAGTGAGAGGATCACATGGACAGGAACTGAAGATGGAGTATACAATGGAATAACTGACTGGGTTTATGAAGGTAGAGGCTAAATCTTTAATCAGAAAGTCTACAACTTTTAAGACTACAGCACTGCCATACTAAAAGCTGGGGGTATTCAGTAAGATTCAAAATAAGTTGTGTACTTAAACATATTATGGAATCTTTTTTAGATTTCACAGTGACACAGAAGCCCTACCTGTTCCTGGTGCTGCCTCTGCTCCCATTATCTCACAATGCCCTGCTTGTCTTGGTTTCTTACCACAAAGGGCCTTTCTGTGCTGCTCTACCAGGGCACAACAACATCAGATTAACATCAGATGTTTCTCCAAGGAGGCCTACCTAGCCCAGAAGTTTCGAAGGAAAGTGAAATCTTCCACAATATTAAAAAGGAGATAGCTACTGTCTGCAGTTGCCAAACAGAAGGAAAGAAATCACTTGTTTTAGAAAGGATTTGTGTCCATTCAAACTAGCCTGGGATGAATTGTGATTTCCTGTTTTTAAAGAAAGCAAAAATAATTTGGAAAATTTAGGGGGGAAAAAAAAACAACTTAAAAGGTACTATTCTGCCTTTCAGGATAAAGAGATTTAGGAACTATTAAGAAAGCATTTTCTGGGTATTGGTTGCCAAGATAAAGGACATTTTGAGGCCATTCCACATAATTCACAAGAGTGCCTCATATTTGCTGGAAAAATCATCTTTATTTCATCCTGTTATTTCTTCTTCAAAGTTAAAAGGCAGTTTAGGTCCAGGCTTTCCTCATGATTCCCATTCAGCCAGAATCAAATGAATTGAATGGGTAGAACATGACAACAAACAGAAATAATGTCAAGGGAAAGATATATTTCTATTGCCCAGAAGTAAGTGTTTGATCAAAACCCACAATGAACTTACAAGTTCTTTAAGTAGTGGACAGCCCAGCACTGAGAGTCCTCCTGGGCCTTGGACATGGAGCTGGTACAGCTGCCTCCCCAACCTGTGGAACATCTGGGTGATACTAAGAAAAGAATCTAACCAACTCAGCTGTCTCGTCTGGGCTAATTGAAACTGAAGGGATTTCATTTGGCATGTTCACATCTGCCCCACAGGATGCAAGACAACCTCACAGCTTTCATGGGGCCTTCCTCTAAAGATGGGGAATCAGTCCCTAGAAAGAAATCACTGCATTGTTAACTAGAGAAAAATATACTCTGCCTTAAAAATAAGTACTAATTCAAACGTGGTCCCAACTATACCCCTCCCAGTGTTTGAAAGTAATTTTAAAAACTAGAACCAGACCCTAGGTACAGTGATGTATAACCTTGCAGGTGTGTTGTGGACAAGAATCGGCAGGCAAAGGTCTAAGTAATGAGATATGAATTCAGCATATAAACAACTTCTTTTGAGTTAGAGTCCTAAGTCCCAAGTTCTAGCTCCTGGGTAAGACATTTCATTTAATTGATCTTAATTTTCCTGTCTATAAAATGATTTTTAAATAGATTTATTTTAGACTCTCTGTGAAGACCAAGTTGGATGTGGTTTATAAATTCCAAATCCACTACATAAATGTAGCTCCGCGATTCAGTTTTGAAACAGTTAAAGGGAGAGAAGGCTGCCATACCAAGGGCTAGGTTTTCAGAAATGAAAACTGCTGGAAAACGAGACAGGTGTGAGCTATATAATGCAAGATGGCAAGCATGCTCTCAAACCTGACAGCTTAATCCTTGATTTTACTAATTATTAGCCATGTGACTTAAGGTGACGTCTTTAAGTTATTTTTAGCCCTGTTTTGTTCACATCACCTGTAAAATGGTTATAATGAAGTGTGTGTGTGGTATAATAAATGCAACCTTTGTCAATTCCTGGCACATGTCACTCATCAAATGCCAACTAATCATGAAGATAATTGTTACATTTCATTGCTGCTATTATTATTAGTTCTGCAGCCACTATTGCTGCTATTGAAAATGTATTTTTTGGAGGACCGGACAAATGGCACATTGTTTTTTGTGTGACTTTTGCAAAGGACCAGAGTTCAATTCCCAGCATCCACACCTGTTAGTTAGCTCACAACTGTCGGTAACTCTAGCTCTCTCAGGATCCACTGCCTCTGGCCTCCTTAGTTACCTTCACTCATGTATATGCATGCCCACATACACATAATTTAAAACAAGAATAAATGTATTTCCCAGCAACTTGCAAAGAGGTTTTAGTTATTCAAAAACTGATTGGAATATATAATTTCCTAACCCTAAGATTCTAGAATATATGCTTTGAGTCTTTTACTTACACCTGAGATGTGGATTGGGACTGTTAACTGCCTACCTGTACGTTTATCTTTTTTTTTTTTTTTTTTAAATCATTGTAACAAAATGCACAAGAAAACATTTTAAAGGAGCAAAGTTCATTTTGACTCTGGATTTCACAGACTTAGTTCATGCTCACTTGGCCACTGGACACATTGCTTTGCTTGTATCAGCACAGTACACCTTGGTAGGAGTGTGTAGCAGAAGGGTTTCTTTACACCATGGATGTAAGAAAGCAAAGAAAAAGGAAGACCCCGAGATCCCAATATCCCTTTCACGGTCACATCCCAATGATCTAAGTTTCTTTTAAGAGGATCCAGCTATCATCTCCACTTCCCAGCAGCACCACAGGCCGGAAATCAATGCTTGTAACACATGAGTCTCTGCAAGAAGTACAGATTCAAGCTGAAGAAGCTGAATCTTCAATACCCTGTCAGTGAGGGAGACTTGGGCATTTTAAGAGCCTGAAGTCAAATGTTCCATGGATAGGTCTCGTAGTAATCACAGGGAGGAATTGCCTTTGTCAGAGATTGAAGAGAGTCCAACAATCTATTGAAAGCTGTACCTTCCCTTCAATTGCCTCTTTCCTTTATCTTCTCTACATATCAGGGGAGGGTGCTAAGGCAGGGAGTTTCTAGTCTGGGCAAAGGAGATGTTTCTCTGTAGGGGTCTGTGGAGCTCTCTCCATTCTAAATCTATCCTTTCCCACACCTTATTTGTGCCAGAGTAGTAAACTCTGGGCACCATATTGGTTTGATAGCCTAGAGCTCTGTACCACCCACCAGTACCTCGTGGACTCAGTAGAAACTCAGCCCAGTCAGGGAGAGCATGCTGGCGTGTTGACTGTTTGAAAATTAGAATGGAAAATCAGCCTCCTGTGTGAAATTTACTTTTAGTATGTTTTGAGGCATAAATTTAGAGGATTATAAGATAAAGAAAAAAATATAGAGCTTATATCCAATATTGCATACTAAAATATTCTAAAATGGTCCAATGGGTGACTTATTTTTACAATCTAGATATATCCTTAGAGGTCTTATTTTTATTCATTTGTATTACTTTGATTTTGGAATCCCAGCAAATGTGAAATGGTTCATTAGTTGAACTCTACTATAATTACTAAAGCTAATGAGAACAATATTTTGAATGCCAAAGCCAATTTATCAGCTTTCTTGTAACAGAACAATTTATGTCTTTTTCCAGAGGAAGTCTTCGGTGCCTACTCCGCGCTGTGGTGGTCTCCAAACAGCACTTTTTTAGCATATGCCCAGTTTAACGACACGGGGGTCCCACACATCGAATATTCCTTCTACTCTGATGAGTCACTGCAGTATCCTAGGACGGTGTGGATCCCCTACCCAAAGGTCTGCACCCCTTTCAGGTCCTGGTTCTGTGATTTGAT
The DNA here is from genome assembly GCF_943737965.1 of Phodopus roborovskii. NCBI lineage: Eukaryota > Metazoa > Chordata > Mammalia > Rodentia > Cricetidae > Phodopus > Phodopus roborovskii. The sequence goes on from NW_026126418.1 coordinate 41,899,357, forward strand.
GGGAAGAGAATAGTTGCATTTAATCCCTTCCTGCTAATGAAAATATTGTCAGTCTCTCTTCAACAGCTTGCTGTGATTTCTCTTGCTGAAGTCAACAGCATCTGGCAATTTTAAAGTATTTTTATTATCCCAGGAAAGAGTGTGATTTAAGGTTTTGTAATTTCTCCAAAAACTTTAAGAAATGACAAGCAGAAAAAGATGGTGAAAATGCTTTTGAAAGAGGTAGGGGAGGGGTAGGAAATGCTTGAATGAAGGAAAAGAGAGGCTGTATAATTGAATCAGAAGCTCATCTCATTTGTAGAAGTTGGAATGCGCCCGAATTGAAGTTGAAAAGCCTGGTTATATATCAGATTGCATTACTAACTAACAGGGTTCAGTGCAGGATGAGTTTCAGTGGCTGTTACAGGTTTGGCACTAATGTGAGTTTTACATGTCTTGCATTTGTGATAGTTGTGTAGCATCCTGGGTTACAAGATTGTTCCCTGCTAACCACAATGTGCACATTGAAATCAAGGAGCTTTGTCAAGTAGTACAAGCCAGGGCAGGGCTTCAGAAGGGAGCCAAGAATTTGTCGGCACCGTAATAAAAATGGCCACAGCGTCGTCTACAGGAAAAGCTAACAACGATGTATTTTTGCCATAAATGATTCGGGGGGGGGGTATTTTTATTTTTACCACCTCACTTAATTTGCCTTATGAAGATCTGCCATTTTAGGAAGGGAGAGGAAGTTAAAAGGAAAAAAGATCCTAAACTAAATATGGAGATGTGTTTTCAGAGAATGTTATTTTTTGATGAGTGAAACTGGGGGAAAAAAGCTCCATAAAGCATTCTCTAAAAAAATCATATTATTTCTGACTAATTTGTCAATAGAAGATCCTTGCCTACATTTTTAAAGGTTTTTCAGTCTTCTGTCATAATATTGGCTGTTGAGCTCCAACACGTTAACCTGGACTTGGAGCAAAGTTGATGCCTGCTTAATTAGCACAATTGGCTCTGAGCTCAGGCTAATTTTCCTGGTGGACTGAGCCTTTGATGGTATACAAGTGATATTCACAGTTAAGCCACTAAAAACTTTTGTCCCATAGAATCAGGATATATTGGCAAATGATGCAATTGATTTTTAAGACATTTGTCCTTACCTGGCACAAAGCACACAGATTAAGAACAGACATGATTGAATTATGAGTGTTTGGACCAGCACATTTTATTAACTCACACATGTACTCATGCATGGACACATGAATATATATTTTCACCTGAACACATAAAGGGTTTCCTTTATGTTCATTTTATTTCTATTAAATTGTTTGACGGTGTCCAATTGTTATAACTCCATAGCCATAATTCAGACATTTAATGCAGTTTACATTTATGTAATGATGAGGCTTTAAAAAATTCATTATCAGATCTGTGACTTTTTTTCCCCTTAGGCAGGCACTGTGAATCCAACTGTAAAGTTCTTTATTGTAAATACAGACTCTCTCAACTCAACCACTAAAGCTGTTTCCGTCCAAGTCGCTGCTCCCGAACCTGTGGCAACAGGGTAAGACACTTCACCTGAATCCTTGGGTGGAGACAGTTTCCCACTTACTGGGTAGAGCATCTCAGATACATATGGCAGCATCAGTCATAGCATCGTCTTGTATCACTGATTCATTTCTTTTATCCAACAACTTCCTGTTGAAGTTCTTCATGTCTTCAGGCGAGGCACAATTCTAAGGATGGGTGTGCGCAATGAGTAAGGCAGGTATTATTGGAGGAGGCAGACATTAACAGATGAACAAACAGATATCAATTGAAAAGGCCAGAAATGCTGTGAAGAAAGCCAAGGTGGGCAGAGGTGATGGAGCCTGGTGAGTCCCACGGAATACCCTGTGGGACCAAAGTCCTATATGAGGGATGTGTCAGAATATCAGAGGCACTACAAGGAGGAATGGAACCCAGTGAGGGGAGAGCAGAGAGCAGAGCAGGATAAAGACCACAAGGGGTTTCTGGGCATGGCAATATGCTGTCTACAGACAAGCTGGTGGTGCCCACTGTGACCTGTCAGTCTGTAACTAACACATGACTATGGAGAAGCTCACAGGTGTCTCTCAATGGTTATTTAAATACCTTTTCTTTTTTTTTTTTTAAAGGACTGAACACCCTCATTCAGACTCAGAGAAATTCAGAGAAACTGTGGGTCACATTTGGGAATCCCTATAGTTGATTCCCTTAAGATGTCACTTGCTTAAGTAATGTCTGAAATCCTGCCAACAAGCACTGTAAGACCCGAGTCATTTTTTCTTATAAAAGCCAAAGTGGGTATAATTTACTGTGTACCTGTTATTTAAGGCTATTATTTATGCTTGCTTGGTTTAAGTAGCAGCTATCGTGCACTGAGTGTTCGCTATGCACCAGACATGGGTGTTAACACATGTTCTATCTTACTCTTTAAGTTGTCTTAAGCAACTCTCTTCCCAACAGCTATTGTGACATGGCTTCTGTACATATAAGAACATGAGGTCCAGAGGTTAAACAAGAGGCCTGAACCTTTGTAGGGCCTGTTCAATCTGTCTCTCTGGATGGGAAAGGAAACCTATGAGGACCTTTCTCTGTGAATACAGCTGGTGCCCTCAGGGACCTAGAGATGTCATCAGAGCAATGGGCAGTCACTTTGTTCTTCTGGGTTGACACTATCAAGTTGGCTGCAGGTTGTACTTTGTGCTTAGAGAATTCCCTAGTATTAACATGTTTATTCAGGCGAGAAATCTTATCAGTAAAAAATTTAAATCTAGTCATTTTTCCCGTAAGTTATTTTTTCAAGGTATAAAAATGTGCCCAAAGGTTCTAAAATTTGTTATCAAGTTCAACTCATCAACCTCTTAAGTCAACACTAATTAAAAAAACACAATTTACAATTCAAAGTATGCAAATGGGGAGGGGGAGGCTAGGCCCTTCTAGCAATTCTAATCAGGGAGGATAGACCAAACTTTTGTACAAATAGCTTGGAGAACGAAGTGACAGAGTTGTGAGCAACAGGTTGGATGTATTCCAAGTTGGCGAGGTGGGTTTTCCATGAGCAGAGGGATCAAAGAAAGCTTCCTGAAGAATGTACACTAAAGCGTTGGATTGCAGCAGGGCACAGGTAGGGAAGGCACTGAGGTGGAACCCACAAGTCATGGGACTGCATGAGGCTGTCCAGGAACAGCCGAGATGCACCTGCTGCAATCTGTAACTTATACCTGTCTGTGGAGAGCTGCAGTTCAGAAAACAGTTGTATTTACAACCAACTTTTTTAGACCTCAAATGTGGTTTACAGGCTTCTTTAAAGGAGCTGAAAGCCTTTGTTTAGATGAGATGCAATCCTGTGATACACTTCTAGGGAACCAAAGGAAGATCGCTGTTTGTGTTGGACAGGCCTCAGTCTTGCCCCCACTCCTTCCCCCTAGGTCTCCGAAAAGGCACAGAACCCCCAGAATGGTTAGAACTCCACAGGGAGAAAACAATTTGCTTAAATCACACAGCAAGTTAGCATGGGAAAACGGACTTAGGACAGAGACCTTTGCTTACTGAATGAAAAGGAGGACAGGACCACTCCGATGTATGGTTGAAGAGAAGAATTTTATTGTAGATATGAGCGAGAGAAAACAGCTAGAGGCACCTGGAGGGTTCCAGAGAAGAGAGAGAGAAGCAGGCTGAACATGGCCAGCAGATTGAGTTGAAGGTCAAGAGAGGAAGAGAGAGAGAGAGAGAGAGAGAGAGAGAGAGAGAGAAAAGAGGGGAGAGGGCAAGTGGACCTGGAGAGGAACTGTGGACCAAGAGGCCAGGAACAGAGGACCAAGAGAGCACATGGCTAAAATGGCAGGTTTATATAGGAAATGAAGCCGGGAAGGGGGGAGGGCAAGCTAAGTGCAGCCCTTGGGCTGGTGAGGTTTGGGGTAGGGGCAGAGTGAGAAATGCTAGGAGGAGTCACAGGTACTTGTCCCAGCTTTCTCTGGGATCTGACACTTACTAGAACAAAATGATTGAATAACTCGATTTAAATATGTTGAGAACTTTCCAAGGGCTGGGCTAGTGATCTGCCTTTGGATTCTCACTTATTCCCTACGACATGCCACTATATTGTATCCACAGTCATTTTACAGATGACGAAAATGAGTGCTCCCTGCCAAGGAAATGGCTGGGGCTATTCCGTGCAGAACATAACTACTTACTACCAAGGAGCTGTCTTAGGAAATGCCACAGGCAAGTGTGTACAGAATCTAAAATATAGCTGTGATCTCTGTTAGTGCTAATGAGATCATAGCTTTTCTAAAACGAGACTCTAGGTTCACCTGGGGAAAATATTCTCTCATTCGATGAGGTAACACTTCCTGGTCTCAGTGCAAGATCCTTCAGGACCAAGGCAATCCTGAGAAGTCACTCTTAATGAGCATTGCATTTCCTTGGGTCATGGTTTCCCGTAACTCACTAGGTCATTGAGTACACCACCAGGCAAGATCAGCATCACTGTTCCTCCTCTGCCCAGGTCTCCTCACCTGTCTTCTGTTAGCACACACCTCTCATCAAGAGCCTTCAGCAAGTGCAGTCCTATTAGTAAGTGGGTTTGTGCTCCTGCACGGAATTAGAGCATGGGACAGGATGAGCCTCTCTAATCCCTCATGATGGAGGCTGAAGCTGATAAGGCTTGAGCTGCTGGTGAGCATTGACTACACATAATGGGAATCTGAGAGCTCAAAATATTTGAGAGAGAATAGGATGCGATGAGGATATTGTAGAACTCCTAACTTTTCTTTACAGTTGTGTTTCCAGGGCCAAATTAAGCAAGACAAGGTGTGTGGGATAAGGGACAGTTTTACAATATTAACTGGGACTTAGCATGGTGACTGGGACACAGTGGAATAACTGAACAGATGAGGGACTGGATGGCTGAATGGGTGGGTTGGTAGAAGAACGGATGGATGAATAAGAAAGACGAGCTTTCTTATATGATGGTGTATGTGTGTGGCACAGGAACGAATTCACACAGCCAACTCCAAGGACAGCTTTCAAAATCATTCCATGTACCAAGTCCCTCTTTTCTCCTTCAACTAGCCATCTGCAAATGCTGTAGGATAAAATTACAGGACTGGAGAGGGTGTGTCAAGTGAGATGACTCCTCCTAATATCTGCTGAATGTCCTCAGGCCCATCACACCCAGCTTATGACTTAGTCTGCCCTTGTTCTCCCTGGCTCTAAGGGACACAGTAGATAAAGACTCCCCCTATCTCTTTGAACACTGGATGACCCTTGGTCTGCATACTAGACTCATCAAACCCTGAAGTTGCCAGGCAAGAGATCAACTGGACTGGTGTTCCATCCCCCTTCTGAAACCAGCAAGCTAGTGACACCTGTAAGAAAGTGGACAATTAGGGCTTGTGATCTACACAGTGCTGTTTCTGAGAGACTCTGCTGTACCTCGCCCCACCCATCCCTCTTCTCAGCAATCTGTCAGTGGACTCAGGAGAGTTGGCATCCCTATCAGAGCAAAGGGTGGCATGGAGCCCACGGCCGGCACTGGCAGTACGCCTGCTTCCTCTGGTGATTCACTGAATTAATCACTCCGCAGTCTGCAGTTGCTCTGGGTAGCAGTTCCCCCTCCATTATTCCTTCCAGTTAGCAAAGCATAGCTTATTTTAAGTGTCATTAATGTACAAATGAAACATCTACACGGGTTAGAGGCAGAGATGTCACCTAAAAGCCTATTATGAAGTGCCTCCTCTTTGCCAGGACAAGAAATCACTTTCCGAGAGTTGCTACAGCAGGATGTTCAAAGGTAGGTACTGTGAGTATAGCCAGCTGACTTGCTGCATAAAACTTGAGCTTGCACATAACTCTCAAGGAGTAAATAGATTTCATAGAGAAAGGAATTGTACACTTGAGGAATCACAAGTGTGAAACAGACTAGTAGAACTTCCTAGTGGGACAGGCAGACTATTTACAGGAGGAGTTCTCTGCTTGATTTGAATCCTGGCTCCAAAACCCTGTGATTGGGTGATTCTGGCAAAGCTATGTAACCTCTCTGTACTTGTGTTTGCCCATCTAGTAGGCGGGAACCACAATGGTACCTGCCTCACAGAGTGGCTGTGAGTGTTACGGGAAGTACTCAGGCAGCTCCTGGCACAGAGTCAAGTTCATGTGGGTGAAACGGTTACCGTTAAGTGCAGAAATTACTTCACTGCTTCAACATTAAAATCAACCAAATTCCCTTTATGACTGACTAATGCACCACCCAAACCTTCAATTTGTTGTTGGGTCACTCTGCCTAACCTAGGACAAGAAGCTCAGGCTCACAAGAAGGCTTGGCTGTAGGTAAAGGATCCCCTAGCATTCCCCACTCAATACAAGAGGGGAAATCTGTTCGGTGTTTGCCCTCCTCATCAGTCATCATGTTATCCTATGAAAGATAGTTGGTAACCTATACATACACACACACACACACACACACACACACACACACACACACACACACACACTCATACAATGGGGACTTCAACTTTGAGTCAAGGGTTTAGTTAAGCCATCCATCCATTTGCATCCTCTGAAATCGCACCCTGGCATGGTATTGGCTCAGAGCTGTAATTAGAGGGAAGTATGTTTATAAAACGTGTTTCAAAACAGACTGACTACTACCATGGTAAAAGGCCTCCACCGAGCCCTCAAAGAGTACAGAGTACACTCTGGGGCACTGACCGTGACTAACTATCAGATCCAAGTCCATTAACCTTTATCTAGAAATGGAGAGGGAAGGTGGCCAAGGCACACGAGATTCCTGGCTACTCTCCCACATTCCATTACTCAGTGTTTTCAAATAGCAAAAAGTTGCTTTACAGCGTGGACTTTCAAGCCTGAGGTATAACGCCAGGTTTTTTGTAGATAAAGCTACCTATCATGGGTGATAAGGGATCATAAAAGAGTTCTCTTGCCCTCATCTGCCTCTCTGCCATTAGAACACTTTTTAAAAGAGGAAGAATATTCCTGGGTTCCCGCATGTGCCTGTGAGTAAAGAGGCTTTTTCTCCCTAAGGAATAGGCTCGCTCACACATCTCTTCAGATCCTCCTTAGGGTTTCCTTTCTGTTTCCTTCTGATTTTGGTTTTCTGAGACATGGTCTTACCTTGTGGCCTAGACTGCCTCTGAACTTTCTCAACAATTTGCCTGCTTCTGCCTCCAAAGAGTTTGTTGCTGTTGTTACTGTTGTATCTGTTGGTTTGCTTAATCCAAATGGGCAAGAATGACTAGGATAGAACTAGGGAGGGCTAACAGAAAAGGGTCCCTGCTTCAACTCCATCCCAGCTGACATTCATCCTCATACCATCCACAGCTTGAAGGTTTTACATTTTTGGTCCCAAGAAGAATTCATTACATTGAAACTGAAGCTTTATCCTGGAATACAGCCATTCCTGTTAGTGTCAGCCTTGTCTCTGGCTACTTCCACACTGTGGCTGAGTGACAGCAATACGTAGACCACAAAGACTAAAAATTATTTACTATCTGGGTCCCAACTAAATGTTTCTTAATCTTTGGTTTAGAATGTTAATTTTGAAAAACTTCATTTTCCTTCTTATTTTTGATTCTTCCCCGTCATTTGAAAGGATTTTACTCTTCCTGGGTAAGAGTTAACTCATCTTCTGTTCCTTTGGTGACTCTGCACCGGGTGGTTTCAGAAGAGCTGGGTTAGATTAGGGGCCCTGGCTCCTTCCTTCTCAGTTGGTAAGAAGCTTCCTCAGACCCTGTGTTGTGACAAGCTCCTGCAGGATAGTGGTACTGACTTAAAAGCAGTACTTCCCAAGAAAACCCCACTGACATGGGGATACTTCAGCTAAGAACTAGAGACGTAAGGGCAGGGCAGTCATTTCAGAGCAAAGGTCAAAGAGGAAGAAAGAGAGGCCAACTGAGGAACCATTTGGGTTATGCAGGAGAACATGGCGGGTGTGATGGAAATGGAAAGGTATCATAATGTGAGCTAAAGTGACGCTTGGTTGCTGCACTGGTCCTTAGCATGAAGTTTCAAGGAGCTTGATCTTGGGAGCTCAGTTAACACCTGCTGTAGGCTTCAGAGCCTAAGAAAGAAAGGGAGACAAATACAAATGTACATGCTGTGGGTCCTAAAAAATCAGAACCTGAATTTTGCCTTTTCTGGGAACTGCATTCCAGGAGAACTTAGCAAGCTGTTTTATGAACAAGACTCATGTGGTCCCTGCTTCAAGGGGCTGGCAGCCAAGCCAGAAGTACAGGATAACCTAAGGGGAGGATGGCTACCACAGGGGAGGCCAACTATGGGGAGTAAGAGAGTGAAGGAAAACAAGGTATGAGAAAAGACTCCTGACAGAAAGGAGCAAGGCTTTGGTCAGACACTGGAGAGAAGTGATGTATGAGTAGTCTCACCGAAACAGACCCGAGGAGGGGCAAATATGTCTGGGAAAAGACACCAACCAGAGCAAAGTATGTTAGGGAGGTTAGCAGAAGAGTAAATTAGAAATTCCATACGTGTCGCTCTAAATCACAACACAGTTCCAAAAGTCCTTGAAGATATGTACTGGGGGGGGGGCAGCTAGCTGGAACTGGTTCTTTAAATTTGGGTTAAAATACTACAGAGTATTTCATTCACTAGGGCCATGTTTTGACTGTTGAGAAATGTGTTTTGGGCTATAGTTCTCTGATTTGAAAAACTGGTAGAGGTATGAGTCCACTTTTTTTTTTTTTCCAGTCTGAAAGTGAAGTCGATAAAAGGGTTATGTACAGTTTCATTCTAGTAGCAAGAGCATGTAGACCACAAAAACTAAAATCATTTACTATCTGGGCCATGACCAAGTGTTTCTTAATCTTTGGTCTAATGTTAATTTTGAAAAACTTCACTTTGTGTGTTTTGCTTTTGAGTCTTCCCTGTTATTTGCAAGGGCATTTTACTTGTCCTGGGTAAGAGTTAACTCTCCATCTGCTCTTTTAACAACTCTGCATCGGGTGGGTGCAGAAAAGCTGAGTTAGATTAGGGGCCCTGGCTCCTTCCTTCTCAGTAGGTGAGAAGCTGCCTTAGACTCTGCATTCTGACAAGCTCCTGGAGGCCAGTGGTACTGATTAGCAATAGAGGCTTTCTAAGCAAATACCTTTGATGGGGGGAAGGGGGCATGTTAAATTACTAGAAAATCCTAGCATCTCTGCCAGTGTCTCTGTCTCTGATATCACTCTTACTAGTCTCAGGCAGAGAGGAGATGGAAAAGTCTTGCCTTTGACTCTATGCTACCAGGGGCCCAGTTCGCAACTTAACAGTCCTAAACATATGGTTTCAGTCACGTGTGTTGAGCCACTTTAGGCTGTGTCTGCTGTTTTCCTTGTTGGATATACTTCATCAAGGAAAATGTTCATTTGCAACAAGGTCTGGAAAAACTTGCATTTCTTTTTTCCTTTTTCCTCAAGACAGGGTCTCTATGTAGCTTTGGCTGTCCTGGAACTAGCTCTGTAGACCAGGCTGGCTTCAAACTCACAGAGATCTGGCTGCTCCCTGCTTCTTGAGTGCTATGATGAAGGGTGTGCACCACCACTGCTCAGGTCCCAATTTTAGTGTGTGTGTGTGTGTGTGTGTGTGTGTGTGTGTGTTGTACATGCTAGTACTTGCATGTATGTGGACACATGCCTGTAGAAACCTGAAGTTGACAGGGGGCATCTTTCTGGATTGTTCTCTACTCTTATTTATTGAGCAGAAACCCAGAGCCTGCCAATTGTGGCTAGTCTAGCTAGAAGTTTGACCTAGGGATCCCCTTTCCCTGCCTCCCTAGTGCTGGGATTACAGGTGGCTGCCAGGTGGATTGTCCTTGAATTGTGGCAGTCAGAAATTCAATCCTTATGCTTGCAAGGCAAGCCCTTTCTCTACTGGGCCATCTCCCCAGCTGCACGCTTTTTGAGAAATTCCCCTCCCCTTCTTTCTCTTCAGGGACCACTATTTGTGTGATGTGGCATGGGTTACAGAAGAAAGAATTTCTTTGCAGTGGCTCAGGAGGATTCAGAACTACTCTGTGATGGCTATCTGTGACTATGACAAGACTGGCAAAACATGGAACTGTCCCTCGGTAAGGTCTCACTGGGATGCTCTGCTTTTCCAACAGCATGTGACTGACATGTGATGGGAGGGCTTTATGTCCTCAGAGATAGTGAAGGTTGGACAGAGATGGTTGGAGATCAGTAAATGTTTTAGTCTCTTCTCTCTGAGTTGGTATCCAGCTCTGAGGTAGCAGGTTAGTCTTGTCTGTCAGACACTTGGTATCTGATGGTGCTTCCATTTCTCTTTTATACACTATTCATGGTGTGTTAGTTGTGGATATGACCACTTGGGAAGGAGAGAAAGGAGTGACTAGAAACTCAGAAGACAGAATTTGACATCCATGTTCAAAATCAGGAAGAGGACCAGAGCCTGCTGGCAAAATGATGGTTATTTTTAACAGATAATATATAGAGGATGGGAAATGGCTAGCTGAGTATGTGGGAAATAAGATGAATGCCAGGAGGGTACAGATCCATTAGGAAACTGTAACCATCTCTAAGCAGAAAACTGATTTAGAACTTAAACAAATACTCATCAACCCAAGAGGGTATGCTGAGGGCAACCGAGTGATGATCCAGCTGATGCTCCCAGCCAAGACACCTTGAAGTCCTTCTGGCTGAGGATTTCAGCAAAACCCCCTTGCAGCAAGTAGCCTCAGGAGAGGCAAGAGCTGATGAAGTCTTGCAGGCACATGCTGTGACCACTCTGGGTCTCCTTTTCCATTCTCATCATGAACCCTGTGTTACAAAGTCCTTGCTGCTCTCATCCTAGATGGGCACAGGGCAGAGTCTCACCTGAGAATTTGAGTGATCCTCCATAATTTGACCCACTCATTTATTTATATAGGAAACATTTCTTAAGATGTCCCCACCTTGTTGCTAAGTTATGGGATTTTTTTTTTAATTAACTAGACACCCTGCATTTCCCAAAAATGTCTTTGTTTTGATAGGGAGTGAGGTCATGAAGATATGCCATAAGACTTCCTGTGCTTTGAACATTTACAGTACAACAGGGACAGTGGAACTGAGGCTCGGTGAGGGTAAAAGTGCTTAAGTCATTAAGTCATAGGACACACCTGAACTCAAACTGCAAAGCCGAAGCTCTCCAATTTCTGCAGATTGACTCATCACAATATCAGGGTATTGGGCCATAAGAGCAGTGAAGATAGATACAGAGAGTAATAGCAGATACTCTCTGGTAGAGTCAGGTGGGAACAGGACAAGGAAGTTGCTTGGGTGAAGATGCAGAGTCATCTAGGATAAGATGTCCTGTGTGGGCAGATAAGGGAGAAAGGTCCACTGAAGCTGAGGATTGTGCAAGGACATTTGTGGTGAACAGCTTAGAGCATAGAGGGACTGGATGTACTTACCACTGAAGCTGAAGGTAATGGACAGGATGAAAATGAGGCTAGAGATTTAGATTTGAATGCAGAGGGTGTTTGGATTTATCTTGTAAGAGATGGAAGGCTGTTTCAGGATTCTAAGATGTAGAGTATAATGGGAATAGAGCTGTCTGCTGCCTTGATGAGTTAGGGGCTCAGTGCTGAAGACAATGGGTCAGTAGGAATAAAAGATGACTAAACATCCAGTTAGGAGACTGACAATAGACCACCACTGGAAACATCCTAAAGACACAAATGACTGAAGTAACTTTGGGAAGGACAGAACAGCTGAAGAAAGGGGCTAAGGGAGGTTTCCATGAGAAGAGATTTAGAAAGCAACTTCAGGGCAGCCCCATGTCAGAGCTCAGGGCAACAGAGGTAAATGATAGAATGCAATTACATGAAAAAAAAAATACTGACATAAATAGAATTATAGGATGAAAGAATACTTTCAGTTATTTTGTCGGAAGTGTAATTTCGTTTGTGATGCATTTGGTGGGACTAGGGATGTAGCTCATGTGGCAGAATGCTGGACTAGCATGCTCAGAGACCTTGGTTCAAGTCCCAGCACCAAATACAGCTGAGCATATCCGTGGACCCATGAAAGACTAGCACTTGGGAAGCTGAGACAGGACCACAAGTTCAAGGTTTTGGCTATATTGTCAGTTTGAGGCTGACCTGAGATACATAAGACACCATCTCAATACATACATACGTACACACACATACATACATACGTAAATTTCACCATCCTCTCGTTGAAACACTGCACTGTCCTTTTTCTCCCCAGGCACAGCAACATGTTGAAATGAGCACTACAGGATGGGTCGGAAGAGTAAGTGTTCCGAGTTACGGATTTTATACTACTTCTCGACTGCTGTTGAGAGCTGGTTAATGTGTAACTGTCCTGTGCTAAGGCACTGTGCTGTCACTGATAGAGATGTGAGTGGGCCCATTTCGCAGAGTGTTAGCTAAGCTTCCTATAGTGAATGTACTGCACACCCAAGAAGGTAGAGGGACAAGCGAAACATCAAAGGCAAGAGCAGAACTAAGAAAACAAAGCGTGGTGGAGGTCCCAGGAGACCAAAGGCAACCATGAAGGAAAGGCCACCTGGGTGCGGGGACGCTCTCTTTGAGCTATTGCTTGAGTTCTGCACTTTGGAGGCAGAAAACGGTTTTTAACCCAGTCTGGGTTACAGCCACCAGGAACATCACCAACCCTACAGTGTGCACTGCAGGCCTGTCTGGGGGAAATCACACCCATATATGTACACTTTGGTAGGCACTCTGAGGAAGAGCTTTATCTGAGAGAGCGGGGTGACCCTCAGCGACTCAGGGCACCATGTGGGGGGTGGGGTGCCGGAAGGGACTCTAGCCACCATGCCACCTTGCATGAAAGATGAAAATTGAACGGCGTCTAGCTTCTCTGACTACTTGTATTAATCCTTCTGTAAAAGGGAAACAAAGTGACACAAAAATTGTAAACATTTCACATCTCCCGGGTGAGAGAGGTGAAGCTTCAGTCCAGGAAGACGACCCCTTTCTGCTGGGCTGAGAGCTGCCACGGCATTCACATGTCCTTTCTCTCCAGGCGCTGATTGGGCAGAGGGGGAGAGGTTTGCCAACATGAAAAGTGGTTTCCTCCATGGCAAGAGACATGCTACACTTCCTCACGACTCTTTGAAAAAAAATATGTTTTTTCCTCTCTGTATTTAACCAGACAGATGCCACTTTTCACACATTTCTACTAGGCACAACTCCATCCAGGGGAAACAGGGAAATGTATTAAAAAGATAAGGCTGTGAACATAGGTCTAGAGAGGGGAATGTGTTTGCGAGCTCTGTAATGGGAACACCAAGTGTACTGCACGCCTCAGCTTGCTTCATAAATGAATTCACTTTGAATCACTAAATAGAAGAGGCTTTCCTCCCTTCCCCAAATGGGAGCTGATGAGAGAGGAAGCATCGAGGGCAAAGAGAACCAACAGTTTTAAAAGACCATCCCCTACCTGCTCAAAGTGTAACTACGGACCAGAAATTAAAATGAAACATAGTCCTTCCAGGCTGAAAGAGGCGCTCGTCTGTTTAAATATTATTTTCGGAGAGCTATCTTTTATTGAACTCCTTAAAAAAATTTTTTGTTCTATATTTCCACGTAACCACTTTAAAAAATTTTTTTTTGTAAATTATTGATCATCTTCAGCAAAATAGAACAGTTTAGGATAAAAATAACTGTGTGAATGCCTTCCATGGGAAATGATGTTAGCTAGTCCAGAAGTGGTTAAAGACTATGCCTGGCTAAAAAACAAAACAAACAAACAAACAAACAGAAAGTGAACTGTAAAAGCAGGGATGAAAATTTCCCCATACTATAAACTACTTCCAACTTGAAATTGGATAATAAACTGCTTTCTAGAAAGAGTGCTTGTGACATCAAAAATAAATGTTAGATCGAATGCCCACATGGCTGGAAGTCCCCATAATCTTTCTCCCAAGAAATGTTCCAAAACAATGGAAACATTTCTACCTGTCCTGTATCCACTGTGGGCATCCGTATGTACATTCTCAAGCGTGCCCCCACCAAATTAGCCTGAGTGTGTTCTCTGCTGAATGCTTTCTAGTTAGGAAGACTTTCCTTTTTAGACTCTCTAGGAAAACACAAGTATTGGAGAGGACTTCCAAAAACAGGAATTAGCCTGAGACGAGACTGGCACTGTGATATTTCTTTCCTCTGCCGTTGTCTAGTTTAGGCCTGCGGAGCCGCACTTCGCCTCTGATGGTAGCAGTTTCTACAAGGTCATGAGCGACAAAGATGGCTACAAACACATTTGCCACTTCCCCAAAGATAAGAAAGTGAGTACGTTTGCACAGCAGGTCTGAAGCTGACCTCTTTTCCTAACTAAAACAGAAGTCACTGGTGGCATTGAACAATGTGTACAAATAGACTAATTCAAATTCCTCAGTGCTACATGGGATGAAGGGATAGGACACTGGTGTCCCCAAAGCAACCTCTTGGTTATTTGAATTCCTGATATAAATAACTCCACTTAACTTTGACAGCAGAGTCTAGTAAATCTCATATTTAAAATCCCTATCAGGACTGTACATTTATTACAAAAGGAGCCTGGGAAGTCATTGGGATCGAAGTGCTGACCAGCGAGTATCTGTGAGTAGACTCTACTGATCAGTAAGTAGTCTATAAATCTGCATGCTATAATCACACCTTCTCTTCCAGAAACGCAGGAAAATCTCCCACAAAGATTAGTTGATTTGGAATGTGTTCAATCCGTTTTTTTTTTTTTTTTTTTTCTTTTCAACATACGGAAGCCTTAATGATTTTCACATATGCTCAGCAGATTTGATACCATGCCACCAAGCAGTTCTACCTCTTGGTCTTACCTGCTTTGCACTGGAGGGGCTATGGTCTCTGTAGAACATCCTGGACTGCTTCAGGGGCCATTCTGGCCTTCTGTTAACTTCAGATTTACATGGACTCTTTGAAAGGCTGAGAAAGGCAATTTTTTATCTGCTGGTGTTCGGCCTTGCTCTTTGCAACACGGAGAGCTTGGCTGTAAGCGCCTACTAATAGCATACATGAGCTGTCAGCAAAAGGCATGTTACTTTCCATTGGGATCTTGGCTCTTCCTTTATTGGCCTCATCATAGAGGAATTTACCATTGCCCAGAGTAGTCTCTGAAGACTACAGAAGGGGCTCTGCTGCTCTCTGGGTCCTCTACATCCGTGCAGCCTGTGTCTTAAGACGGAAAACAGAATTGGCACTTGGGGAGAGGTTTTGTCTATTTCAAGCTAGCTGCTCAGGCGTATTTTTCATATAAAAGCCCTCTATTGGGTTTTTACTTACCACTTCAATCCAGGAAGAACTCCCTGGATTCCTACATTAGACTGTTTAAAGAAAATGTCCTGGGTAGAGATGATAGAGGGAGATAACTTCGGGGTGGAACAGAGGAGCAGAGCAGCAGGTGTAGACAGAGGGCACACACTTGTGTGCCTGGGGTCAGCGATCGAGGAATGCATTTAACATTTTTGTAAAACATGTTTACTATATATTGCCTGTGTTTTCTTCTCAGATACTACATTAGTAATGAACATAAAGAAATGCCAGGAGGAAGAAATCTTTATAAGTAAGAGTGCTGTTGGGATGTTGACATCAGGGTGTCTGATCTCTCTCTCTCTCTCTCTCTCTCTCTCTCTCTCTCGTCCTAACTAATATAATATACTGGGATTCTGGAATTGTTTTAAGTATTTCTATTTCTTCACTTACCAGTCATATATAACCAAAACAATGAATTTTTTTACGTGTTTACTGGCATTTCCTAAAAAATGGGGAATTGAGGTTATTGTGACTCCATACATATATTTTATAAGGAGGAGAAAGAAACAAAGTGTTACTTTGGCAGTCTGATGCCACTGAAACCAGAGCTCAGCAGTATTTAGTTTCTTTCTTTTGCAGAGCCTTTGATGAAGCAATTAATCACCACTGTTGGTTTTACAGAATTCAACTTACTGACCACACAAATGTCAAGTGCCTTAGTTGTGACCTGTATCCAGAAAGATGTCAGTATTATTCAGTGTCGTTTAGTAAAGAGGCAAAATACTACCAGCTGAGATGTTCCGGTAAGTTTGCACTGGCTGTGAGGAAGAGGCTGACTGGCCTATGGGAGCTCCTGTCCCTACCACCCTGAGGGAGGTGGTCCTAAGGGCTTCCTCCTAGCACCTAGTCTTTCTTCTCTGCTCAGCCCTTTTGCCTTTGCAAACTTAGGAGCCCCCAAAGATACCTCAGTCCTTTTCTACCCAGTCATATCATATGATGTGTACACATTTCCTTTCCTTTCCTCTGAGTTCGTTCTTATATACCCACATGTTAATAGGTTTTCAGTGATTATTTTATACATTTGTCCCTTACCTTAATAAGAAACTGTGAGTGGTGCCCATCACCCAGAGCACTCACTGCTCTGTCCTCTGCTGACATTGCTACCATTAGTATTGATTTCTAGTAAAGAAGACTGGGCAAGGGAAGACACAATGGCATATTTCAATCACACAGTACATTTAAAGCACTCTGACTTCTCCTGAGCCTGTCCTTCTAATGCTGTGTGAGGCTGCATCTCAAAATGAGAGGAAGAATCCAGATATTCTGGAAAGAATAGCTAATGGCCAAAGGGGACTTCAGACTACTTAGGATGTTCTCTCCTCCCTGGTGTACTTTGTTTATGATGATGTATTTCTTTAGTATTCGTTACTATGGCTCCAGCTTGCCATCATTTCTTGATATATACTTTATATTAGGTACTGTGCTAAAGGCTTAATATTTATGATCTTATCTAAACCTTAATAAGTCTTTTAAAAGTACATATTACCCTCACTTTAAATGAAGGGATATTGGCATGCAGATATACTGGCCTAACTTATCCAGCAAGTCAGCCAGGATTCAAACCCAGGTCTAGCGGTGCCTTCAGTATGGTTTTCCAAGCAAATATAAAAATTACATCTATCATTTAAATGCATCAAAATCAAATAGCTCCCAAGAGAGCTTGCTACTCCTTACCTTCTACTCCACAGCTACCACAGTTGGGATAAATACTCAAGTTAAGGGCTTGTGAGGAAAAACACTTTTGCATGCCAGAAAGAACCCGCCTAGCCAATCTGCAGGTGTGCTGCCTGGCTCCCTGACTCTCCTGAATGGGGCCCATGAGGGGGTGAGAGGCGACTTCCTCAGAGCCCTGCCCACTCATGTCCAAGGAGCATAGTGAGAGGTGGGTGGTATGGTCAGCATGGAGTGTCAGACAGACAGTGGAGAAGGTTAATTTGTCATTTCATCTCACTGATGAGCAAACCAGGCATGGAGATGGTCACCTGCTCAAGATGTCCAGCAGGACAGAGGTCCATTCCTTATCATCTTTACCTGCGCCTTTCCTTCACCTGATTGCACTTATTTTTAAGGAAAAAAAAAAAAAAAAAAAGGATGAGAAGGAAACAGTTAAGCTTCTTATCTACTGCAATAGTTCTGTTGTGTTCTGCCATGCAGTAATAATAGCTAGTATGTTTGAAAGCTCATGCATACATGCTATACTCATCTAAAACATATTTCTCACTGATTACATTCACAGGCCCTGGTCTGCCCCTGTATACTCTGCATCGCAGCACTGATAATAAAGGTATTTTGTTAAATTCCACCTTCCACTGGTTTGTAGGAATGCATGTGCCAATATGACCAACATGAGATTTTTTTCTTTGGCTTTAATTCTTAACAATGCTTGATATAAGCCTTCTTACCTGAAGTGTGCACAGCCCAGGTGTTGCCCTGCACACATGCTCACTAGTGCATCACATGATCTAAATTCTTTGCACTGTTATGAATTATTGCTGTCGTATATTTGTTTAGAGTTACGAGTCCTGGAAGACAATTCTGCTTTGGATAAAATGCTGCAGGATATCCAAATGCCTTCAAAAAAATTGGACTTCATTGTTTTGAATGAAACAAGTAAGTTAAATTTATTTTGGAATAGTGTTTCTCGTGGAAATAACAACACAATATAAATGACAATTTGGTCTGCACCAAGTGCTTTTTGTTGCATAAATCTAATTTAAAGGGTTATTTTTCCCCATGGAACTCTATTACAAGAATTACTGTTTTTGCTTTTTTGTGTGTGTGCATGTTTTAAAATAGGACTCTATATAAAATTTATTCTGTCAAGAGGGCATTTGGGGGAATATGCACTATTGATAGGTCAGTTCATCCCGTTAGCATGTCTGTTCTACTAGTAAGCATTGATTATAAAGACAAAATGGCTAAGTGAAATCACACCTGATACATTTTATCTTTGAACTATACAGTTTGAAAATACCTAAGATGATTATGCTAAAATTTGAGGTTGTTTTTAATTTTAACCTCAGGGTCTTTGTTGTTGTGGTGGTGCGGGGGTGTGGGAGTGGGTAATTCTTCTGAATGTGACCAATTGTTGGGATGTTAAAAAACAAACAAACAATAGGTTTATTTGAGCTAGAAATACTTGTTTCTATTCAGTTTCTTTTTCCATTAAGAAACAACATCTTATGTGAAAGGAAGAAATAAATCACAATTGATAAGAGTTTCATTTTTCATATTTAGCATAATGGGAAGTATGAACTGAAGAGATGGCTCAGCGTTTGGGAGTAGGTACTGCTCCTGCAGGGCACCAGAGTTCAGTTCCCAGCACTCTGGTACTTCACAAGACACTCATGACTCAGGCTCCAGGAACTCCCAACATCCTCTTCTGGATTCCCAGGGCACCTGCTCTTACTTGCACCCACCCACACACAGAGACACATACACACATAACTTAAACTCATAAAAATAAAATATTTCCAAAGAGGAGATGAAAAGTATTATTCAACCACTGTCATTTGTAAACAGTAGGACAGGTCCTGAAAAGCAGATTCACTTCTGCAGAATAACTAGCATGCTGCTCAAAGTGAACGAGCTTGTGGGCCCTTGCTAACGGGAGCCTTCCAACCCAGCAGGGGACCACTGCTCCCTGTCCCAGAAACATCTTGAATGTAAAGAGCTCATTTTGACAGCCTGATGCAGGGTTCTGCAATGAATATGGAGATGTGATTCTATTTCTGTGGGCCCACAGCGGGGAGTCCTTAGGGTTTTAGGGCCAGCGAGGCCACGTGGTTAAAAGGAAATTTTCACAAGGATTGTAGGTGGGTGGGGTGGGGGTGGGGGTGGGGGTGGGGACGGCTTTAGGCTATAGTCATTTGCATCACAGGAAAGAGGGACTGAGACAAGGCCTGAGAAAAGAGATTAAGGAGGTGAGCTCCTCAGACCAGAAAGATCTCCTCCTCATAAAAACAAAACAACAACAACAAAAAAAAACCCTTCACATTTACAAAAAGATGGAACTAAAACCCTCCACTAAGCAACTAGTCCTGGACAGACAAGATAGAGATTGAATAGTGATGGGTGTGTGCATTGAAAAGCATCAGTCAGCTTGACCAATAGTCTGATATTTGATTAAAATTACAATAGAAAATTATTTTTTTCTTACTGACACATTGAATAAAAAGCACAAACACAATTAGTAAAATATAAATTGGAGATACGCCTACCTATATAAATTTTGGACTACTGAGTCTTTCTTTTCTCCTTAACCAAAATCATTCTAAAGTCAACCAAGAAACAAAAAGGAAATTAAATGTAAGAAACACTTTTAGAGATGAGAATTATTTTGAGCCTGCTGTTTAAATCTTCCTGGATATGTAATTCTATTAAGGTTTATTAGTTTCATTTATTTTGAGGGCAAAGGAAACTGATTCATTATTTGGAGACAAGTTTTTGTTGAATTGATGTTAAATCAGGCACAGGTGTCTAGAAGGACCCCGAGAAGAGCATGCAGACTGTGAAAGCAGTTTGTTCCACAGAAGCCGACTTCATTCTGGGGAGGCTGCACTGCAAATGGGGCTCTGCTTTGCGGTCTGGGATGGCGATAGGAATTATAAAAACGTTATTAAATCAGAATTTTAAAAGAGAGTTATGGCCCACTACAGATTCTAAACAGCTTCAAGGAAATTCAAGAAGAGGAAAACATTTGGGAGGAAAATTTAGAACATAAACAAGCTAGATAAGTGGAGAAGATGCCAAAGAACAGAAGCATAAAAACAAAACATGAGGAATCCTAATCCGCGCTTGCATTTTACAAGGCACTGATGGAGTTCATGGCTGTATTAGAAATAACTTAATTGTTTTACCACCAAAATAACTAGCATGTATGAACCAAACAGAGTGTTTTATATCTTGGAAACATGATCCTAAGCTGATCGTTTCCCTTTTCTATCTAATTTAACAAATTGTTAAACTCTATAGACACATTACCAAGAAATAAAGAGTGAAATCTTCCACTAACCATTATTTTTAACACATTAATTAATCTTTCTGTTTGTTTAGGATTTTGGTATCAAATGATCTTGCCTCCCCATTTTGATAAATCCAAGAAATACCCTCTACTCTTAGATGTGTAAGTATTCAAGGATGCAGTTAATTCAGCAGTTAACTGTCTCACCTCTCGGTTGGTACGGATTGATTAAATATTGGGCCAATGTGTTTCTTCCTTCCTGTATCACTGAGCACTGTTTCCTCCTCCCATTTTGTATGTACAGATCCCATCCTCTATTTCCTCCTGACTTAATGGATAAGCTAGATACTCCTTTCTGTCGTAATCATATGGTTTGCTTTGCTTCCCAGAAGTTTAAGGGAGTCCCGCTGGCATTTCCAAGTCCTCACCTCCATCCTTCCTCTTGGACACCTTAGCAAGCTAGAGAAGGGCACTTCCAATCTACCAAATTTTCTGTCATTGGTGGGGCCAAGGAATTTCATGTTATAAGAAAAAATGTTTACTCATATCTGAATGCATGAATACATTCTCCTGTTTAAAATTAGAATGCTTCATCATCTAGTTTAAAATTAAAATAATGTGATATTTTGTTGAAATGAAAGTTCTTTTAACTTCCATCGCCATGAAGAGGCAAGAACATGTTGGTAGCAGCATGCCTGCAGGACTTGCCTGTTTTTTTGTGGGGTTGAGGCAGCCAATGAGTAGGAGACAGATGAGTTAGGAGGGAGCTATTATTAGAGAAGATCTGTATGTACCCAGGAGTCATGTAGACTGTGCAGAGTTACCATTGAAATAGGACACAATGAGCTAGAGGGATCATCTCTTTTACACCGAGGAGTCAATAAGGGTTGTCCACATGCTAAGCTGTAAAGATTGAAAATGTGGGGTGTTAAGAACTCTTGCCATACTGAATAGTACACCTATTTCAAGTTTATATTTCTTTATCCTTGAGGTCTTCAGTATTAGCATTCCTTCATACTCTGGTCCTTTCTACCATGGTTTAGAGTCTCCATGTGAGCAACAGCATGCAAGATCCATAGGGAAATGAAACCATGTGATTGATACTCTCGTCATAGTCCTTAAGAAAAAACCCTAACCTAAGAATAAATGTATAGTCTAGGAATGTTTCTGAATGGAGAGGTAAAGCTACACAAATTGTCATTGTTTTTATAAGATTTCCCCGACCCCACTATTTGATGAATTACTTCTAAGATTACACAGTACTTAAAATGTAGAATGTATTTGACAATGATGTTCAAATACAAAATCTTTGGGATGGATTTTAAGGAAACACACAGCCATAAATGGTCATGTTGCCAAATTTAAAGGACCCATTCTTGATAACCCAATAGTTACAATAATTTCCAAGCTCCTGATTAAGAAAGATGCAAGTGTTCTTTATTTAATAGGGGAAAGCAATAGTCTTATGAGTTGGAATTTTTCACAGATATGCAGGTCCCTGTAGTCAAAAAGCCGATGCTGCCTTCAGACTCAACTGGGCCACTTACCTTGCAAGTACAGAAAACATCATAGTAGCTAGCTTTGATGGCAGAGGAAGTGGTTACCAAGGAGATAAGATCATGCATGCAATCAACAGAAGACTGGGAACATTGGAAGTTGAAGATCAAATTGAAGCAGCCAGGTAACTAACTAGAGATGAACTCAAACAGCATTTACTGTTCTCCTTGTGTGTTTGTTTGTTTGATTGTTTAGTTTGTTTGTTTATTTATATGTTCACAGAATGTGAAGTCTGTGAAGGTTTTTGAGGTGAATGTGTGGTCCTTCTTTCCTGTAGGTTTTTAGTGCAGGTAGTATATTTAGGTGAAGATGTGTCATTATAGAGTTCTATGAAATGTTAAGAAGAAGGCATTTCCTAAGTTTCTTCTTGTATTTAACTCAAGAAAGGGAGTTAGCATACACACTACTATCATCTCAGAGTAGAGACTGGAGATCCACGGAATACATGGGTAAACTGAGGGATGAATGTACCATGTCAGTCAGACTTTCGTAGCTGTAA
This sequence comes from Phodopus roborovskii, assembly GCF_943737965.1. Taxonomy (NCBI): domain Eukaryota; kingdom Metazoa; phylum Chordata; class Mammalia; order Rodentia; family Cricetidae; genus Phodopus; species Phodopus roborovskii. Next base: position 41,921,707 of record NW_026126418.1, read on the forward strand.
TAAGATGTCTGCCTGAAGGAACTTGAAGGAACAAGAGGGCGGGTTCATTTGGAAATGTGGTTTGAGAGATTTCAATCCACTGTCCTTTGCTTGATTAGTTAGGGATAAACTATAGAGTTTTCTTTCAGTCTTTCTGTGTATTTTGCTGACAGTTTTCACCTTATAATTGCAGCTAGCAATTTTCATGCCACACACTAAATACTAGGCAGTTCTGAAATTTCTTCCCCTAGATAAACTAAAACTAGTCTTTCACCATTAAACCTAGCTTCCCACAAGGTCTTAGGGCACGGGCCAAAGGTAGACAAGTCCATGACTACAGTTAAAGCAAATAACCTTAATCCCTTTTCCCCATCTGACTCCAAATGAACATTGTTTGCTGCCTGCATTCCTATCCATACCCTGATCTTCTAAGCCCACCACCACTATTTCTCATTAACCTCTGCTAACATCATTCTAGCTGGTTCCTTCAAAGCATTTTTATAGATTCCTCTTCCAAACTAGTTCCAAAGGTTTCTGAACTATGAACTTTGATAAGTCGTAGCAGTGACCCTATCTATGTCTTGGTGCCAATATTTAATGTCAGTGAGATTTTCACTGCTATTATAAATACATGACTAAACAACTTAGAAGGAGGAATTATTTACTCTTGATTATGATTTCAGAGATTACTGCTCATAGTCCTTGGCTCTGTTGCTTCTGGGCACATGGTGAGGTAGAAAATCATGGCAGCACAATTCATGGTGACCCACTTGCCTCATGATACACCAGAGAGCTTTCTCTTTTCACTATTTTTATTCCTTCTGGGCCCTAGCTGATGGGACGATATTGTCTGCATTCAGTGGGAGCCTTCCCCTTTAGGTTATTTCCCATAGACACAATCTCTGTACAACCAAATTGAAAGTTAATTTAGTCATCACACTAGGTGAAGATATGACTAAGTAGTTAAGCCCATCCCTTATAGTAAAAACTGACAGAGAAGTTGAGTGTGCATTCATTGTGGAGAGAGTCATAACAATGAAGCCCCCAAAATAGCTCCTACAGCCTGGATAAGGATTAGTCTTCTATTTTTTTGGAAAGTTGTAGGATATAGCTTTCATGAATCACAATTATAAGGGCTTCATTAAGTATGAACAGCATCTCACTCTGGCCTTCTTATAAATAAATGGAAACTGACATGTTTTGGGTTAAAAGAGAGGAGCATACTATGGTAGGCACACATGACTTGATCTGTAGAGCAGTCCTGGGAGGTGGATATTCTTATGTATTTCAGGTAAAGACACAGAACTGTCAGGGTAAAGTAGGCTTGGAATTCAGTCTGTTTCAGCTTTTCTGTTCCATTACATCCAGATGGTAAACTGGATATGTAATGTTTGGGTCTCCATCCATTTGCATAGCTATTTGGAGAAGCCTAATAAATGGATGGTTTGAGACAGTGTTGTAAAATTATAGATCAAGAAATGCAGAATGATCCATGGATGATCAATGTATTGAGAAAAATTAAAGAAAAGATGTTAGCTAAGTATTCCTAAATGAATGAAATTCCCTTACACCAAGGTTAATTACTGACCATTGCCTTTAAAATGTAGAAGAAATTTGAGATTAAAGATAGGATAAATTAGAGTTCCTCCTGTTGTAAAAATAATGTTTTATCTATCAAGATGGGTCCTCCCTCTCTGAGAAGAGGCCATGGTTTCCATACGCTCATGGATCTGAGTCCTAAAAGTGCTAAAAATTACCAAATGAATTCAATATTTATAAAATAAAACCCATTTAAGACAATAATGACAGGCAGCATTATCTATGCAATGGAACACTGTCACAGCAACTAAAAAGAGCTAAATCCAGCAGCACAAGTGAATCTCAAAGTAATGCTGAATGGAAGAAGCCAGGCACCAATGTTTCTATGAAGTTCAAAATCACATACAACTCAGGTGGACTTTTATGGAACGCAGCAAAAAAGAAACATTTCCATTTATTGTCCCTTGTCAGACAGGAAAATGGCCAGGAGCCTTGTGAGAGCATGCACTCGTCTTCTTTATAAAGATGTGTCACCCTGTGCAATCATGACTCAGCCCCTATTGATAGAGCCTCTGCATTTAAAGAGATTGATTGACATGGAGGGGGGTTGAAAGGTGCTCTTAATTTGTTTTGGTACTACGACTTTGCAACCTTGGACATGCATCACCAATCAAAAACAGTCAATTGTCCATCAATGCAAAGACTTCCACACCTCCCATGATACCATAAAATTGACATTCTATTTACTAACTTCCTTAAGTAAAAACAAAACAAGCAAACAAAAAAAAAAAAAAAAAAAAAAAAAAAACAAAGCAAAAACAACAACAAAAAAAAAAGGCTTTTGATTTAAGGATAAGATTAGGACGGAGGTGTATAAAACGAGTTAGTGTTTTTTAAACCTGTATCTCAGCTCCTACACAGTTTGGTAGCAAAGATATTCTTTACTCCATCAAAGAAAATATACTTTCTTTTAATGGTACCAAGCTAGCAGATCAACACCCAGTACAGGATTTGATTTAGATATTGGTATTTGAATTCTCAGGTAAGAGTCTAGAGGCAATTATAAGCCTTACACTCAGCTGTTCTTTGTGCCCTTGTGTTTTTCTGTTGCAAGGGGTAACCACTTTCAAACTGAAAAACATCTGGAGAGATTTAAATTCAATTATGTAAAGAAAAGTGCATCTGGGCTGCAAAGTTTTATATAAAGCTGTGAAAAAAACTGCCAGGATTTGTTTTCTGTGAAACACACACACACACACACACACACACACACACACACACACACACACACACACACACAGAAAGAGAGAGAGAGAGAGAGAGAGAGAGAGAAAGAGAGAGAGAGAGAATTTTATGGACTCAAACTAAAATCTTATAGTTCTGATGTTGGCATGGTAGACACTTATTCAGGTGTTTTTGGTTGCTGGCACTGGTTCCTTTTAGTTTGTAATATATTAAGGAGATAACAAGTGTCTGGCCTTCACAGTTGTGCAGTTAGCATAGTTTTCTATACTAAGTGGAAAACTGATTTGTGAACTTGTTTCGTGTGTTTTAGACAATTTTTAAAAATGGGATTTGTGGACAGCAAACGGATTGCAATTTGGGGCTGGGTGAGTAGTTTGCTGTTTTGTTTTGTATTCATGGATTTGTATATGCTCCTTTGTGAATACAACTCAGTGCAGGTTAAATTTTTGCATGCAAATATTTGGAGATGAAAATCATGTCTGTTGAGTGTTGGGCCTTGGAGCAGGAGGTTCTGGAATGTCTACTGAGCTAGACATGTACCTCTGCTCATTATGATAAGATAAAGAGCCAAGAGCAAGAGTGGGGAAGGAGGAAGGGGGTGAGCAGAAGAGGAAAAAAGAGAAAGAAGGAGAGGAAGGCATGGGGGAAAAGCTTATTAATCAGCAAAGGTTTTTGTGGCTTATTGTTTTTATTTACTATTTTCTTTAATTTGGATATATGGTACTAGCATCCATTAATGTCCCATGCTTATTTTTTCATCTCTGTGAAAAGGGGCCAGGATTCTCAAAGTGTATTCTTTAGATACTGCCCAATTAAAGCCAATTTAAGCCTCCTATACCATGCTTTCTATCTCTAAAGAGGCACAGTATATAAAGATGTGAGAAAAGTGGAAACCGCGACTCGCTTACCATATGTCCTTATTCCTTTACCTCCATAAAAATAACTGTTTCCATTCCCTAGTCATATGGAGGGTATGTAACCTCAATGGTCCTGGGATCGGGAAGTGGCGTGTTCAAGTGCGGAATAGCCGTGGCACCTGTGTCACGGTGGGAGTACTATGGTATGTAACTGCTGTTATATGCAAATAACTATCAAGCCTTGACCTTAACATTCCAGCGAGAAAGCCATTCTTTTTTTAGTTTTCTGTGTTTCTATGGAAAATAATAGGCTGGTTCCTTTCTGTGGCTCTTTACAGAGATGTATAGAATGGTCTCATTTTGCTGTTATTCAAGCCCGAGTGCTACTGTGTGTTACCTACACATTTAATTTCTTATCAACAAAACTGTTGCTGAAATTTTTAAGCAGGCTTCGTGCTATATTTTTCAAATAAATGTTTATATTTATTCAATTTGGGACTTCGCATATTAACAGAGGAAAGAAAGTGTGCATCTCTTCCCTTCTAAGTGAAGATCAAATATGGGTTGGGCGTCAGAGGAAGAGAAGAGGGGAACAGATGCATTTCTAGGGAGATTTGCTTCCCCACTGTCTTTTAGTACTAGAATATCATCCTCATGGTGAGACAGACCACATAGCATCATTCTTCTGAGACTAAAATGCCCAGGGCAACACTCAGTAGAAATGAACACTGAGGGGTGATAAGGAGATGCAGTATTTTCTAGCACCTTCTCTAACCTCACTGCAGTTCTTTTGTAGTAGTGTGAGAACAGACTTGTTGATAAAGGATATGGTCATTAATAGTGATATCCTACTGTATGCCAGTACCACTCCTGTGAAAACGCCTCTTTGAATGCCTCCCCAAGCCAAGGGAAATGTGCAAAACATTACTATCTTTCCATTAAAAACTTGGCAGTGCAGTTACAATTTAAATCTGCACACAATGGAGTTGTTTTCATGTGGTACTTTTGTTTGGAACCAATTGTTCTGTTGGATGATTTGTTTTTGGAGACCTCTGGTGGTCAATTAAAATAATAAAGTATCCTTTGTGAGCTGGCAGACATGTAAAAGAAATTCATTAAATGTAGATGCCCTAATTAATACACAGTAACAAAAGAGAGCTTTGAATTTATGTGTAAATTTTCACAATTTTATTCAAAATTTCAAACAAGAAATATGTGATTTTTATAAGACATTGTTCTAAAATTTTACAACTATATTATGTAGCTATGTATTTAAAAAATATATATGTAAAATTTTCAGATCTTAATATTCATGTAAACATAGTATAGATAAGAAAGTGGCATTATGTTCTAAGCCAACCAGATTGAAGTCTGTAGAATAAATGTTGGAGAAAATTGTATTTTGCTCTCGAAGACACTGTCCCCCTGTCAAATATACAAGCCAAGCTGTTAATATTTGATTTTTTTGAAAATTAAAATATACATGAAGAGTTTATTGCCTTGTATTTTAAGTGCCCTTTAAGATGTTATATTTTTATAGGCGTGTTCTCTACATATAAAATTATACGTAGTGTGCATTCATTTTAGGTAAAATAGTAAATATTGCTATTACTCACTTAGGAGGCAAGGGAGGCATTAATGGAAGAAAAGTCATCAGGGTGTTTTCAGCTTATGTCTCAGTCATCCAGAAGCATTACAGTGTAAAGAATTCATAAAATTAATGTCAAAATACTTGTCCAAGCCAGTGACAGCCAAGCTCAAAGCCAATTTCTACATTTATTTAGTCCAACCTAGTCATTTAAGGAAACAGCTTTTAAAATGACATATAAGCAAAAGAAACCAGATTCAGAAAGACAAACAGTACATATTTTCCTTCATATGTGGAACTTAGAATCAACACTGAAATATAAAGGAACATACATTCGACTTGGAAAAAGAAGAACAACTAACTATCTGGGAAAACCAAGGAGACAAGCATTCAAGAGGAAGAGGATTGATGGGCTCACAGTACAGGATGTACTTGAATGCAATATCTTTATTAAACCCATCACTTTGTACACTAATAGTTAAAAATCAACAACAATGAAACTTTTTATGCAGCAAATTCCATTAGTGATGTTTTAGGGCAAATATATAATATAGTATTTCTTTTTTTTAATTGAGTAAAATTATGTTTAATTACCCAAAATAACCAAACCAATTGTGCAACCTGTTATTCCACCATATTTATATATAAAAGAGCTTATGTCAATTGAGCAGACAGATATTAATGTAATCTGTTCACAGTGCTCAAGTGTTGCAGCACAAAACTTGAGACCTCCCTACAAAGTGAGGAAAAACAAATGTTTAACTTGAATTATGATGAAGCAGCTGTGTCAATATGGACTGTTAACTTAAATTCTTTCTTTTTATTACAGCGAATCTCAATCTGCCTAAAATATAAGGTTTAAGTAAGCCATTAGTAACTATCATTGTTAGGTATTCCCCCAAATGAGATAGATGACCATAGCTAGTATAAGGCATGTGTTTGTCTCAGTACCACAGCTTTCAAGATAACCACAGCACTAGATAGATGACCTTCACTGAGTGGGTCTCTGCACATGGACTTTTCTGCAGGCCAGTTGCTGACTGTGTTTTAGGTTGTCTAGTCCAGTCTCCCATGTCCCTGATGCTGTGGGGTGAATGCAGATGGTGGGTCAATGCTGCAGGGAAGTCCTGAGCGAGAGTGGGTGATCTGGGCATCAGCATCTCAAGCTGTGTTAACAAGGGTTGGCTGGGGGAGATACTTTCGTGAGTTAAGGCATAGGAGGACAGGGAAAGTGATGCAGTAGATATAACAAACATTGTTTCTGGAGGAGTTGAACCTCTTTTCTTTTTTCCCCCATCATAGACTCAGTGTATACAGAGCGCTACATGGGTCTCCCAACTCCAGAAGACAACCTTGACCATTACAGGGTAAGAGACAAAGAGCTGTGCCAATCTCATAACTGTGTAGAAATGGCTTAAGAACTTCTTAACTGTATCTATTTTGCAAAAAAAAAAATATTATTTCCAACAAATTTCTTGTTAAAAAGAAATAACACAGGTGGTTTAGAGATTCTCCAATAGCTTCTCTTACTATATTTTGCATAATTACAGTCGTTATCATATGCTATATAGGTCACAATATGCATTCATTTGGAAATACAAAGCAACATCAGATAATTACTTTAATTATAAAAATTTCAGTTTAGAAAACATGTCAAATTCAACATATTCTTTTAGGACCCAGAAGACTCTTTAAGCCTTTAGCAGGATATTAAAATTTTTATGATATTATGATAATTAAAAGGTAAATGCATGCCTATAATTTTCTTACTCATAGCCAACTATGTAGATTTTTTAACACGGAATTTGCATGAAGCAGGTGAGGCTTCAGGTGCAGTTGAGTAGTACCCTCCAGAGCCCTGTCCGTGAGTTACTAGAGACACAGTGGGCAGCTTACTCTGCAGAGAAACCTCAGCATTTGAAATGACCTAGCTGTAGCCATCACTTGCTGTCACTGCTAGTGTGGAGGCCACAGCAAAGCTATGTGGATGTTACCCTGATGCAGCTGTACCAAATGGCACCACACTGACACACTCAAAACTTTACTGATCCGTGGGCCATATTAACTGAGGGGAAAAAATATAAACTAAATTAAAGCTTTTGAAAACAAGGAAAATCGTCCCTGACATTTCCATTCTCCAAAGAGTTCCAAAAGTTTCCCTGGGAAAATGAATTTAAAAGAAAGAAAAACAAGAAAAATGTCAACACAGAATTTTTTCTGTGTTGTGATTCTTAATACAAAGGCATAACAGTAACACATAGCTCTGAGCAATATATGTACATTTTTGTAAGATGCCATCATTATTACTATGGAGTCTGAAACAAAATGAATTTGAAGTCTCTACCTTTGCAAGAGGTGTGCATTTGCATATGTGTGTATGTATGTGGATGTGTATATGTGTTTATATGTATGTGTGTATATGTTGTGTATGTGTAAATGTGTGTATATGTGTGCATGTATATAAGTTTGGATGTATGTGTGTATGTGTATGCATGTTGTGTATGTATGATGTATTATATGTATGTGTGTATGTATGTATGTATGTTTATATATATCATTTACTCTTACCTGCCACTTTCAAGTTTATTATTATACTTGTATGTGCAGGGGAACATGTTTGTGTTAGTGCCTGCATGTTTTTATATGCTTCTGAAACACGCTAGGAAAGTAACTTGAAAATTAAAATGGCACACTGGACTTCTTTACCTCCAAAGAAGCTCATAATCAGGCTATTCCTATTTCTGTCCGAGGTCTCATCTGATAGCACACACTCCATTCTTCTCGCTCTGTCGGCTTTACGTCCTGTGATCTGTTTCAGGCATTGTTCACTTCATTCATAACTACAATGCTCTTGGCAAATAACCTCTCTCCCTTTATAGTTGTAGCCCAGTTTGTACACTCTTGCTGTGTCTTCCCACAGTTCAGTTCATTTTGCATCCTGCTAGCACATCACACACACACATACACACACACACACACACACACACACACACACACACACACTGCTTTAATGGCACTCTCCTCTGTCCACAGCTAAATTCAGTCTTTGGTCTTCAGTTAATTAGTCACCCTCCTTCTCACAGAGGCCTGGTTTAAGGGTCAGATTCAGTATTTCTGTAGCTGCCATTTTGTGACATTGCTATGGGTCCCTTATACCTGGATTGTCATTTGTCCCCAGTTCCCATGTACTAGGAAGCTTCCACCATCCTTTCTCTGAAGAAGCATCTGTCTGTGTGAACATTATGTTACTTTCTTTGTGGGACTGTGGACTCTCGTTTCTGTCTACCATGGGTTAGAAGTTACTCTGCACTAGGTTTGCCCCTCCCCCATCCCATATTGTTACACAACACTACATGTCTTCAATGTTTCATTCCTTGAGTATCCTTATATGAAACAAACCTACAATTTATCTTTACTTAATAAAAGGAGTTTCAAAGGAAAATACTGTGATACAAGTTGTATTTCTCTATCACTTTTCTCGTTTTGACGCTTGAATATTTCTTCTTTACTGCATCAAAGCACTGAGAGCCCCTGAACACGCAGAGGTTTACTGCCTAGGATCCTAACGCCTGGCTCTGAAGAACAGTGGATAAGACGACAAAGTGTTCTTTTGTAGAAAACCCCCATTTGAAGAGCCACTGAGGCCTGGGGCACAGGGTTAAGTCTAAACCCTGGCAGCAAAGGATCTCGTGACACCTGCCTGGCTTCCTGAGAACACATGCCCATCAATCATATATTTCTCTTCACCAGCTCTCTCTATAATGCTATGTAGGATGTCAATTTGAGTCTGCCATCTCATGTTTCTTTTTCCAGCAGTTTCTATAGGCTCCTCTTCCCCACACCAATCCTCCCTTCCCCTAACTCTACCCCACATGGTGGTGGCCATTTTCATCTCTCCCCTTAGGTGTTCCCTGCATGAGGTAGTCATGTAAATAGAAGTCACTTCCTCCTGCCAATGGCAACACACGCACATTGGGTGCACGAAGTCACTCTCTCACTTCGCTGCACAGATGGCACCCGAGGACTGTTTAATCCTTCCACGCCAGGAGTCGGGTTTTCTTGGCATGAAATTCATTGCTGGCAATGGACACATTAAAACTGCCAGTACCAGGGAGCTAAAGGTTCCCAATGTGTTACTCAGAGGGATTATCTGGGAGGGTGACAGCTAAGGTGGGCTGGAGAAAGTGGGCAAGCGCATTAAGGGAATCATCTCCACAGTGCTCAGTTGCTTCCTCTAAGGATGGAGGACTGAATCTGGGTAGGGATCTGAATCTGAGTGGAGAACTGAATCTAAGTGCCTATTTTTGGTGCACAGCAGGCTTTAGAATAAAGCTGCCCTCCTTTGTTTTTTAAATGAGCCTGTGCTTTTGTCTCTGGCAAGAATATATTCAAAGATTCTATTTTCCTCCAAGGCCCCAGCTGCCCCTCTGGACCCCATCATCTTTTACTTCTTTTCTTTCCCAGGTTTGTTTCGTTCTCTCTCTCTCTCTCTCTCTCTCTCTCTCTCTCTCTCTCTCTCTCTCTCTCTCTCTCCTGTCCTGTCCTATCATAACCCTTGAAAACACACAAGAGCTAATTCAGCAGTCCCTTAAAGGTTTGTCACTCTGCCTTTCCATGGGTCAAGACAATATTTTGAAGAAAAAAAAAATTCCATTTAGCCAGAATTAGGAATGCATAAAGTGTGTTGTTGTGCAGTAACTAAGTTCATGTTCTTAGCTAAGAAGACATTTATACATAGAAATATAGAATTTGGAAGAGAATATAGTTTTTTAATACAACCCAGGTGAAAGGATTCAGTCTTAGAGGATAAATGACCTAGACTTTAGAGGAACCCAGTTCTCCAAGAGGAGGGCACCTTATAAATTTGGGCCCTTATACTACTGAGGAGAGAGATGACATTTTAATTGCTAGTATGTCCACCATTTGTGAAGGCATGTATATATATATATATATATATATATATATATATATATATATATATACACACACACACACACACACACACACACACACACACACACCCCTGTGTGGCTGATTCTTCCCAGTGGGGTCATTATTTACTATACTTTAAAAGCTGTTATAAAAATTAAGGGATCCTGGGAGGCTTAGATTCCATTCAGTGACACCTGCAGTGACCCCCCTATAAGACTGAAGATTACCACATGTCTATGACCAAGTGACAGGGCAGGAACTCTTTTAAAGGCCCCAAGGACTTCAAGAAGGAACCCCAAAAGATCTGGTCCCAGAGAGGAGAACTAATCTGTGGACAGATCTTCTCTTTTCAGTCTCCCTGCATAGCAGACAGAAACAGCAATCAATGTAAGCAAAGGAATCAGACAACCAAGGAGGCAACTCTACCATCAGTAGGCATAAGCATGCAGCAGCGTAGCCACACCTCAAGGAGTGGGAGCCTGGCCAATGGGTGAACAATTTCTCAGAGCCCATCTGCAGTCAGAATTGCAAGGCATTAATTAACACATAAGAGACCTTCATTCATCCACTCAAAGTGTCTGGCATTTGATTTGTTCAAAAGTTTATTCCTTGTAGATAACAAACAAGTAAAAACACAGGGAAGATAAGTCTTTTGAGAGGTAGCAAACCATGAAGCTGAACAGCATACAGAATCTAATATGTATGAAAAAGATGGAAGACTTATACATTGTAGCAATGGAGCCTTGGGAATCTATGTCAGAAGCCTGAAGGAAGAGGAAGAGGAGGAACCAGAAATGTAGGATTCTAACCTCCTGCCCAGCATCACTTGTTAGCCATTTGTTGTGTTAGTATAGCTAGACTCTATCCTAAGATCTTTACATGTGCTATCAGCTTCAAGTCTCCATGAAACACTCTGAAGCAAGGTAATTATTCTGATTACCACCACTTTATTGACAGGGAGACTGAGGCTCTAAAATATTAAGCAACGTGTAGATGTTGAAGGCTCAAAAAGGAAGAGACACCATCTGAGCCAGGAAAGAAGGAAGTGAGAAGACATGAGGGTGGTCAGAGAGGATCTCAACAGATTACAGTGAGAGAGAGCGGGCAACAAGGCTATAGACAGTGACAGGGAGAAAGGCTTCCTGGGACCTCTGAGTCAGACCCAGTGAACTGCAGGGTAGCTTTGGGAAGAACAGACCACATGTGACCAATAAATATGACAGGATGTAGACTAGGGAAGGGATTGTCTTGTGAATAAACAGAGAAGTAGAAGACCAGTGGGCAGGAGGAGTGGGACCCCAGTCCTGAGCCTTGCTGCCAAGAGGAGAGGGCAGCCTGGAACACACAGAAGGGCTGATTTAACTTGTAGAGGAGATTTATTTTGCATTTTGCTCAGAATTTGATAGGCTTTTGGCAAGTGTAGGAAACAGTCATAGATTTGGCAGTCTTCTGCTAGCAGATTTGAAACGTTCAATCCTTAAGAACTGCTGCATCGTTAGGTTATGCAAAACAGGGTGCAATTTTGTAAATATGCCATCTTGTACTGATTTGACATTTGTTCTATTATCCCAGAATATGCCAAAGGGAGAGAGACCTTCAGATTTAAGCCAAACCTTAACTTGTTTGTGGAGTGCTGATAAAATGTTGACTGCTGTGTGATCTTTCAAGCAGCCAGTGTTGCTTGTGAGGCCTGAGGTAGAGCCCCCTGTCTTGGATTGATGGGAGCTCTTTCCTTGGCAACGCATGGGTGCAGTTGTTTGATAGATGTACACAAGTAAAACATCTTATTTAGTGGGTTGGATTTAGTTCTTCTAAAATGTTTTCTGTGCCCTCTGCTTGGTATTAATGATGATCCTCCCAAATGGTGCCCTTTAATATTATTCATATGGGACAAGAATCCATAGAGTAAACTAATAAGATCAAGGCAATAGCTTACTGAGTTGCTAAGTTGTTATCTTTAGACCATGTGACTGCTTGATCCATTGTAGGACCTGTTGATGGTAGTGAGTAGCATGGCTGTGATGTCCAGTGACTGTGGACTATACTGGAGAGGGACTTGGGCATTGGAGTCCAAATGACATGCATTGAAAGTCTGCTTCCTTTACTTGTAGAAGTTTGAGCTTGGGGAGGTCATGTTCCCTCTCTGGACCTCAATTTTCTATTCTGAATAATGGGAGTAACCAGATATGCCCCCCCCACAGAGTCACCGAAGTTATTATAGGAGACCCCTATAATAGTATAGTATCTGCTGCGAAGTAAGCTTTGAAATCATGGCAGCTGCCTCAATCCTTATCTTTAGGGAACAAATTGTCCTCTGGTTTGTAGATGGCAAGAGGGGTAACTCAAAAATTGTTACACCTCCTGTTTCTCACAGCATTTCGCTACTCTTATCAGCTCTTTCCTTTATTTCAAAAATACAAAGATTTATTTGTTGGAAGGTAGCTGAGGAACCAGCATGATCCAACAAGCAGCTACAGATGGTTCTCCTTGGGGCTTGAAGGGAAAGCTCCTCACAGAGATGCTGTGGAATCGGTACTGCCACTGGACCAATCCTTTCCACTTCTCTCTGCCAGACTGTTCCTGGCAGCAGGGCTCTCCGGAAGTTTCTAGCCTTAGGAGAATGCCAACTGCACCACCATTGCATCCTTGCCCATTTATCACTCTGAGCTTCCTTTTTAGTCGTTGGTGATAGACTATTCGGTTTGTAACTTAGTCATCCATTTCCTTTTTTGAATTTCTGTTTCCATGGATAGGCAATGGGGGATCATCCAATTTGGGTGGGTTAAAGAGCATAATTAATATCTTTCTGGCCATTAATCATACATTGCAGGAATGCATGCATTTCCTACACTGGCTTGCACATTTCCTCCACAGCTTCAAGTGTGCCATACAGCCAGCAAGAGTCTTAACAGAGAAACCAGGTCACACAGGCCAGTAGGGACCACTCACAAGAGGTTCCAGAGGCAAAGTGACATCATTGCATTTGCGGGTGGAGCTCTGTTTTCTGCACCGAAAGCCCCAAAGGGGCTGTGCTTCTAGCAGTTGTCTGTCTCTCTCATCGGAAGGTCCCTTTGGAGGGTTCTCCCAGTAAGCAGGGAAACGTGCACAGATATGGCACACTGATCTCGCAACTGCAGGGGAAGCTTTTGTTTTATTTTTCTCTTGCTGCATTAAAGTATTTGTCTTTCTTTCTTTGTAGTGTAATATTGTTAATGTAAAACAATTTGCATCATGACACTTTTATCACAGTTTTCGTCTTTTTCTCAGTATGTTGCATTTCTCACCATGTCTAGTTCATCACAGCTACAGTGTGTACATCACAACATTTATCTTAGGCTCAGGGTTTTACTTGTTTATAAAAATTGTCTTCTTTCAGCCTGTATTCACTCCATTTAAAAAAAAAAAAAGGCAGCCAGAAACTGTTTTGGTCCAAACTCCAGTAGTTATCACATTCCTTGCTAACTGTCCTGTGTATTTATATGCCTCCTAACTATTACTCTATGTTTCAATGACATTTCTCCATCTCATGGCACTGAGAGGTGGTTGGAGCAGCTTTTGCTGTTCATGCTGCCAAGCAAGGCTGGCCCACGGAGCTGCTGGAGGTGAGGCGAGGCGGCACAGTTGTATATCTGGGTCAGGTCTGGGGGTTGAAGTTAATTATCAGCTGTGAGCAAAAGGTGGAATTGAGCTTGTGCAGAAACAAGGTGGCAGGAACTCAGCACAGGCTGAGCTGATGACTGGCAGATGAGATCACTTAGAAGGTCCCTTAAGGGGCCGTGGCCCTGCATTGTAGAATGAGTCATGTTTTCTAACCCCACCTTCCCATCTCCAGTTATGTCAGATGCATAACTGTGCCTTTTAGGACCATGTGATTTGATCGTCTCCTCTTGCAGGACAGAGGATTGCTCAAAGTTTTGTGCTGTCTTAGGTGATAATAAAGCCTTTGCAATTTTAGAAGACATGACAGAGAAACAAAGTAAAGGAGTTTTCCCCAAACTTGGTCCAGTTTTGACACTTCCTAGGGGTGGATCGTGGTACAAGTTACTTACTTTGTGAAGATGTCTCTTCTTACAAAGCACAGGTGTGAGACTTGGGCTCACTTTCATGGCTCCTTCAAGATAGAACAGTGACAGGCACAGAAGAAGTGCTCAAGGCATGGTAGCTAGGATAACCACTGACATGGTATAGCAGTTGGAAGTGGGCAAAGCAACTTAATAGATTACAAAATGAGAATATTTTATTCTGTTTACTCCATTCCCACTTAACTCTGCAAACATAAGCTCAATTATATTAGACAAGGCCAGTGCTGAACAATTTCTTTTACTTATTTAGTTGATAAATCTTTAGCTATATTATTATATGTTAAGGAAAACAATATAAGCATGCCATTTTTATAATGGACCTTATTATTTAGTTGAATACAAATAAATGTTTGACTAGACAAATGGATGGATGTACAAATAAAAGTGACAGTGTTGTGATGGACAGAGGCATGCTTGCAAGCATGCTGGATGAATGGATTCGAAATAAATAGATATATGTAGGACATCCTATCAGATGAAAGTTTCTCTAAAATTAAAGAACAACTTGTAATGAGTTACAATGTTTATTTGGTAAGTTTATGAATACATTCTCAATTTGGGTTAGAAATTTAATATGATCAGGATGAGTAGGAACTAGTCTTCATAGACAGGATGAGACATTTACTTTGAGATACCCAGTCCAGGATGATTTGAGGAGTTTTAGTCCATGAATACATTTTGGGTAACTGCACTGAATTTTGTAGACAGTGTGTCACTTTCCAGAAATACTGTGTCACATAATTTTCAGTCAGCATCAACAATTTACTTTAAACAATGCTTCTACCATGTCTCCTGACTCCTAAGTAGAACTGTCCTTATTCCCATTTTTCAGAATCAGGAGTGCAGCATGTATGTCTCCAGTTGCAAAGCTCAATAGTACTTAAACTAAAAAGTAGACTTTAGCATGTAACTGTAGCCCCAGTACCTTTCTGGCCAGGCCACTAGGTCTCCCAACAAAAGTATGAAGTGTACACTAGTTTTGTAGAGAGAGATATCACTGAAACTAGTTGGCTGCTTTTGAGTCTGTGGAGATGTCATTGCCTGTTTCCTATCCAACCCTCTCCAGACAAGCAGAGCAGGCTCCCTCTTCCCAATCTTTAGCTGGATTTTTTCCTTCATCTCAACATTGCAACTAGTTCTAAATTTAAAATCATCTGACCTATGCATTTATTAATGTTTGGGGATTTATTTATTTATTTATTTATTTATTTATTTATTTATTTTGTTGTTGTGAGGCAGGGCCTCACCGTGTAGCCCTGCTGACCTGGAACTCATTTTGTAGTCCAGGCTGGCCTTGAACTAAAAACAATAAATTTGCCTCTGCCTCCAGAGTGTTGGTATTAAAAGTCTGACCTATGCTTTTAAGGTTTTTTTTTTTTTTTTTTTTTTTTTTTTCATCCAAGACCTCTGACTCTTATTGTGGAAGCCCCTACATGAACTACATGATTTGGACCACAAAGTAGACCTTTTAACCCTTCATCCCATCACCCTAGCTGGATTGGGAATAACCCTTAACGGTGCCATTTCTCTCTAATATTAAAAATGAGGCCAGCCTTGATCTTTTTCACCCCTGCTCCTTCCATATGTTACACTGACTTAGGTTTTAAACATCTGCTTCCAGAGAGGTAATGTTTGCTTTCCATTTAGAACCTAGCAATGTGGACCAAAGTTCACATGACATATTGCAGAGTATGTTTAGTTGCAAATTCTATGTACAGGCTCTTTGAAATGTAGCATGTATGGCACCATGTGATACATGGTTGCTATGGCAATACAGTTTTTGGCTGAACTGCAGCAGAAACCCATGGAACATACATTGCTAATATGAAACTCTGCCCTCTGCTAATGTATAGGACACAGTCAGTCTGTGTTCTGGGACTCAAGGGGGTTTACATACAGCCTTGGAGACAGGTGCCCTCTTCTTACATGTGCAGGGAAGATGTGGCATTCTTCCTTTCCAGTCCTGTCTCCAAGGCACAGGGCATGCTGTGCATTCTGCTATGCATGGAGACAGCATTTGCTTGAATATCGGTTTGCTATATTTTGTATCAAAGGGGGCCCCAGCTGAAAACATTTTATTTTGTAAACTGAAGTGAAAAATCAGTTATGGCAGATCCTTTTTTGAATAATGACATTCTTTTTCCCAATTTCAGAATTCAACAGTCATGAGCAGAGCTGAAAATTTTAAACAAGTTCAGTACCTCCTTATTCATGGAACAGCAGATGGTGAGTTTCAGTTAATTAGACTTTTTAGTATCACAGACAGGTTTGCAATTTCACTACTGACAAAACAAAAGCATGAGGGGCAAGACTGTTACATTTACTTCAATAAAACAGTGTTGCTTTCCACAACTCACTTGTCTTGGGCTAAATGGGATGCTGAGTCCTAGAACTTCACTTACTTTCTTCTTGTGCTTTCCCCTTTGGGATCTGAGCACTCCAGAGGCTATTAGCTACTTGTTTATGGCCTTTTGTTCCCTTTCTTTCCTACAGATAATGTTCACTTTCAGCAGTCAGCTCAGATCTCCAAAGCCCTGGTGGATGCTGGCGTGGATTTCCAAGCAATGGTATAATAAAACTTTGTTCTGGGGGGTCAAAGTATCTAGTGTCTAGTTTCCTCTTGGGGGCTACTTTTTCCTAAGGATGTCTCAGAAGATGGGACTGAAGAGGGCTTTATCAGTACAGTGGGAAGTTGGAGATGTGATATCCTTGAGTCATACACAGAGTAAATATTAGACAGTTTGAAGTTGAGAAACATAGTATTACATATCTTGGAGTGTCAAAACACCATTCTTCTATTCATGTGATGGTTCAGTCTCTCCCTGTTTTGATTTGAAAGTAATCACTTATTCTGTGAATGTGTGGCAGAGTAATTCTAAAGTGAAACCAGCATGATAATAGCTGAAATGTGAAATCCATTCTGTTATGATTACTAGCCATCCTAACAATAGTGGGATATTAATAATCAGCATGCTTCATTTCTTGCAATTGCTACACTCTCTTTTGTTGAACAACTTCAGGCAACAAGCAATTAGGCTTTTTCATAAATTCAGAAGTGACTGAGGTTGGTTTTGCCTACTGAGAATGTTTGGGAATATTTAGTCTTCTATAACTTTTCAGATCAAAAAGAAAAAAATATATACATACACACATGTCTTTTATTAATAATACTATTGTTTAAAATACAGTTTTGTTATCTGTTTTGGCTAGAAAACCCTGCCCCCTCTCTTCTAACACATAATTTGCTGTGTGCTCATTTCCATTCATGCCCACTGTTTAGGAGTAGGCTTTCTTTGGTGTACTGAAAAAAACCTCCCATATCTTTTGGGCCAGATTTTCAGTAGAGGTTGTGGTTTGTTTTATCCACGATTTCAAACAAAATCAGATAATATTTGAGGCATGATTTTACAACTAACTTGTGTCTCAGTAATGTGTCCTAGGCTGGCAGTGCCTTCCCCGTCATTTAGTAAAGTATGAGTTTGAAAGTGTTTGACTTAGGTTGGAGAATCCTTCTACATAAATGTCACACACACAGAATTTTAATTAGCAGTATAAAATTTAACTTTTGGTAAATAATACATTTGAATATATATATATATGTCTTTAATATTCAAATTGACTTTTCTAGCCATTCAGATGTTTATATTGGAAAAATTGCTTTAGAAACTATTTATTTTAATGCATCCTCAAGTATAGAGAAATTGGTATTTGCTAGCACCCATTAAAATAGCATCCCTGCTGGTATAAACCTTCCCATTTACGGTGTGGTTTTAAGTGACTTTTGAGTCACACTTGAAAGTTGACTTGGGTATTTTAATTAGAATATAACTATGTTTAAAGTCCTGTGCAGTAACTCTAAATGCCCAGTGGATTTTGTCAGTACCTGAAAAAGAGGACCAGAGACTTCTTCAAGGCTGAACATGTCTTGAAAATCTGTAGGGAAGAACTAGATACGCTCTTTGACCACACTTCAGGTTATTAACTATTCCTATTTAACACCATGCAAGAGCTCATTTGAATTTCCCCTTTTACAATACAGTTGGCTTCAAAATTCTGACCTCTTTCTCTCTGCAGTGGTATACGGATGAAGACCATGGGATTGCTAGCAGCATGGCTCACCAGCATATCTATACCCACATGAGCCATTTCCTCCAACAGTGCCTCTCCTTACAGTAGCACAGCAAAGCCTCTACAGCTTATTTAAAAACACATTTGTTCTCATTATCTCAAAACTGCGATGTCAAGATGACAATCTTAATAATGTTCGCATCAAGAAATTTCAGGCTACTTTCCAGTTTCATACCTGCAGTCCTCAGTAAGGACGTCTGCTTCAGAACAGATTATTACCTTCAGCAATTTGGATTTTTCACTCTGTTTTGTTTATTGTTTAAAATTATTTCCACATCAGCTGCTGAAACAACAAATATAAATTATTTTTTACAAGAGCTCTGTATATATTTCCTGAGAATTTCTTTTCTTTTCTTTCTTTTTTTTTTTTTTTCTTACTAGACTATTCCAAACCGTGTTCCCTTATTTAAGGGGATGACAAGATGTGGGTGATGATGTCATTAGGACAGCAATAAGAGAAGGGGGGCCAGGGAGAGATTTATAGAGTATGGCTATAGATGCAGGTCCAAGCATACCAACCCAACCAGGCTACTGTCAGCTCGCCTCAAGAAGTGCTGTTCACTGCCAGACTGGCACAGTTTTCTGAGAAAGACTACTCAAACAGTCTCAGGAAATCACATATGCAAAGCACCGAATTCTCAGTAAAACCACAGCAGTTGAATAGACTCCAAAGAAATGCAAGGGAAACTGCCAGAAATGTAAGGCCCCCAGGTGCCAGTTATGGCTATAGGTGCTACAAAAACACAGCAAGGGTGATGGCAAAGCATTGTAAATGTGCTTTGAAAAATCACCGATGTTTCCTGGTGAAAAGAGGCAGCTTGGAACACATCGACTTGCCCTGTTAAAAGTTGAAAATATTTGTGTCTCAAATTCTAACATGAAGGAATACTTGCATCAGTTTTTCTTACTTCATTTCTTTGAGCATGCTAATTAAAATATTTTAACTTCATTGGTTTTTTTAATGGAAAATGAACGAGAATGCTGTGTGTTATTATTTCTATTGTCTACACTGGAAGTTTGCCTGGTCATTTAGTCAATACGCCTCCATTTTTCAGAGGTAATGGGTTCCATCTTGAATCAAACTTAAACGACATTGACATATGGACACATTTGTTCAAAGGTTCTTGTTTAACTTGTTAGAAATCCAAGACTGTCTTGTAAACATGGAAAGAGTTCAGCTTAAAAAAAAAAACAACTTAGATACATAAAACTGTTTAAAGTTAAATAATTCATAAGAGTTTATCTAATACCCATGATATTTCAATTCTCATATTTAACATGTAGCTTTCAAGAAAGTCATTAATAATAATGTGGTCATTTGTATACTATGAAAGACATAATTGAATCCAGGGAAGCATGTGAGGCTCACAGCATTAGAATGAACACTGTCAGCAAAGTCATTCTTGTAGTTCTGATGGTTCAATAGACATGTCCTTTTAGGATTTTGTGTTTTGTTTTGTCTAGGGTCTCTCTCTCTCTCTCTCTCTCTCTTTTTTTAAGAATAGATTTCAGATACTGAATTTGACTTAGCATTGTTTGAATAACTTACAAAATATGGTGGGGTTATTTGTTTGTTTGTTTCCAGTATTTGTAACATAGCTGCATTTTAAAAATGGACCTCACACATTTAAATGCAGACAGGTGAGCTGCAGCATAAACTCCAAACCTGGCAGAAACGGAAACTATCCATCAATTACATTGAGATTAGAGATTCATGAGAACAATGTACAGAGGTTGTGAAATCAGCTTTGATGCTATTTCCAGGGCACATCACTGATATGTTTTACTTTTATTAACTCTCAAGACCCACTCTTCCAATGGAAGCATCACTGACACTTAGCCCTGTAGGCTTCTGGCCATTATCCTTGTTTTGAATGTAGGTCAGACACATGTGTAGCAGGACCAGTCTGCAAGGTCCTAGATCAAGGAGCAGAGGTAGCACATGTTCCTGACAGCATGAAGACATAAGAGCAAATTAAACAGAAACTATCCTTTGTGGCTTCATTAATCTAAACCACATTATATAACAATCCAGGTTGTGTATTATTTCTCATGATTGTATAATGGTTAGATGATACCCAAGTCATGAATTTTTTTGTTCCTTTCATTTCTAAACAATGTTGTTTCTGGAGCCTGAAGTGATAAAAATATCACAGCACACATTTTTCAGGCAATGAGGGTTTCAAATGGTGATAATGTGAATACATTCAGGTTTCCTTTGACCCTTATAGGACAAATTTTATTGTTCAATAAGAGTTGTAAGTTATGTAATGAAACAAATAAATTATGGGTAAACCTAATTTAAGGGTAAGTTTGAAACACATTAAGAACTAGCAATGTCACCAAGGTGTATAGACATGTCTCTTATGGGCATATGCAGCCTTTGGAAGCACACGAATCACCAGCCTTCCCTCACACTCAGAGTGCCCCAGCATCCAGGGGCACATGTGCTAACAGGATCGAGAAACGGTTCATGACCCAGGATCACTGCAGTTTGCATGGCTCTGAGCATTGTGTTTCTTGATCAGAATATTAGCAGTCCCACTTCTTGGCACTTACTACATTTGCTCTAAGCTGGAGTGAGAATACTGACTTATAAGACTACTAGATTTGTACAATATTTAAGATTCAATAAATTCTAAGTGAAAAAACATACCAAAACACAGGCATGTTTTTTTTTTCCTAAAATAAGATAATTTTGTTGTGCCAACTTTATGACAGTTATTTCAGCAGTATTTTCACATACGTCCTGAGTGACCTGAAGCATATATTCAGGATGTTTTTGGGGATGCAGATGGCTGGGAATGAAACACAAATGGGGGTTATAATCCATAACATCATTGACTACCCCACAAGAAATTTCAGAATGTCGAATTAACAAGACCACTGTGGAGCTCAGCAGTATTTGATCATCTCTCTGCATGTTGTATTTTTCTGACATTATTAACATTTAAGCCCCAGAATTTGAATTAATGAGATTTTTTATTTTTTACTGCTATTGAAAAAGGTATGTCAATGCTTGCTTATAGAGCAGTGGTTCTCAAGTTTCCTAATGCTGCACCTTTAATACAGTTCCTCATGTTGTGGTGACCTCCAACCATAAAATTATTTTTGTTGCTACTTCATAATTGTAATTTTGCTACTACCAATAAATCATAATATAAATATCTGTGTTTTCTTATGGTATTAGGTGACTCCTGTGAAACAGTAATGCAACCCTCAAGGGGGTTATGACCCTAGGTAGAAAACCACTGTTATAGACTACAAATGTCAACAAATTAAATAGAAGTCCTTATTCTACATAGCCTTTCTGAAGCAATTCTCCAAGCTTGTGAAATTTCTCAAGATGCATCTGTCATGATAGTAGGATTAGTCAGCATTCAACATTGTGACCATTCAACAACCAAAATCCTTATCTTCATTCTCTATCTACAGGGAATTGGTTCTAGATTCTCCTGTGGATATAGGTACCCAAAACCATTAATCTTCAAATATCGCCTGTGAAATGGCATAAACTATAGAAATAGAAGCTTGTCTTCTCCTATACTTCAAATAATCTCTAGATTCTTGTAATATCCAGGACAATGCAAATGCTGTGTATAAGAGGAAAAGCAAATACATGTTGATGCAGACATAGTTGTTTAGAAACATTCTGATCAAGGATTGTTTGAATCCTCAAATGCAAGAGACATGAAGATGAGGGTCCTTGAAGGCACATGAAGGGATGGACCTGTCTAAATTACTTTGTGAATTGTGAGCAACAAAATGGAATTCACTGGTTAGTTACAGTTCAATTGTTATCATGGAGAAATGAGTGATGAAGAAAGTATAGTATATTGAGGAGAAATTTTTTTGTACTCAATCTAATTCTGGTTCTAAGAACCAATGTGAATACCCTATTAGGGAGGAACAAAATCCTTTCTCATCTCCAGCTTGATTTTTAGTGTCGTTCAGCTGATCAGACATAGGGCAAGATAATCAGCGATTGTGACAAACATAGTATTTAAGGAACATTAGCAGACTTTTTTAATTCAACTCTACTTGAGTTCTAAAATGGTATAAAACTTCCTACCCCAGAACTGTTGCATGGCTGAGATTTACATATATGCAATGCTTATCATCGTCCTTTCCAGTTCTCTTTCCTAGCCATAGTATTTTGCTGTTTTTCCTACTTTGGTGGCTGCCTACATTGCATAGATTCTGAACTTACACCTCCATGTTCTCATGCGCCAGATCTATGTAGTGTCCACTATGCAAAGCTAGTGTTTTCTATTGTAATGTACCCTTTATCATTCTTAACTGAACAACAGCATTTTCTGAACACTTTATTGAAACAACATTTTCTGTTTGGGTAAATATCAGAGCACAGAATTAGACCCTACAGAGTTAACAGGGAAGGTTAAGACACCATTGTTTCCATCAAGGGGCTTATAAACAAATGGAGGAATGAGGTTGCCTGGCAGAAGCCTAGGACTCCACACACAAAAGGAAGTGGACCTAGATATAAGCTCAGTTCATAGCAAGAAGAAATGAGGTCATTAGGACTGAAGAGGAGTAATCAGAAGGTCATCTCTGATTACTAACCACAACAATTCTCTCAAAATACTTGGAGACTATATGACTTTTGTAAAACTTTCAGGAGGTTGCCACTTTTTTTTTTTTTTTAAGACTACACCTTTCTGTATTTAGGCCATGCTGATCATAAGTCCACAATAGCCTAGGCTGACCTCAAAATCCTGGCAGTCCTCTTAGCTCAGCCTCCTGAGTGCTGATATTACAGATGTTTACCACCCAGATGGCATCCTGAAAAGTTAGGAATCTGTCTGTCAATGATAGAAAGGCAACTCAGGGTAAAATGGGCTCTAGCTAAACAGAAACACAGAAGTCAGTGCATAAAGGAAGCAGAATAACTCTACTTCTAAGACTTAAGAGAATCCTAAAAGATCTGGAAGTCATCATTGGAGTGTCACTATCAAATTATGCATCTGAATTACCCCCATAGCTAAAACATCCCTGAAAAATAAATTGACTGCTGGAGGTCTTGCCCTTCCCAATTTCAAGTAGTATTACAGAGCTATAGTAATACATACAGCAGAGTATTGGCATAAAAACTAACACGTTGATCACTGGAATCAAGTTGAAAACCCAGACATAAATTTATACACCTATGGAAATACACACTGGAGAAAAGACAGCATCTTGAACAAATGGTCAAACTAGATGTCTGTAGGTAGGGGTCTGAATCATCCCAACAAGATATTTAGGAAAAACACGGATGCTGTTAAATAGCGGCAGTTGCAAGTAAGCCTACTAGTCAAGAGATATATTACCTAGCAGGTGCAGTTCTGAATACACTCTTCCCAACAATCTACTAGATGGCCACAAAAAGAAAAAAAAAAGTGATTCCATTTGACCTCTACAGCAAACAGAAAGGGCACATTTAGGGAAAACTTTCCCCACACAGGTTAGAGGAAGGCATTCATGAGTTCTAATAGTGTGGATCCTACTAATTAGTTTTTTACTGGCCATAGAGGTAATGTTACTTGTGCATGTTCTATGGGGGTAAAAGCATGTGAACCCTTACAAACTTGTCATTATCTTCTGTTCTGTTTGAGTCCTCTTAAAGTGTTTATGTCACACATGTTTTTGTTTGTTTTTTTTAACAGTGGTGATGTTTTAATTAAAAATGCTTAGACCATTAAAATACCCGATTTATTGGTTAATATGAAGGAAAAATAAAGACAGGACACATTGCACACACTTTAAAATGAGCATGAAAATTAGTTAGGATAAATATTTATTTCCACATAACATTTCTTAGTTTTGAAAAACACAATATCCTAGTCACATTTACACATTACTTAAACATTGCAATAAATTACATTCAAGATATTCAGTAATTTTGACCAGGAATCTGAAATTAGGAGTAAATATATAATACTACATTTTCTTATATTTATGTGATTTCAAAATATTAAGATTGAGATAGCATTAAAATTCACACAAGAACAACATTACTATAAAAATACTCAGAAATACAGAATTTCATGGGATGATTGCTTGTTCAAACCAGCGATCATGTGAGGGTTTTAATTCACTGATTATTTTTAAAAGAACAGGTACTACTGTATGGAAACACTAGGAGAGTGCTTTGGGATTGACTTGCTAAATAATAGACAGTGAGAATGTTCAGATGGAGTGTCAGGTTACAACATACACAAAGGCAGCATATTTGCAACACATAGTTTTGCATTTTTCTTCACCATTTATAAATACGAACCTTACTAAATGCAAATTCTTCTCATAATTTTAGCTCATATTTCATTTTTAAAAAATGGCTCCTGAAAAGACTGAGAAATTTTTTTTCAAAAGATATCAAAATGTTAAGGTTAAGGTAGACTTTGCTGCTTTTCACCGTCGTTAGTAACAGAGAGATTTGTCCAATTATGTGCATTTACATGGAGTACATATAGTTTATAAAAGCCACAGGGCTCTGAATTTTTCTTAATTTGGACACTGAAAGATTATAAGACTGTCAATTATTTATAATCCTTAGGAACTAAGAATGCTATGAGATTTCAGTTTTATTAGCTCACATTCATCTAAAATTAAATGAAATCTATATTTAGTAATACTCAAAAATCCCTAACTTTCTTCCTGTTTCAATAAGCTTAGTAAAGTTGGGTTGTTTCATATGGACTGAAATATTTACATAACCTCCTCTAACAGAAGCTGAATTTTAGTTCAAAGATTGTTTTCCACAACATGCATTTAGTTAAAATGTGGAAAAAACTTTGCAAAAACAGTTACAGTTGGAGATCTGTTTGTTGGTCTTACATGACAATATGATAGGGACCAATACTAAGCAGTATGTGACCATTATCAAAGGAACAGCTGTACAGGGATGACACTTCACGTGCAATGACTCACCGTGTGGATTCCTTAAGTATGTATGTCATAGGTGTATGTGGGAAGTAACCGTTGGCAATGGGAGAGAAATTCAATAGCAAATTTCTGGTAAAGACTTAAAATGAAAAAAAAAAATCTCACAAAAAACTCTTCAAATATCTCTAAAGCATTTCACAGAAGCCTAGCACTTGACCACAACATGAGTTCTAGTGAGTTCTAAGCAAATACTACAGGACTCTCTTGCAGTATGACTTTTAAGAAGGTATGAACAAGTTTCTTTCTCACTTAACTTTAGATATATTAAATATTAAACATATCATATTATGTCAGGAAATACATAAATACATTTGTTTAAAATGCTTTCAAGGTAACCTTCTTTTCATAAAAAAGAAAAAGTGAGACTACTTTCAAAATTCTTCTGAATAAAATGATCAGGTATCTTCAGGTTACTAAGGCAGGAAAATACAAACTAGGTTAACAGGGCTCTTTGTTGTTGTTGTTGTTTTGTTTTAAAGAAAGTGTTGCTCTCACAATGTGGACAGTGCAAATGCTGTCATGGTGAGCCTCTCACAGGAATAACACGGGGGATATTGCATCTGCTTACAAGGGGGTCACTCTGCCCAGAGTCAGAGCTGGAGCAAGCATGGCACTACTTACAGTATGAAGGTGGATTTGGGGTGGGAGACGGGGTTTACAATACATGATCAAAGTAGTTTTATTAATAATTGTGACACTCTTCTCATATATATGTAAAAAATAAATTGAAGATCAAGTCATAGACAAGTCTCCCTGTCAACACCTTTCCCTGAGTCAGCTCTCTTCTCTTTTCGGCTTTCAATGCTAAAGGGGGAGGGAAAAAGAAAAGGAGAAATTTACTAGATTCCAGCTTGGTTACTATGAGATTTGTTTTCTTCAGACACGAAACCCATCAACCCCAAAGAATTAGAAGAGTTCTTATGCATTGCTCTCTCATGCTGCAACACAGATACACAGCAGCGATTAAATCCTCTGCACTCTGTGAGCTAGAAATCAAGAACTGCAGAGAGGGGGAAATTCAAAAAATAGACACTGAGAAACAAACAAAAAACAAACAAACAAACAAAAAACCCAGACATTTCCAAACAGCTCTAAAAGCATGCAAGATTAACACACGGTCCTCATCTGGGCAAATGAATAATTGATAATTGGTGAAAATGCCAGTCATGCTCTCCACTAAGGTAGCATAAGACTAGAAATGACAGAACAAGGTGCTGCCTTGGGCTTTCCAGGCTCTGCTGGAAATGGCTTTTCCTTTGTTCTTGGATGGGACCTTGATCTATGGTAAGGAAGATGTCTAGGTAGGGAGTACAAACACAGATTTCCAAGCCTGCAAGAATGGCTCACTGCTCTCAGTACACCTATGCTGTGTTTAAAGGAAGCCTCAGACTACCCAGCAGAGGAGTGATGCTCCATTTTCTTCTAGAAAAAACTCACACTGCAGAAGTCTGTTTTTGTCTCATCTTTTACTTGACTTCAATGACGACTGGGTTGATGACTACCATTTCTGTTGAGTTATCTGCACTATTTTCACCATTTTGTACTCCTACTCTCACATGCAACTTTTTTCATGGAGAGTTCGAATACAGTGCTCAAACAAAGGAAGCTTAGACTGTAAGTGTATGCTTCCAGAAAGACAACATGCTCCTCCCTCCAGTACTTCTGGTACCTGGCAAAGTCCCATGCACTGGAGGTCTCCCCGCCCCACCCACATCCTTTGATGGCACAAAGAACAATCTAGATCCAGTCTCTGAGACCCTGAATTAGAAGAATCAACATTCTTTGTACTGTTAACTTCTGGCCCTTAATATGAAATAGTTGAAGGTGGTAGCACTCTTGGTTTTACAACTGTTCTCTGGGTGATAAAAGAGCCAAGTTATGTTTTCTATGGGGTTTCCTGAACATTGTTCTTAGTGGTCAATAACTTAAACATATTCTAAGAGTGTGTTTTTAAAATTGTTTTTTTTCCCCTCCAATTTGAGCTAGAAACAGCCCTTCTCAGTTGTCACCACCACCCGGCGCCATCAGGTAAGAAGTGCCGGAGCTTCTGCCATCTGTGGCACGCTGCCAGCGCTGAGAGCTGGTGTGAGCGAGTGTCTATGGCACCCGGGTTTATGCCTGCCACACTTCTCAGCACATACTCCTTACAGGTCAGAGCTAAGCAACTTTTTTCCCTTTTCTTTTTTCTTTCCATGAGAAGAGATGACAGTGCGCACATGATGTGTTGAGTGCCTTAATTCTGTATTTTTAACTTCTCTATCTGCATGACTCACTTTTTTTCTACTTTAAGTTCCTTTTATATGACAAATGTCTGCTATTCTGCTTTTCAAATTAACTTATCCTTGGACGTCACTTATCCCCACCTATCCTATCTGTCACACAAAGCCAATAGAGCACAACAGAATGGGGCAGAGGTATGGGTGGAGTTCCCATTCTTGGTCTCATCTCCCAGAGCTAAGGCCTGGGGGTGGGGAAGTGTGTGTGACCTACAGCCAGTGATTTAATCACTCTGGGTTTCTTCAACACTAAATTGAGCTTTGGACCAGATGGCCTCTGAGTCTTCTTGTGGCTCACTTCTAGAATACTTATTCTTGTATTCCTGTTTCTAATATACTTTGTCTTTTAGAATATAGGATGTTGTATCCTATCTATAGGCGTCTTGGTAAGGGAGAGGTACAGTGGTCTCAACTCTAGCATAATTCATATGTACACAATATTTTGAAACTTAGGTATCACATAACTTCTTGGTGAATACATTATTTCTCAAAGGTAAGTGGCACAATCTGTCACTAAATAGTAAGGGCAGAGAGACAGAGAGAGAGAGAGAATATCAACTTGATCCACAGGTAAGCTTCCTCCTGATCTGCTTTAATTATATTGGTGTCTCATATCATAAAACAATATAACTTACTAAATGACTATTTTATAACTATTAAAAATAATTTGGAGAGGCAGAAGTATTATAATCATCTCAGGACCTCTATGAAAATTCTTTCTTTGACCAAGATGTAAAATAAGAAAAAAATTAAAAAAAAAAAAAGAAAATTCTTTCTTTGGATTTTTTTAACTGTATGATGATCTCTTTGTCTCTCTCTCTCTTTCTGGATTTCTTATTAAATTTATTTTTCTAAATGCTAATCAATTATGCTTTTATCTAAACAAACATGTACCACATGCATACTATTTCTTCCTGCAGTAAACAAATATTGTCAGGTATTGGAAATATCTAAGAATACATAATAGATAAAATTATCCTTGGTCAGTCCTGAAAACATATACACAATTAACACTATACAGACTGATCAAATTATGTTTATTCAGGAATATATATGTACGTACATTTACATATATGTATGTAATAAGTAATGAAAAAAGAGGTCATGAATTTGAAAGTAAGCTGGGAGAGAGAAGTACATGAGAGTTTGTAAAGGATAGGGAAACGATATAATCATATTATATAATATAATCATATATGATATAATGATATAATCCTATCATAATATCAAAAAATAAAATAACTAAAAACATAAAATAAAGAAAGCGACATTTCAAGAGTGACCAAAAAGTAGATCACTACTGACATGCTACTTAGAAATCTATGAGGAAGTTTCTTCCATGGAACTCAAATATTGCTCTGAACAGCATTTGTCAAGTAGTTAGGGAAAGGCCTAAGAAATCACAGCAAAGGAGACTCCATGATAGGACGAGGATGTAGGGAGTACAGAGGAGAAGCAGAAAGTAGTAGCAGGAAATCTGTCCAGATAATTCATCCATGCTTCAGTGGATGGTCCCACACCCAGTACAAACAATAGTCTCATGGCTTAATAAATAAAAGAGGAGACAAAGTTGGAGGGCAGAGCAATGCAAGCAGACCAGGAAGGAGCAGGAGTAAAGGTGAGGGCAAACATGATCAAAATACATTGTACGAAATCCTCAAAGAATTCATAAAAATATTTTTATGGGCACCACTGCAAGAAAGCTTCTTAGGAATCTACTTTATAAAGCACTGTGATTGTTCACTGATTGTGCAGTAAATGTGTTTTTTTTTTTCATATTTTATGTTTTCAATAGAAATTAGGAAAAGCTGAATTCAATGTGGAAAGCTTCATTACAAAGTATCAGAGTTTGAACTGAATTTTCTTAAGGGAACATTAAGGTTTTTTAAATGATATATTCAAAATGAAAGCACAGCTTGTTTTGGAATAAATGCTGTTGCAGAGTTAAGTTCAGGAGCAGGAGAGACAGTTCAGCAGTTAGGAACAATTGCTCCTCTTGCAGAGAACCCAGGTGTAAATGTGGCTTTTGAAAAACCTGTTTTCTTCAAAGTCTATGAGAAGCTGTGGAGGCAATTCACTGAACAAGGAGAAGTCAAGCCATTGCCTATATAGAGCCTTCATACCTGAAGTATGATACAGGAACAAACTCTGCAAGCTACCAAAAGAGAAATGAACACCAATCCAGCCACAAACTCTTTGATCTACAATGGTGTTCTTTCTGCAAGATATGCTAAGGAATGATGGTATGAACTTGTGGGAGTAACTAGTTTATGATTTGACTGGAGGTTCAATCCATGAGATGGAATCCGTATCCAATACTGCTTAGATGACCAAGAACCTGAGACTAGATATCCCAGGGACTTAGGCTGAAACCAAACACTATTGTTCAAAACAAAACAAACATAGAAATAAAATTACTCTTAATGTCATTCTGCTATAATTACACATATAACTATATATTATACAATAATTTATAGTTATATATTATAATTATTTTATTATTTAAAAAAGAAATCATGGGGACTATCTAGTAAAACCCTTTCTCAAAAAAGGAAACAAAACAAAAACCCCAAACAATATAGGTTTTTTTTTTTTTATTTTTTGTTTTTGTTTTGTTTTGTTTTTTTAAAGCAAAACAAGATGCTAGAGAGTTGGGTCTATGGCTAAGAGCATTAGAGTAGATTCTGTTCTTGCAGAGAACCCAATTTGGGTTTCCAGCACCCACATAAAGTGTCTCACGGCCAACTATAATTCAAGTTCCAGGGGATCCAATGCCCTCTTCTGGCCTCCTTGGGTACTGTACTCATAAGCATACACCTACACACAGACACATACACATAATTAAAAGTAATATAAATTGAATCAGGCATGGTAGTGCACACCTTTGATCCCAGAACTCAGGCATCAAAGGCAGACAGATCTCTGTGAGTTCTAGGCCAGCCTGGTTTACAAATCAATTCCAGGCCAGTCAGATTACATGGTGAGAACCTGTCTCAATGATGCTAATGCTAATGCTGATGATGATGGTGTTGGTGATAGTGATGATGATGACAAAATTTTTAAAAGCCAAAACAAACAAAAAAATTGCAGTCTAAGTGTGTAACAGTAGAAAACTACAAATTATATTAGCTAAGTAGTATATAATTTTATGAAGTTAAAAATGATTTGTAAATATTAACCACACACTGCTAATAACAAATAGCAAGTACACTACGAAATCAACATTGCAAATTTAAAGTATGTATGAATAAAGGTAGTTCTTGGGATTATTAATACCAGTTGCCACATAGGAATCACACACAAGTGACACAATCCAAAGCAGAACAATCATCGAAGAACCAGGCTACTCACTAGCTAACCTGTTCAGAGCAAAGGTACATACACATTTTAGTCACTACTTGTTGCAACATTCTCCAGTGCCAGCTTAAGCAACCACCTCTTCTGCAGGATACAGTGTGATTTAAAAGGTATCTTACTGCATTCACTGTTTTGTTTTTTAAGTCATTCTTACACAGCATACTCAGCAAATGGAAAATAATTTGCCTAATGCTTTTAGGTTAGGCCATTTAAGTCTTTGTCAGACCAGGATGAGCTGGGTTATTCTTTGCAATGACTAAAGAAGAGTTCTCCAGGAGAGTCTCAACAATCCTAACTTGACTTAAAGAGTATTTACAAGTACAAGATACAAAGTTGCTTTAATACTGAGTGCCCACATCCAGTGTTTATCTAACATGTTTTCTTGGAGTTTAAGTGTTGAGTTTGAAAGTTATATATTAGGAATTTTTTAGTTTAAGTATTTCTTGCTAGGTACCAAGCAAGGCAATCAATGAATGAAAATAAAATCCAAGACCATTAAAATAAAAAGATGCTGTGGAGGAGTTTGTCATATGAGTGCATAACACTGTTCAACCAGGATCAAAGCGGACATCCTCTGGAATTGTAGTCAGCTCCTAGCTTCAACTGCCAGTCAAAAACAAAATGAGAATAAAACATGATACTGTGGTTCTAAACCTCCTTTGCACAGTATGCTTCTAGAGGCATACTATAGAAAGAAACAAAATGGAAAATAACTTGTGAGAGAGAGGTGGATCAAAGTCTAAATGGAATCAGCTTGGGTCATAAGAGATATGGGTCCCAGCGACCTCATCTTTAGGCGTTTTTTGGGTTTTGACAAGTAGGTCGTCTGCCATCCAGCAAATGTGCAGCCTTCCTTTGTTATACTTCACTCTTTTCAACAGATGCTAAGGGAATGCACTAGCTTTGGAAGGGTATCACTGCAACTAATATTGGTGGTTTTAGGATTTCTAGAAGCCACTTCCTCTCTTCCAGAGATTCCCCTATTGTGAAGATGAAAGAGACTACAAACAGACATAATTTATATCATGTCACACAGTGAAGAAAAGTGCTACCTATAGCAACATGTTTAGGAGCATAACTGGTTCAAGGCCAACCTGTGCTATATAGTAATACTTTTTCTCAAGCACACATGAGCGTGCGTGCACGCGCACGTGCACACATACACACACACACACACACACACACACACACATGAACACACACGAACACACACGGGGAAGGGCAAAGAAGAGAGAAAACTAGATTGAACTTTCATTTCTTCATGGTTTGAAGTTAGATCAGTGTCTACATATTTTTTTTTTAAAAAAAACAAGACTCAATCTCCTACTCAAATGAGTTATAAGCATAATTTAAAAACAATTAGGTTTTCTTGTAAAGGGCATCCTTTGACTTTTATATTTACTTTAAGAACAATAGAAAGTATCACATTATAAAACCGTTGCTCAATATAATGAAAAAATCAGGAAGAGTTTAGACTATGGACCCATGCAATTCAGAATGAAAAGCATCTGTAACTTTGATTGTTTCAAATTCTTTGCCCAGTTTTCATGATTGGCATTTCATTTTGAGCCCATGAACCTGGATTTCATATTTTAAAATAATTTAGAGAAGTGCCAAAGTTTCCTGTGATGGAATCAAAGGCACGGATTTCATGGGCTTGAGTGTGCCTCTTTACTGCTCTGAGTTTCTTTCAGGAGTCCTGACAAACACAACATTACGGCAATGATCATTCAAAGAGACTATAACAAGGATTTTGAAGAAAGAAAGTCAGGTCATGTTCTAAAATCAACATCACTGCTGTTTAACCCAAGCAAGAGAATACATGCTGGTTTTGAATCCCTGTTCAAAGACACCATTCAAAACTATTAGAAATGGCCTCTAAGAAACTTATGTCAACCTCCTTCGGTCTAAGTTCCAGCAATATTTAGAGTCAGGCAATCAGAGGGATTTAGTCAAGCAATGAAAGAGGAAAAGTGGCAGGGAAGGGGGGAGGGAAGACTGCCCCAGCTTCTGGGGTGACTAGGGTTGCTATCTTGTTTACCCCGCTTGCTACAGAGATGACATTGAAGCAGCATGCCATTTTGGGGTGACAAAAACTAGTAACAAGAAGTTCCCCCCAAAACTAACGTAGTCTCTCTCTTTCTCTAGCCCATGGCTCTGACTGTGTCTCATGAAGCTTGCAAGTTTAGATGTATCACAGAAACATTTGCAATTTTCAAAATTAAAGGGGCACATTTTCTTTTCCAAATCTAAAAATTTATGCCATTACTTGCTAAGTATAGTTCTGTAAGCTCTGTTGTTTTATATGTGATGCATTTGTATACTTTAAGGGGAAAAATGTTTCCTCGTATTTCAGAGCCCCTTAAAGAACTGAGTAAATATAAACATCATAAAAAAGAGTCTTCTGTTAGATTGGAGTCCAAGACTCTCTAAGCCTTTTGCCTCCCCAAAACTCACACAGATGACATAGGCTGACCAGCTTTCCAGAAGACACCATTTAACATAAGGAAATGCAACTAGGGAATAGGTTTGAGGGAAAAGGTCTTACCTTTGGGGAATCAGCTTCTAGAGTGATTAAGAAGGGGAGCTTATGACAAAAAAAAATGTAATATAAAAATTAAGTAGAAAAAGTTAATGTAAGGATATAAAAATAAATAAATTAAATCATTATTACACCATCCCCAAATATCAACCACTTTCTTATGAGAAGCAAAACTAGCATAACAGGGTTTCCTTCTGATTAGCATCTAAGATGACCGCATGCTAAGATCCTCACTTATTTACAAATACTGCAAAATGCAGTGGAAAACAGCAGGATTCCCTTATTGCTTAAAGACATGTTCTTCCTCAGCATGCACTTGAAGTCACCAACACAGCTCACATGTCTACAGACGATGAGAATGGATTGGTGGTCAGGGTAAGGTTAGGGAAGTTTGTCACTTGAAAATAGGGAACTAGAAATCAACTAAATGTAGAATGACCATTACATATGCCAAATCACTGTCGCAAAAGGAAACAGGGAGTAGGGAATGTGGTCCAGCACCTACATTGGTCCTGGAAACTGTGTGATGAAAAAATACAATGAAACCACACAACAAAAAGGTCAAAATGAAGGTTCAAAATTGTCATGCACTGGGGTCATTAATGGTTCCATTTCCCCCCCACTGTGGTAGATTTGGAGTTTTTTATTTTTATTTTGAAAGGTAGATACTGAAAAACACAATGTTTGTAAAAAATTGTCACTCTTCCTTTTGAAAAAAATTTCTGAAGTCTAAATTTGATTAAAACCAATAGTAACTTTTCCTAGTGAATCTATACCACAAAATCATTAGCATTAATATAACCTTATTATTTCAAAATTCAAACCTTTTGGAAGGAAAGCGTGACTCCTTATCTTTTGCGTTGTCAGCAGTAACCAGAAGGTTCCCCCACATGGTAGTCTTTGACATTTCATCAGAAATATTGATCACCGATGGGTCATCTCTAGACAGGAGTTTACCCAAAATGAAATAATATACAACAAACAAGTCATGAAGCATTCAGGTAGAGAAGATGAATATATGATAATTTCATAACTATGTGAAACATTTTCCTTAAAGTTTTCATAGTAGAGTACATACAACATAGAGTTCAAATCTTAAGCATTTTAAGATGTACAATTAAAAGTTATGAAAGTAGCCTACTACTACATCTGTCTCCAGATTTCTTTTCATTGTTTTTAAAAGTGAAGTTTTACATTAAACAGTAGCTGTCTTCTGCCTCTTCCCCTTCCAGTCTTGGTGAGTACCACCTCATGTTTTGCTTCTATTGTTTTGGCTATGTTAAGTGCTTCATGTAAGATGGATCATACAATGTTTTTTTTTGTGTGTGTCACTGCCTTATTTCATTTGAAAAAAATGTCCTTAGTTTAAGATGTCCTAGCATATGCCTACATTTCTCTCCTTTTAAGGTTCAATAACATTTCATTTTATTTATTTAGTAACATATTTTTAATAATTGAAATTGAGAAGCATAAAGCAATTCCCTCGGTTATTAAAAGGTATCTGAAAAATCTAATGGAAATAGTCTAGCTACACAGATTTTGGCAACAGTTTTCTTAATTCATCCCTGACCTCAGATGTTCTAATTTCAACTGCTCAGGAGGCCCATGCTGCCACTGTTTGAAATTGCTGCTCCCCCTTTAAGCCTCCCATCTCTTTTCTTTCCTTTGGTTTCCTATCCTTCTTTTTTTTTTTTTTTTTTTTTTTTTTTTTTTTGCCATCTACAACACTGTACTAGCTATTCGTATTTATATACTATGTCCTGACCCTCTGTTTTACTTGAATACAATGACAACAGTATTCTAGATCACTGGTTAACCGCAATCTCCCCCCCCCCCCCCACAAAAGTCAGCCAAAGCAGGACACATGGCACTTTCTCAATAATTGTGTATCTGAAAATGAATTTGGCCTGTGCTTTTGACAGAGTATTTCACACATATCTGGGGGACCTCAGTATTAGGTTCTATGCTGGTACTTGGCTAATTTGTTTAGTTTTGTTCTGTTTTTATATTGTAAATGTACAACAATTTTAGAAAACGTTCATGAAGCTTCAAAACCTCTCAAGAGCTAGAAACATAATCAAGTGGCTGCCTAAAGTAATCACAGATCAAGTGAAAACTTTGTAATACAAAGCACTATTTTTTGTACATATAGGTTAACATTTTTTACTGTGGGAAAAAAATCACATTAACCAAACTCCTCTGCTGGCCTCATGTCAACTATATTGGTAGCTGTTTACAAGAGGACAACAAACCCACCATTTGGGGTAAATGCAACACTAGGATTCAGCCTTACTAAGTCTGAAAATGTGTCTTTAGTTCCTCTAGCTTTCTAGAAAATAGAACTTCCTAGAAACTCAGAATAGATTAACTAATTTCCCAAAAAGCATTAAATGAAAAACAAGGCTATCATGATATTATGAGACATTCTTATAAACAAAAAGGTTTGGAAAATTTTGAATCAAGCAAAATTAAACTTTAAAGGGGCAGTGCTATTTTTATTATTTCATATGCAGATTTAATTTATGAATTTATAAAGTAGCATGCAGTTTGAACTGTTTCTTGAACTTACTTAACTACAAAACCTTTTGGAATGGCATGTCGTAAAGCTAATTTCCGCAAAGTACACGTCAGAATATACTGATTCACTCAACCAAGAGTATTTTAAATGAGAGGGGGGAAAAAAAGAGCTAAAGTACTTCCATCAACTGTGTTTGCTTTTAAGTTGCAGGTAATGACACTGACACTTGTGGGGAGAATATGGTGTTAGAGTCAGACTCTGAGGCCCAACAGATCCTTTCCCATTTTGTCTTTTAAGTAACATGGCAAATCTCTCCCCCTAAAAACTTTCATGTTTATTTATTTAGTGGCACGGCCTAAGAACTCTGAAACCATACATTTGGGTACTAAATAGTACTTACAGCAGACTTTATGAGGAAACTATTCAAACTAAAAATTAGAAAGAGGAAAGGAGATATAGAGTGGTGGAGAGAGAAGGAGAGAGCAGGAAAAGAAGGGAAGGAAGGAGGGAGGGGACAAACGTTTGTAAAAATTTTCATTGTAACTAACAGAAGTTCATTTTACTGTCTTTGTGTGTAAAAAGATCAGTGTATTTTGCCGAACTACATGAATGTTTTCTTAAATGACCGACATGATTGACTCCTTTAACTCAAAAGTTAGTTATTTTTTTGGTTAGGAGCAAATTCTCAGAATAAAAATATTTTCCCAAAATCATCTTACAGATACTGATCCCATTTATGCTAGAAGCGAATGGGGAGTGTCTTCAGTTGATAATTTCTGGGAATAGGAAAGTGATCTTTCATATACCTTATAAAACTTCATTTTATGTTATTTTGCTACACACAAGTGCTTGCAGAACTTACTGCAACCTGTAATTTATGT
Organism: Phodopus roborovskii; assembly: GCF_943737965.1. NCBI lineage: Eukaryota > Metazoa > Chordata > Mammalia > Rodentia > Cricetidae > Phodopus > Phodopus roborovskii. The sequence continues at coordinate 41,958,576 of NW_026126418.1, forward strand.
CTTGGTCTTGAATTGTTTTTGGACGTTTTAACATAACATCATTAACTTTCCCACAGTATGGAGAGTTTAACGAGCACATTCTATGGCTCTTACTGATGTGCTTTAAACATACTTTTACCTGTAGTGTCCCTCCAGTGGGAGCTGTACTGTGCCCTCATCTTCCATGGCTAGCATACTTTGTTCTTCCTGGAAAGACAAATGTACCGTATATAAAGTGAACCTAATGTGTCTCGTTTTTACATTAAAGGAGAAACAGATTAATGTTTTATTACCTCATTAACCTCAGGACCTTCCACTTTGTTTGCATTTATTAATGCTAGCACAGGTCCTTTCATAAAGCCTCAGCTACTAAGAACACAAGTAATTAATGAAAATCTCATAACACAAAGTAATTTAAATGCTAACAACAATCTCCCTCATGTCATTCAATGAGAAACATGGTTAATTTCCAAGCACATTAAGAAATAACCTAAATTTTACAAGAACAAAAAAAGTATGGGTAATGTTATGAGAGTTTGTTTTTTTATAAATTGAATTGACATTCCCCAAATGTTATACTAGGAAGGAGGAAGGAGGGCTGCGTATTCAGAGCACTGATCCACGAACCCTACTTTAGAGTCATCTGTAGGCAATGCTCAACATTTTGTGGGTCCTACCTCTAGAGGTTCTGATTCTGTGGGTCTGGGATAGAGAGGGCACACATTTACATTTCTAACAAATTCTAGGTGATGTTGACCATACTGGTCTGAGACCACATTTTGAGAATTGCTTGAGAGACTTGGAAAAAGACGGATGACATCTTATATGCATCAAAACATGGATTTAGGGCTGGAGGAGATGGTTCAGTTGGCAAAGTACCTATTAGACATGAACCTGCTTTTAGATTCCCAGAAATCATTTACAAGCCAGGGAGCAAACACTGGAACCCCAGTGCTGAGGGGTGGAGACAGGCAAGTGCCTAGAGTTCTTTTTCCAGCTAGCCTAGCCAATAGATGAACTCCAGGTTCCAAGAGAGCCCTGCTCTCAAAAATTACAGTAGAAAGTAATAGAGAAAGACACCTGATATTGGTCAGCTATACCTGCATGAACATACATACATATCCACAAAACATGTGGAGAGTTTTGTGATTTGTCAAGATGAAGAAAAACAAAACAAACAAACAAAAACAAAACAAAACAAAACAAAAAAACCCACATATTTCACTTAGATGCATATTAAGTTTCTGTTCCATGATTCAGATTTCTTCTTACAATATCAGTATTTCATCCTTCTCTAAAGGGTAAAAACAATATATTTATGTATACATTTCCTTCATTTATGATGCTAAGCTTAAGGATATCGTATAGAAATGTCCTTATTTTTCAATGACATTCTCATTAAATTTTTGCATGTACTACATATGTTTATATCATATGTACATTTTGTGTGTGTGTGAGTGTGTGTGTGTGTGTGTATGTGCGCATGCACACACACACATACACCCTTATTTAAGGCATTCATTTTCAAATGGGTCAGCTGGCCTTGGCCTAGTTCAATTAACTACTTAGGATCATTTTAAAATGCTAGAATGGTTGGCTCTGACTCCTGAAATAGATTTCTAGGATGTTTAGGCAGAAGGAAGCAGGTGATCCTGCTTAACTGGGAAATGTTGGAAGTAAACTGGAACAGTGGTGGAGGTCATCTTTTACTCCCTTTCCTTAGCTTAGCACAGCTAAGGTTAAATGTAGACTAGCTTAAACTAACTTCCTAAGTTCAGTTTAGTACAATTGACCAAAACTAGTTGCTAAAGACATGTGGCCTTGGTGACTGCCATCATTCCCACAGTCAAAATGTTCAATCCATATTTATTATTATTTCAAGAATTGAAGTGTTCTCGGATGCTTCTTCAGCTGGCTAACTTACAACCATGTAATGAAACAAGAAGGCAGGTCTCAGCTAACTCTTGCAGCACTTTCCTATCCTGCTAACCAAGGCAGGCCCCTCTGAGGAGATTTCAACCCTGATGCCTCCAGAAGTTCCAGGTTCAGTCTATGCTGTGGAATAACGGTAAGGGGACTACATGAGCTCTGATACTAACTTTGCTTATATGTTCCCCTCAGATACCTCATTGTGTATTATACTCCGTGGGACTAATTATATATCTTCTTGTATCCAAGGAAATAATACTGTTCACTTTCTTGTGCCATTTTGTAATGAATTTGTTTGTTTTTTTTTTTTCAAAACCCATTTATGACCTTGTCATTGGCAGTGCTGTATGACTAAAGAGAAAGCAGAGTACAAGTTACTGTTCCTATTTCTGTGACCAAGTATCTGTTAAGAGTCACCTTAAGAGGGATTATTTAGGCTTATGGTTTAACACTTAGGGGAGAGAAGGTGTCGGGAACCTGGTATAAGTACTCAGGAAGCAGACAGCAAACCAGAAGTGAAGCCCAGCTGTAAACATAAAACCTGAAGACCCTCTAAGGGACCCATTTCCTCTAGTGAAGTTCTGCCCATTCAGGTGCCACAACACTCTAAAAAATGTCACTGGCTGGAAACTAAGTATTCAAGCACACAAGTTTACAGAGGAAATTTTACAGTCAAACTGACCATTCTGTTCCATTCTCCCATAGGTCCATGGTCATCTTTGAGACTCAAGAAAATATCTTAACTGTGAACCCCTGTACAATCAAAACGCAAGTTAAATGTCTTCAACATAAGATGGTATAGAGTTGCCATCCCCATTTCTAACTGGAAGAGTGGGGATATATAAAGGAAAGATCATACAAAAGCAAGACAAAAACCCAAACCCTAAAGTTTCATGTCTAATGTCTGGAACATATGATGGAATCATCTGTGGTCCAAATGGCTTAGGTAGCCCCATCTCTCCTGCTTTATTACCAATAGCACACATAGCCTCCATTTGCCAGCTCTGCTCCCTGCTGCAGACTTTGCTGTGTAGAAACCCTGTGTTTCTGGTATCTCCCACTTGAGGTGTTCTTTGTATCCTAGTCTTCCAACTTCCTAGTCTCATATATTCCCTTCTCGGGGGCCTTCTTGCTGGGATTCAGACCCTCTGATACATTTCCTAGTCTCAGTGGCCTTCAGAAATCTTGGCACATTTTTCATTGATTCTATTATTCTTGCATATTTCATGCCTATACATCTACTACCACTTAGTGATGCCAAGTCCTTCAACAGCTCAAGATGAAGCCTTGCCCTCCTCAAAGACAGCTGTATCAGGTTTTGTATTCTGACCCTATAAAAACACATAGACAGTTGTTTCCGAAGAGGCACTGCTTTCAGCAGTATTCTTAGACTTAAAAATTGAATTTCCATTTTCACAAGATGGAGCCCACAGTTGGTGGAGTATCACCTTCACATCATCTTTTCTCTCGTCTCTGTACTAATTTCTAATGATTATACTTGCCTTATCATATAACTATAAGCTTATATATAACTTGCATATAACTTTAAGCTTACAGTGTTCCCCACAAACTGAACAATTTTTTATACGTTTCTGTTTATACATTGCTCTCTGCTAAAGACCTGGATAAGAGCAATAAGTAATAACCATAACACAGTATTCCTGGGCATTTTGACATTTTCTCCCAAACAATTTATTCTATTATTTTCAAATTTATGTACTCTGAAATTCTCAGGACATGGGCAGACTAAATACAACCAATTTCTTTGCCATAATAAAGTCTTCCACATTCCTCCTACAAACCTGTTCCAAAGACCATGAGCTGAATGGTCAAGCTTGTCACGCTGACAGCCTTATTTCGGCACAACAAATTTCTGTGTTACTTTTCTCATATTGCGAACAAATACCAGTTAAGGATGGGAAGGGCTATTTTGACTTTTAACCAGGGCAACAGTCCATTATGACAGGGAAGGCATGGTGGCAGGAGTGTGAGGCAGCTGGGCACTCTCCGTCAGTAGACAGGAAGCAGACAGCAACGTGAAATGGAGCTTGGTGGGAAACAACTTATACTCAATTTACAACAAGAAGACTATTAATTAAAAGTACTCATTTAAATATAAGGAGAACTAATCTGCAGTCCAGAATGAGGTCTTCCTTGCAACTTAGTTTGTCAAGATCTATGGGATATAACATAGTATATTAACATACGCACACCACAGAGTCAGAATACATCTATCCATTCTGGTAGAAAAAAAAATGTTACTTTTCATACATTTTATATTGCTGCCCATGAAGGGACATAAAGAGACCTTCAGTGATCCCGTAGGACAAACCAGGATGTAAACAAATATAAATCTGCCCTTGTTGGTCATGAGAAGATGACGTACAGCATCTCTTCTGGCCAAACCAGAAAGATTTACTAAAGACTAAAATGCAAAACAAGCTGAAGAGAAGAGGAATGTGACCAGTGCCTGTGTCACCTGGCAGTAAAAATGCAGACCCATCAGCAGCAAAGACTGGACTAAGGCTTTGTAAACATTGTTTTTTTTCCCCTGTTGATTTCCCACTTTTCTCTCAAATTGCATTCAATAATTATTTTGCATGCTGAGGCTCCTTAGTGTGTGTGGGCTTTATACTAGTCATCATCCTATCCAAACAAAAACTCATCACCTCTAAAGATAGCATTTCTAAGCCATGCTTATCTGAAGTGAAGGGGGGCAGAACAGCCGCTGCTGCTGTCTTCAGTGCCAGAAGGGAGCTGGGTGGGCCTGGGAGTGGTAATGGAGGGACAGATGCATCCTAAGTAGCATTGCTGGGGAGGCAAAAATGGAGACTGTCCCAAAGAGGAGCTGTCAAATCAGGCAGTTTACCTTGATTTTCACAGCCCAGGTATCTCATCAGTCAAGAAGAGAGAGAGCTGAGAAAAACTGGCCAGAAAACTACTGCAGAAGTGCTTAACGTGGTTTCCATTCAGCACTTCGTTCACACAGGATCCGTCAATGATTCCCCGAGTTATGTCATGGAACACAACTGCAACGTTTTGTGTTAAAGGGATAGCTAAAGCAAGGGTTTTTTCCAGCAAGATTTTAGAATTCCTTAAGCTATGATTTAAAGACTATCTTCTAATTAAGATGCTTATCAAAACAGTTTTTCAGATACAAAATAAGGGGAAAACAAGTAATTTCGTTATCTAATAATGCACAGAAAGGTAACACATAGGAAAGGAATCTACTCAATAGCACACAGTGACCAAAGATGCATTATGTTTTAGGCACATGTTGAAGAAGTATAATAGGGACACTACTAATCAGCTCATTTAATGAATGTATATTTACATGATCTGTATAACAGGTAGCTGTAAAACACTGAGATACAAAACTAAAAGATGTAAACATGAGTCTCAAAGGAAATAAAAGATTATTACAAAGAATACAGGAATAGAGAGCGAAGAGAAGAAACTTCAGGTAGGAAGAAATGATGTGAGACATACATAAAGGATAGGACTATGTATGTTGTTTCCATGACAGCGAAATACTAGCTTCACAAAAGCCAAAGGCCCCTGGTGAATTGAAATGGGAAATATAATATGTAAGTTTCTAGTAATAAACTGAACGCTATTACATCTTTAGTCTGAACTTTATTTTGTAATAGTAGAAAAATAATTGCTATATTATAGTGCTTGACATGTACTTTGTCCTTTACCTTCAGTAAAATAGATGACTTAAATTATATATCTATTTGGGACAAAGTCTGTATCTATGTGGAAGCCCTTAAAGATCTCAAAGTTTAAACAGTAGCAAAGAGTCAGAATTCACAAAGATACTTAAGTTATTAAGGGGGGTAAATAACGTGATTTTGCAATTTATGTTTCCTAAGGAATGGGAGGAGATACAGGAGTCTTGTTCAACACTTTATTTGAGAGGCAAATAAGGCATACAGAACTTAAAAAGTTCCTCCCATTTCCTTCTCTCAACTAATACAATCACCTTCAGATACTGCATGTGTGTGAATTTGAAAACAATATTTTACTTTTAAGAAGTATTTTTTCTTATTTCCAACAGATTAAAGAATTGATAACACAAAACAATAAAAGCTTAAAAGGTAAAATTGGAACAGGGCTTATAGAATTCTGGTAAGTCCTTAGAGGCATCAGAATTTATGACTCAAACGTTTTAAATTGTGTGTGTGTGTGTGTGTGTGTGTGTGTGTGTGTGTGTGCGTGCGCATGCACATGCATGCATTTATATGTGGGATGAGCACATGTGGCCATCAGAAGACAACTTGCAGGAGTTTGCTTTCTCCTTCTCTATGTGTGTTCCAGGAATCAATTTGGTTGGAAGGCCAGTGCCTTTACTACTGAGCAATCCATCTCACTGATCCTGATCAGCACCTTCAAGTAACTGCCTAAATTACTACTCTAAGAACAAAAATCCTGACACAGTAATCTTGTATTAAGAACTTTGCTGTATTATAGAGACTGATTCTGTGTCTAATAAAGGCTTGTCTCAGATGTCAAAATCACCTGGAGGTCTTAGGAAAATAGCTTGCCAGCTCTAACACACACAGCATTGATGAAATAGGCCTATGAGTTTGCATTCTAAAAATATTGCAAGGTTCTGGCTAGTGTAACAGAGACCTTGGAACCACATTTTGGAAAAGTGCTGCTGAAGGAGATAGAACATACTTGTTCCACCATACAGTTGAATTATAAAAGACATTTATCTATGTTAGTAATTAGGATGCGCTTCCTAAACCCACAGCCAATTCTTACCTTTCTGAGAAGTAAAGCATTTGCTTTCATTTGTTTAATTGTGCTTATTTTTAGATCGTACTTTCTTGGAATTTTTTTCATGATCACAAGGCCCTGCTTGCCGTCATTTTGTTTTCTTCTACAGGGTATTTGTTAGAGCGCTCCCTCAGCAATGAAGAAGGTGTGGATATGAACACTCCACAGAATTGCATCTCCACCTCTACCTAACCACGGGCACCCATGCTTTCACCCTGAGAGCAAACTTTCTGCTGGAATCTCCTGCATTTAGCAGTGGTCCTTTTGTCATGTGTACAATGTCCTAGAGAACATTTAAGTAGGAAGGAATGCATGTTGGTACTCTGAGCACATTTGGACATCCAGAATTGATTCTGCAGTCTTCCCTTTACACAGAGCAATGTGCAAAATGTCAGGGTTCCAATATTCATTTCTACCCTGATTATAATCCTTTCTTTCTAAAAACTGAAGCATATGCGTATGCATATGCATGAAGTACATGAAAATTTGGAACAGAAGCTCTGCGACCTTGGACTGGCCTGTGTAGCTATTTATTCTGCTTAACTCATTATTGAATTTTAAGGTCAAATGAATGTTTTCTCAGTGCCATAAGACCAGAATTGGGCTACTGATAGGAAAACCCTGAAGGATAAAGGTACAAGCTTGTAACTATCATCAAAAGGATCAGAGGTGAGCTCACTTTAAATTCAAGTCTCAGGGAACTGAGACATTTCCGCCATTTATCATCTTGCCAGATCACAATCAGAGTTCCTCAATTAATCTGAACATTTTTGAAGAACTTATCCATTGCCCACTCTAATGTATAATCTCTTGGAGCACTGGGCATTGCTACAAGACACTACCGTACAGTCGTGTCTTTCAGGGGAATTCATAGGTTCAGAAAAAAGGAAATACCCAAATCTGGGCCCTCAAGTAGAAAATGAACCTTGGATTTAAACTTCAGTGTCATCCTCCGCATGTCCTCCTCCACACCTCACCAAGTCTCCTTTCCCAATGCTAATTCTAAAGAGAATATAAGCTTCTTCACACGCCCTTTCCCCCATATCTCCACTCCTTTGGTGCATGTCTTCTTTTCAGTACTGCTTTTTAATGTTTGTGTGTAGGCTGTTCCTTGAATGAAACATTGGGTTTCTTACTTATTTCCATGCAGTTGGGATCATATGAAAGTATCATTGTCATAATCTACATGAGACTTTAAGGATTTCTAAACCCTTCTGGTAAATATATTGCAAGGTTTTATTTCCCCCTCATATTTGGAACTGAAGGATTCAACTATAAAATTCCCCCAGTAGGTCTTATTCTATTTTTAAATACTTGCTGAAAGTATAAGTTCTAGGAAATTTGGTGGTATCTAGTTACTCTTAAAATCTTTACTTCCAAATTTACAAATCAGTAAACACCATCAGAGCACAGTAATGTATAATGTGATATAATATAAAAGAGTTAAAAACTATACTAGATGAATGAGCTTAGTAGTATAATCATTCGGAAGATGGGGAAAATTCATAGGCAATAAATTTTGTCTTCAAAATTACTTCCCTTCAAACTTTAAACCTTGAAAAATTTTTTTAGGTGGGATAAGTTTTAGTACATCATGTGTGGGCTATTAAATTATTATTTTTAAAATATATCTACTACGTAGATAAATATAGTAATCAGAAAAGCAAAGAACCAGTGATAGTTTCACAGTATTTTAATGTTGCATTAACATTACTAGAAATATGATTCTATATATGCCTTCTACAGCATTTTGGAAAACTGAAACATTCATACAGAAATAAGATACACCACCGTGATGTCTCTAAATGTGAATACCATGGAGGCAAGAACCACCAATCACATGTTATAAAGCTATGCTGGTAGAATGTCCTTGGCCAAAACTTCAACAGGATTTGTAGTTCAATCTGGCCTATTTAAATGACTGAGTAAAATTAAAACCTGTTTTCATGTTTACAATAAAGTTACCTATAAGGAAGAAGAAAACTATTCTATAGAAAAGAAACTGAGTACTTTTAGTAAGCACCTGTGAAAACAAAACCGGAAAGAATGAATAATTCTTTCTAAGATGTTTCCATTCTATTTCATTTATACATGGAAATTTTGGTTTTGTGTTTTGTAATCTTTGCCAAAAATGTTGCATGGGTCATTATTTTCACTTACATTCCTTATAGTTTTTATGTGCTTTAAAAATGGTATAATTAAATAACCTTCATAAAAGATCCAAGCTGACATAGGGACTTTATGTATCTCATGAAACTTATATCTAACTTGCTTCTTCTTATGAAACAGAATATGATAAATAAGTCATCTGTGATAACTAAAACCCAAAGTTTTCTAAATACATTTTAAAGCTCGGGTCACTTTTGAAGCAAATCAGGTCATAATTTTCTTCTCAAATATTTTGTCTTTTGTAAGAATAACAATTTTATCCAAATATACTGATTAAAATCTGTTAGCAAGAAAAATTACCAACAGTGTTGTATCACATTATTTCCCTTTCAAACATTCAATCAATATTACATGACTATATCTCAGAAACAGTTATGCTTCAGCGATTTTTTCCCATTTATGAACAAGAAATCAGAAAAATAAGCCTTATAATTTGGAGAATAACTAAATGTATTTCATGTAGAGTTGACTTACTCATGTAAGATCTCTGCCTCAGCCATATTTTTAACCATTAAACTTTCAAATCTTTCTACTGTTGTATTTAGTAACCACCATTTAATGAAAAACATCAATTGAGTTTAGGAAAGAGCTACAACTGTTTTTCTCTCCTAAATGAAATACCAAGTTTTATTTTGACTTACTTCTTTTTCAGCATCTTCAAGTTTCTTTTTCTTACTCTCAGGCATTAAATCATCAAGCCAGCTGAGTTCCCGTTTGGTAAACAAGAAGTCCATCAACTTTCTCACAAATACCAGGGCTAACACCTGAAGAAAATAAAGTAGCTTAAAATGTAAACAAACAAACAAACAAACAAAGTGAAGATAAAGGTGAGTCTGTGTTAGGACTGATATTAAACTAAAGATTGAAAACACGGGTATAAAACATGTGGCCTCATCTTTCATTTTTTTTCATTTCCTTTTCTCATCAAATTGACAGGATGGAATCTAAGATTTTATTCAATGTTGAAGGCTTCTTAAAGAAATATTAAACTACAAAATATATTTGATTATGCTTCCCTAAATGCATAATTAAAAGCTCAAACTAGGATACGTGAATATTAGAAGATTTTTATGTATGCTAATAATATTTGAGTTATATATAGTCATTCAAATTCACTATACTTTTAAATACATTTAAATTTTGTCTGAGACATTCAATTAAGTTTTATTTTAAGAAATTCCCCTAATTTTTCATATTTTTTAGTATATCTCAATGCTAATTTTTAAAAATTTACATTTCCCATACTGCTTTCTATTAGCCAGCACACTATGAATGACCAAGAAAAAAAACCTAACATTAAATAAGCAAAATGCAAAATATTTTTCAAACCCTATTTTAGTGCCCAATTTTACACTGCAGTCACTGTTCAAAGTGATTCAAGGCTACTCTATTGTTACTGTTTTAGTTCATGTGTTTCCCAAAAACGAGTGAAAGCATTGAAAGAGGTTTCATACCATCATAGGGAAGACAATAGCTGCTCTTGAAACTTTGATTATCCACAAAAGGCCAAGGCAACTCATCTGAATAACTGTGAAGAGATGGACTTTCCGGAGTGGTACATGCCTTAGATATATAAAATCTGGTTGATGTTTGGCTGGCATCCAGAAGAGCTTTATCCTATCAAATAACTAAAAGATTAAACAGACTATATTACATTTAGGACAATTAGATATTTGGCATGTTCATATTAGGCTCAAATGACACAGCTGTGAAAACTGCAGGACATGGGAATTGACATACAGTTTGGACTTCTATTTATTGGACAGTATACTCTATTTCCTATAATATTGTAACAGGGTGTCATTTAAATGGGTTTGCATATGGGTAAAGCCAATGCTACATTTTGCTACCTTGAGAACCTGCACTAAGGCATACAAAATAAAATAATCCCTTTTCAGCTTATCACATCATGATCTCTCCCTCCCCACCCCCTCAAATATTGGGACTTCTAGGCGTCCCAAGCTTGCTGTACTTTTTCCTCTCCCAGAGTGCACCATCTACCCTCAGGGCTTTGGCTTTCACATGTTAAGAGCTCCCAGACCTGCCTCAGCTTCCTCCAAGCACCACACAAATTCCAGAGTACCTTGGTTTTCTCTTTACTGAACCCTGCTGTTTTGGCTTTGCCACTTTGATCCCCAACAAAGGTTTTGATGCTGTCTTTGGAAGCATAAATATCTTACATGAAGATCTGGCCCACATGTACTTTTGTTACCAAAGCGTTTTTTTATATTTTATACTTGGGGAATGGACAGCTGGTTTAGCCAGCAAAGAGCTTTTAGTGCCTGCCTGAGGATCTGATTTCAGATCTCCAGCATGCACATACAAGATGATCACAGTTTAACCTATCTGTAACCCTGGCTCTGGTGGGGCCTGAGACAGACTGATCAGTCCCTGGAACTCACTGGCCAGCAAGTATGGCAAATCTGTGAGCTCCAGCTTCACTGAGAGACCTTGTCTCAGAAAACAAGCAGCAAGAGACTGAGGAAGACACCCGGTGTTGACTTAGGGCCCCCACATGAACACCCACATATACATATAAGCCTGTGCACATGCAGATACACACAACTGCACCCATACCTTCATGTATGCATACATATAATGCACATCAATGCAGATACACACAGAAATGCAAACTACCTTATTTGGGTCACTTTAATAGATGGATCCAGTGTAAACAGTGGATTATCTCTTTAATTTTGTCATAATGATAGATAAAATAACTTAGTTTATTTTATAAACTACATTTTCATGCACTCTTACTTCTACACATTTTATTGAATAACTAAATTTACTACATATTAGTTTTATTTTGTGTGAGCCACTTGTTTAACCTCTAGGCCAAATTTTGTTATTTATAATTCTTTCAGTGAGAGATGGGTTTTGAAACCAACAGCCATTCTATTTCATAAGTTTTTATGATCATATAACCAATGCATTTTCAAAAGAATATCAATAGATAAAGTATTTCTCAGCTACCAAAAGAAGAAAACTATCAGCTGCTTATCAAATATCTCAAACTTCACTATGCATATAAACAACTGTCTGCAGAGTTAGGGTTAGATCACCCTGTTTTGTCAAAACCCAATTAGATATGGGATAGGTATGATAGGGTATCAAGCTTAACACAAATCTCTCTTCCCTCTGGTATTCTCGGTCTTCTGTGTGGCACAACCATTCTTCAGTTATGTAGAATCAAATGCACATTACTTCATCCAATAATATTCATTCATAATCTTCCAAACTTATTTGCTGAAACCCATAGAAAAACTGACAGCTAACTGCATTCTTGGCTTATCTCGTGTGTATGTGTGTGTGTGTGTGTGTGTGTGTGTGTGTGTGTGTGTGTGTGTGTGCGTGTTTCTACTTCATAACTATCTCTTAAAATTAGGAATCACTAAAGAGATATAATTTTGTGCCTGGTGGAAGTAAGAATAAAGAATAGAGAATAAAATCCTTTAGCTTACAACTGAATGTATGCTCGCATAGAATTTCCCCCACCCATCATTATCCATTTACAGAGCTATGTTGTTGCATAAGTGTGCTTCAGTGAGTGGGTGCTTCAATTGTTATTGTTTAAGTGGTACATTTGCTTCACTTTGGATCCCTGCAATGTTGGAATGAATATAGATGTGGTTATATATTTGAATACAGAAACAGCATTCATGAGAACACTGTGATCTGTTTTTTCTGCCATATTTCACAGTAAGAAGCCTACATAGTAAGTTCCTTAATAGTGCCAAAAAGCCAGGTGACATAAAGAGTCCTCCAATTTGCTTGGTAACAAAGTAGCATGCTCCTTAGGATATCCAACACAGACAGCTAATGTGCTGGCCTAGTACCACTCCAGGAATAACAATCATGATAAATATATTCTAAATTTTGCATTTGGCTTTCATCATGTCCCAGTAGCAACATGTAATATTTCCCCATCCAATTAGCTTCAATTCCCAATAGGAATTTTAGCTGTTCACTTAAATTTCCACCAATTCTGTTTCGCAGGGTGAGACCTGTCAAAGTGTGCCTAGGCTTTCTATTTCATTAATGTATTTAAAACTCATTAAATTTGACTCGAGGACCTTGATGTTATTCTTTATTTTATTTGAAAGGATTATATCTCAAGAATTCTAAAACTTGACACTTTTGTTTAATTCTAAACCACATGAGTTAAAAAAAAAACAGTAATTTGAATGAAATTAGAAGAAAATCTGTCTGGATCTACCCACAATTATTTCACTTTGTGTTTTAAATTCCTGCTGCTCTATTTATGTGAGCCTGAGGCCCAATAATAAATGCTTTCCACTTACAGACAAAATCACTACTCACTGAAACTTTTGCCAAAAAAATCAAAAACAAATGAAAACACTAAACTAATTTTATTAAGATGCATTTCATACATGATACTTTAAATGACCAAATTAAGCCTTTGAGTAAAATTTTAAAACACACCAGTTCTCTATCATGCCCTCCCTTCCTTGAGGCAAAGGGTCTCTACACTTGTGTATTTCAGTGTCTTACAATGGCCTTGTGTTGAAGTTTTGCCTCAGTCTGACAGCTTACACTGTTCCAAGGTCTGTACACTGCCTCTCCCAGAGTCAGAAGGCAGCAGGTCAGTTTCCTCAGGAACAGAGACCTTGTGCTTCTTGGGTCCCAGCCAGAATCTAATTCCTCTGTATATTTTTATCAGCACTTAAGGTAGCCACACCATAGCAAAAAAAGTTGCACTTCATATTATTTTTAATTTTTTAAAATGTATACAATAAATACACCTCACTGTAGTCTCTCATGAAGAAAATGAAGTGTTCTGTCCAAAGAGCATCACCATAAATAAAGACAATTCAAATGTGCATTTAAGTAGAAGTCTGTATTCATTCTGAAGGTGGCATAACAAAGTACTACAGCATTTTGGTTTAATGCAATAAAAATGTATTGTCCATGTGTGGAGGTTGGTCAAAAGTCCAAAATCAAGATTTTGGCAGGACTATGGATCCCTCGGTGATCCCAAGGAGAGAACATCTTTGCAATTCTTGCAGGTCTCAACAGTTTCCTATATTCTTACATTATGGCAGAAAAACTCCAATCTCAACCTCCATCCTGCCATGGCCAACATACCCATGTCTTTGTGTCCTGCTCAGATGTGGTTTGAGTCTTAAGTGTTCCCCACAGGCTTATGTTCTGAACACTTGATCTCCAGTGGTGGCACTGCTTTGGGAGACTATGGAACCTTTAGCAAGTGGTGTGGGATAGCAAAAGTCTGTCCCTGGGGGCCAGGCCTTTGAAAGCAATAGCCAGCCCAAAGTTCCACACTCTCTGTTCTCTGGTTGGCTGCCACATGTTCCCACTGATGCACACAGAACTCTACTACCATGACTTCCCTGCTATGATGGCCTGAAATCTCCTGAAACCATGTGCCAAAATAAATCTTTTGCATAAGGTATTTTTTCTATTGTTGTGAACAGAGTCCATAAACATGGCTTCATAACTATCATTTGTATATATCTTGAAGTGAACTTAATAATTCATTTTCGAAAAGGGTAATGAAAACTAAACTTATCTTTGTTAATATTTTTATGACAGATAGCAGCTTAACTGGCAATGTGCTTGCCATACAAGCATGAAGGCTGAAGTTAGATCCTTTTAGAGTCACTTAATAGAGACAGTCATGTCTGTGTTCACTGACCAGATACTCTAACCTAGACAGTGAACACCAGAGTTGTTCTTTGTCCTCCACACATGCATGCATTTTCCTTCAAACACACACACAAGCATGCATGCATACATGCATGCACACATGCACACACACACACACATGCATACAGTAATTTATCCACCTTTGGAACTGGATGTATAGCACATATATGAGAGAGTGTCCACATAGCAAAGAATCTTCTTTAGTATTTACAATTCTGGCCATGGTCATAAAATTTACATGTGGTCAGAAAGCCTCTCCTCAGATGAGGGTTGCTGTCCCATGACTCAGAATCTATACTCTACGTTACAACAGATATGCCTGTAAGAGCAAAGTAATTTACCTGAATTCCTTTTAGAGATGAAGCACCCATATAAAGAAACACTCCATATAACACTGGCATGGGGATAAACTGTAAAAGAACAATCAGAAAACAGGAAACATTATTTTCTAACACGTGGTCATTCAATTTTGCACTTACTGCAGAGAGAGAAAATGGAAAATTAAAAATATTCTAGAAGCAAGTATAGTATGGAATTGGAAGACATAGTTTCAGACTCCATTTCACCATTTCCTATCTGCATAACATTAAGTGGTTACAGAAGCTGCCTGCCACTTAGTTTCTCAGTGTCTAAAAGAGACAATAATAGTAGTGCAGCTATAAGTGTTAAACCTATCCTGAAAACTATGATTCCTAAGAAATAGTACAATAAATCATTATTGTGCCACAACAAACATGACTATTAGCCACTTTAAAGACAATTTACATTCTATCTTAAAATAGTAAAATATTTGAATGTTACTTTTACAATTTGGTCCTTAATTATGGCAGATATTTGTTAACATGTGGACTGTTTAAATTTCTTTTATTGGGTTATCTCATTTTATCCAGTATCCTATTACTTATATAACAGAAATACAATTTTTCAATGACTAGCTAAATAAGCTATAAAATTCAATAATTCAATTAATATTTGGTATTTAAGCAATCAAAATAGATAATTTATAATGCAGCTAATATGCTGTAATAATATCTATTAGCTTTATATCACAAAACTATCCCTCTTTTATTGCTACTCAAAATTTGATAATTTAAAAAATGTGAAAATTTCTTATATGTAATGAGGATTTACATGTAGTGTTTACATGAGGCCTTTGAAATAAAAAACTGTCTATGTGCCCATGGCATGACCATTGTCTGGTCTGCATCACTGACTTATAGCAAATAACATTCAATCTATAGACTGACAAAATAACAGAACCACTAACCTGGGCTGGACTACAGTGACTTTAGTCACTTGTTACTTGGAAAGTGTGACCTATCCCATAGCTTGAAAATTACAAATCAAAATTGTTACCATCAGGAAGTATAGCAAAAGTATACCTTCAACTACTTAAGGATTCTAAAGCACAGGATAAAATTTCATTCACTCTTGGTGAAGGAGAATTATGTATTTTTTTTAAAGTCATTTTATCTCATGCCATGTAATATTTGAAATTTTATGTCCATATTAAAATGCTACCTTAAACATATTTATTCTTTCATTAGGGATAATTTCATTACCTTCAGAATACTGGTCATAAAAACCGATGAACCCATAAGAATAAAAATCATGAGCCCAGTCACCCGCTGTTCTCTGATGCCAAGGAATTTGGGTTGTTCTCCTGGGGCAGAACATTCTGATTCCAGCTTCAGGCTATTGACATGAGTGATGGAGAGGACTGTGGCAGCCACAAACCATGGCAGGCCCATAATGGAGCACACCCCCAGCATGATGGCCACCATTAACAGATCCAGGTGATAGCCACAACCTTTCTGTTAGAGAAACAAAGGAAAAGAAGGAACTGTGTCAGGAACACAGTTATCGATGACTTGGTTGTGAATATACACCACTTCCTGCTCATACTGAGAGTCCCTCCATAGCAGATGCCCTGGAACTGAGCCCCTTAGTACTGGTTCCAGTAGTCCTCTCCCATTTCAGTGGGTGATGTTTTACAGGAAAGAATAATATCATAGAGCCTAATCTACCTCATTTATTCTGTTATATCTCAGTACATTGTGACCTTATTTCTCATTCTGTTCCCCTCTCAACAGTCCAATAATCCAGTCATCCCTTGAAATAACAGTGTTTGGTGTTTTCTGCCTCCTCTGTAATTCTACTCTACTACTGCGATGCTGCACTTTAGTGCAGGCAGGAAACCAAGTGAGGAAAAGTTGGTGCCCGGGTGATCAGAGACTGCTCTCTTGACAAGCTGATTGGATTAGATCTCGAGGAGAGAACTCAAAAGATACCTAACAGCACTGTTGGTCCCTCTGTAGCTATATAAAGTGTAAAAACCCCAGAGGTAGCAAAAGTCTTGATTTATGTTGTGTTCTAGTTCTTATTTTTATTATTTTCAGTACTACTTCATGAAAGCCCGTGTAATATAGTTCTGGAAATGCATTGCTGGGGTCAGGTGATGGCAAGGCAAGCACAGGTTCTCAGTGTATATGCTGTGGCTGCTAGCTTAGTGTTTTTGTGGAACTCCTAACAGACGTATCAAGTGTGTCTCTGACTCTTTTGCCAGGTCTTAGGACTATTTTACTCCCATTGGGTTTCCTTGTTCAGCTTTGATATACGGGCTTTTGCCTTTTCTTATTGTATCTTGTTTTATCTAGTTTGGATGTTGTCTCTTGGAGGCTTATTCTTTTCTGAAGTAGAAACAGAGGAGGCGAGGATCTAGGGGAGAGAAGATGTGGGAGGTGCCAGGGAAGCATGGAGGGAGGGAAAACTGGTCAAATATATGAGAGAAAAAACTATTTCAATAAAAAATTAAATACAATAAAAATAAATCTCAGGACTTTCCTATCTGAGAGAAGTTGATAACAATAATAAAAGCATCTCATTAATTGTGATCTAATTCTAGAAGTCATTGAGAGTAATGTGCACTGTATCATAAACACCAAGTGCATGATAGGTTCTATTACAATAAAACTAAGTTTATTAAGGACAGATAGCATCAAATCATTTCTCAGTATTTTCCAGTTTCTTAGCATAATTATTAACACAAACAACAGAAGTTACATATTGTTTTTTTTCTTTCATACAGTGTCTTATTATATGGCTTAAGTGTCCTGTAATTCATTACTTTATATAGACCAGCCTGGCCTTGAACTCATGGGAAATCCTTCTCCTTAGTGCAATGACTTTCATAAGGAAGCATGTATTCTTGAAACACATCTTAAAATTCAATATGATTATTGTAATTGTAGAATAAATAGAGTAGATTTGGCTGGATAAAGAGGATAAAGTATCAGCGGAGATCCACAAAATGGGAAATCACCCTGGTGTCAACATAACCAAATAAGCATAAGAAAAAGCCTTTGGCAAAACATTTTATAAACTATAGTTTCATAGCATAAAACTCAAGCCCTTGAAAAGCAATGTTTGAAACTGTTACAAGTGTGTTTTGTCCTAGGGACTGCAAATTAGAATATGAATTAGAATCTTCACAAATTGCTGCATCTGAGGAGAGTCAATGAAATTGTGCTGCTGGAATATTTTAGAGTCGCGATCCTAACAAAAGTGAATAGGTACTATGAGAGGTGCAGGGGCCACAAAATAAATAAATAAGGAGAAGATATGACAGAGCTATTAATAGCTGAAAGATTTTTAATTTTTTTTATTATTTTAGTAGATTCTGGACTTTCTAAGCATCCACATTCACTAAATTTACTAATATGAAGAAAGTCTTCCTCATAACAATCATTTCCTATAGCTCTTCTTAGTTTTTAAAAATATGATATAAACATAAACAGTGGAATTTTGTGTTTCTGGAAATGGTCAAGATAATTATGTCAGAGAAAATAATTTTGTCTTTAAAATGAATACGTGATTTCCCTTAATTATACTGTACAATAAGAATAATTTCACCTAATGGAAATAAAGCAGTTCTGACATTTCCACTCATTAATCAGCATCCTACTTGCCTTCTTTAAAAAATGTTTTAAAAACTTGTTCACTGCAAACAAATTATTAGCTGATTAGGCATGCCAGCCAAAAGGAAGTATCCCTTTGTCAGACAGAGAACTCTGCACCTTGTAACATATTTCTGTACTGATTTTTTTCTTCAAAAATAAAGACAGAACTGTAGCTTTTATTCTCACATTTATCCTTGAATCATGGGAAATGGACATATGGGAGGGAAAGGGAGCATAGCAACAGGTGATGCTACACCAGACCCCACTAAAACCAACATGCAGCAAGACAAGAGGCCAGCCAAGAGGACCATCTGATACCCAGATGCCACCGCTGAAAAAAAATCATTTCAAAGCTTGGCAGCGATTTCCTGCATCTGTCAAGTTAACCACATAAAAGACTATAGATTGACATGAAGAACCAGGCTGACAAAGAGGGCAAAAAAGAACATATCAAATGCCATAATCATCAAGGGAATGTGGTGCCAAATGAATGTTGCAAACGCATTCATTTACTCTAGTGATCTGGGATTGTATTGCTGTTTATTAAAAATGATGTCAAAAGAAGCCTGAACTGTCTACAGAAACATGTAGAAAATCCCAGAGCTGTATCTTAACAGAAACTTTCTTTTCTACAAAATAATGTCTCTCTTTATTTTCACTTTACAGAGCATGCTCTAAACAAAACCAAGCTTTTGTTTTTAATGCCTTTAAAAATGATTCAGTTAACCCATGCCCCCAACTCTAAAAGGAAAAACAATGCTAGAATATGGATTTAATTGTGCATCAATGTAATACATGATAATTTTCCTGGCCATATTTTGATATTTGTAGCTGGTGTCATGCTTGCATGACACAGAGGAAGCCAGTGGATTGATTTTAAGGTTTGCTAATTTTATGCTCCTTCATTCTCAGGTACAGTAACTTACTTACCCAATGAGCAGGGTTTTAGTACCTGTAGCTCAACACTTTATTGTGTACTTACTACCAAAGATTGTTATAAAAACATTTTCTTGTCGTCATGAAAAATATCATGCAATAGAGAATGAGTAGTTCTGGCAATGAGGCGAGGAAAAGTCAAAAGGGTCTATAATACATTTGAAAGAGACAGAAAATGACATGAATTCTGAGGTGACCCAAAGATATGATTGTACACTCAGTTACACACTGTGAAGACCACAAAGTGCCTCACAGAACAATTCCAAACAATGTTGCAACCACAGCGACAAAGCACCTTCAAATAAAAAAAGATAATCAAATCTCGATAGCTTGTGGTTTGGGGTTACATTCGGGAAATGTCTTTTCATGAACATGAAGCTCAAGCTGAAGCCAAAAACTTTGAAAAAAGTTTCAGTGTAGCAACAGGCAGGTTGAACAGTTATGGAATACACTCTTACTCTTAGTAAGCAGTGTTCTAAGGTTATATTTTTGTAATTAGAAGGAATATCAGCAACAGTAGATTATATTATAGTGGAACTTAATAGGAGAAAAAGGATACATGTAGAAAATAAGCTTTTACTGTTGTTAAATTATGACTAGACTGGAGAGAACCTGCTTTGAAAATATCTGTATCAAACATGAGTGCAGAGTACTCAGACTGCAGTGGTCAAGGGCAGACTGACTACTGGTAGAGTATAGCACAATGTGATGGGTCTAGTCTGTTCCATGGTGACTTTAAAATTTAAATTTTAGAAGTTAAATCTATACTGATTTATTTGTGTAACAAAAGAGATAATGTAATATAGCCTTGTGTTTACTTCAGGGACAAATATTAAAAGATTTAGTTCTTCATTCCCTTCTATGCATTCAAGTACTTTGAAGGACCCCTTAAAGAAAGTTTCACTGTATGCTAGCAATACTGTCCTCAGTGCAAAGGAGGACACTGGTGGATCTATTTGGAACTTTGCAAGAGTTGTAAATGTTAAGCACTTATGTACCTGCATGAAGAACAAGGAGCAAGAATAAGGGCCTGTGGTCCACAAAACTGACTAGCCTGGAAGGAGAACAGAATAAGGATGTACAGGTCCTATTTTACAAGGTTTGATTTTTAAAAAATTTTACTTAAATATAATCCCTTCATTCCTCCCTCTTTTCCTGGTCCCAAACTCTCCCATGTACCCTCTTCAGCATCTGCTATGTCCCCCACCTCCCTCTCGGATTCATGGTCTCTTTTTATCATTGTTACATATATAACACACACACGCATGCACACACACACACATACACACACACACACACACACACACTCACTCATACTCAAATGCATAAATATGTAAATATAACTTGATGATCATTTGGTACTGGATAACCAATTGGGGGCCCATGGGAGAGACTAATTCTCCCTCTCTTTCTTTGTCTAATAGTGGATCTGGTGAGATTCCCCCCTTTCATCTCAACACGTATACTCAACTACCTTGTTGAGATTTCACAGGTAGATTCCCTATCTCATGGCAGACTTCCTGTTCCTCTGGCTCTTACTGTCTTCTGCCCCACTCCTTTACTTGTTCTGATTATATTTAACCATTCAATATTTTATTGATTTAACATTTACATACATGATAATACTTATATTGCATACAAATTGAGTGATCATGCAAACCTTTATTATAGTTACAAAACAGCAGGCCAGAATACATTAAATAAAATCTATTTGTTTAAAAAAGTTATTAGAAATTTACAATAATGCTCAAAGATGTCACTTGCAGTCTATTGTACTTATGGCCAAGGTCTTCCTTTGTTTTAGGCATTACAAGCAAATACTATTTTTAAATGATACAATTCAGTGAAACATACCTGAAGACATGGTCCTTTATAATAATGAACATACTTGCTGTCAAATAAAGGGAAGAATAATCCTAGACATAGGCAGGTTGGTAAATAAAAATGTACTTCATCAGAATTGATTATTTCATTAAATCAATTACATGCTAAGTCAGAACTGGTTTTCCCCCCTAAAAGTAAGGTTTCAGACTCTGGAGGCTAGTCAATTGTTGCAAAAATTTTCATACTGCTGTAACGCAAAGTGTCCTGGAAAACAATAAAAACTACAAACCTGGAAATAGTATTTTATACTGAACAAATGAATACTCAATACAGCCAAAAATCTGTGGCCACCAATTCCTATCAGCTAAATGAGAATTATTTATATTATAAACAATGTTAAAACACACCTTTAGCTTATGCTCTTTTCTGTTGATGATGACAGCTGTGATCTGCTGGTCCATGAAAATCAGAATTGTACAAAGCAAAGCTGGGATAATAGCAGCTATAATTGTCCACCATGGGTTTGGACCTAACGGTGTCACAAACCAGCCACGGTCATCTCGTGTAGGCTGAGAAAAAAGTTAATCACATACATTACTACCTACATTTAAAATTGAACACTGAATACTATTTTAGAAACTAGATAATAGATAAATAAGACAGAACATTCTTTTAGTTTAGAATCACAAGAAGACACACAAACAGACTGTTTTGATATAATATAGTAACTTCTGTAGGTATGTATACAGGCAACTGCATGAAAATTAAACAGAATACAAACCAGAACCTCAATCACATCAGAAGCTCAGAAAAAAAGGTTCAAAATATGTCTGATGCTGGAACTGTGACCCAGGGGAAATCATTATGATAGCAAAAATCCTATGATTAAGTTCCTAGCTCTGTTTGACAGATGAGAAAACAGGCTGAGACAGTAGGTTCTTGGCTTCAAGGTCATGCCCTTCCTTTGTAATGTGGTTGGCATTCTCACCCGAAACCTGTTTTATCTGAATTTCAAACCCCATTCACTCTATAGTTTTGCCTCAAAATTATGCATGTTCCTGGGTTTCAGAATGATTCCTTGGGATTAGGCATGTTGTAAAGTGCATACATATTCCAACTGTATATAATGCTGAAGCAGACTTCAGGTGTCATTTCCATGATTCCCTTTTACTTCTTATTCTAGTAATGTATATTGCTCATGCTCTCAGAAAATCTCATGTGCTGGGGTCACAGATATCATCTACATGAAGATTTAGACACAGAGAGATAGAAAAGTAGATAGATGTTAAATGATGATTATGTTCACCTTGAAAACACTTGGTACTTGTAGTTTTGGCGATGGAATTCCAATGGCATAGTCAATTAAAACCATACACAGAATTGTAAGAAAAACTGCAAAATCACTCACTATGGATCGAACCTAAAAATAATGAAAATGCTGTTACTTGAGGAGGCTATAATAACAATGAATATTCAGAAGCAGTCTCAAATTGTACTTTATAAATGCTGTGACATAATTCTGTGATGTTACATTGTATGCACATAAAGTATTATCACTAGCTATGCTAGAATACATATTTCTGTTCCTCATCCACACTTTTCATAATAAAGATTTATTGAACTGAAATAATGGTGGTCATTTTCTTCTTAATATTTATTTAAATCATTTATTTCAATCCCAACTATGTGAAAATTTAGAACACAGGTTGTGGTCATCTGGCCTGAATCTGATGAATTTTAGGACTCTTTCATAAAAGTTACATTTTAATATTAAGAATCTAAAGAATCATTAAATAAAATTACCTATTTTAATTACTTTACTTAAAGCATGACAATTAATAATATACAAGAACAGTATGGGCAAGTTTTAAATTTTCTTTTATTTAAAATGAATTCTATGTAAACCAGTTTTTGAACCATTTTTCAATGTAGAAAGCCATTGTGTAGGGCATACAGTACATGGCATACACATGCAAGTTAGAAAATAACCTCTTTAGATAATAGCCCTCAGACAATTTCTTAATGGCATGGAACTTCACCAAGTAGGCCAGGTTAAAGGCACAGACACATGCAGGGTCCACCATTCTCACTGTCTTTGGGATTTTTTTTTTTTACATGTGTTCTAGGGCTCTGGATTCAGGATCTCATACTTATAAGACAAGCACTGCACTGACTGAAACATCTTTCAGGTTCTAGAAGGACACACTTGAGTAATTATCCTGAAGCATTTATCAACAATATTTGCTTTTTATGTTTTTGCTTTTGCAACATACACAAAATATTTAGGATTAAGGTTCCAACATATAGAGACTAATTCAGTATTAATCAGCTTACTCTGGGATGGAAGAAATTAATCTGTCATCTTAGCAAAGGCGAAGGTGACAGAAAAAGCAACTCTCTGGGAAGGGACTCTTCTTGACACACGTGCCAAGGTAGAATGTTTTTGACATGTATACCCCAACCTGTAGATGCTTGCTTCCTTGATTTTGTTTCCGGTCTCAGCCTCTGTTGCTTTTGGTGGTAGAATCAGACATCATAGTTCTTACTTTGCAGTGTTAAATGTTGAAACAACCCTGAACAATAAAGGAACTTCCAGAGGCATCACCATCCCTGACTTCAAGCTCTATTACAGAGCTATCTAATACCATGCACAAAATTTAAGTCCAAATGGATCAAAGACCTCAACATAATCCACCTACACTGAACCTCTTAGAAGAGAAAGTGGGAGGTACACTTGAATGAATTGGTACAAGAGACCACATCCCGAATATAACACCAGTAGACACTGAGATCGACAATTAATAAATGGAACCTCCTCAAACTGAGAAGTTTCTGTAAGGCAAAGGACACAGTCAACAAAACAAAACAGCAGCACACAGAATGGGAAAAGATATTCACCAACCCCACATCTGACAAAGGGCTGATCTCCAAAATATACAAAGAACTCAAAAAGCTAGTCACCAAAACACCAAATAATCCAATTAAAAAGTGGACTATGGAACTAAATAGAGAATTTTCAATTAGAGGAATCTAAGATGGCTGAAAGACACTTAAGAAAGTGCTCAACATCCTTAGCCATCAGGGAAATGCAAATCAAAACAACTCTGAGATACCATGTTTCTTCTGTCATAATGGCTAAAATCAAAAACACCAAAGATAGTTTTTGCGGGAGAGGATGTGGAGAGAGGGGAGCACTCCTCCACTGCTGGTGGGAGTGCAAACTTGTACAGCCACTTTGGAAATCAGTATGGCGGTTCCTCAGGAAAATGGGAATCAGTCTACCACAATATCCAGCAATTCCACTCTTAAGCATAAACCCAAAAGATGCACATTCATGCAACGAAGACATCTGTTCAACTATATTCATAGCAGCATTATTTGTAATAGCTAGAATCTGGAAGCAATCTAGATGCTCCTCAATTGAAGAATGAATGAAGAAGATGTGGTACATTTACAAAATGGAATACTACTCAGTGGAAACAACCAATGGAATTTGAAATTTGCAGGCAAATGGGTGGAACTGGAAGAAATCATCCTGAGTGAAGTAACCCAGTCACAAAAAGAGGAACATGGTATGTACTCACTCATATATGGATTTTAGACATAGAGCAAAGGATCACCAACTTACATTCCACACCACCAGAGAAGCTAGGAAACAAGAAAGATCCTAAGAGAGACTTACATGGTCCCCCCATAGAAAGGGAAAGGGACAAGATCTCCTGAGCAAATTGGGAGCATGGGGGGAGAAGAGAGGGAGTTAGGAGGAAGAGAAGGGGAGGAGGGGAGAGAAGAACACAGGGAGCAGGAAGACTGAGCCAGGGCAAGAATAGAGGAGAACAAGAAAAGAAATACCATTTAGAGAGAGCCATTATGGGTTTAACGGGAAATCTGGCACTAGGGAAATGTCCAGAGACCTACAAGGATGACCCCAACTAACAATCTAAACAATACTGGAGAGACTACATTAAATGCCCTTCCGTGATAGTAAGATTGATGACTACCCTATATGCCATCCTAGAGCCTTCATCTAGTAGCTGATGGAAACAGAAGCAGACACCTACAGCTAAACACTGAGCCAAACTCCTGGAATCCAGTTACAAAGACGGAGGAATGATGAGCAAAGGGGTCAAGATGAGTCTGGACAAACCCCACAGAAACAGCTGACCTGAACAAGGGGGAGCTCATGGATCCCCAGACTGATAGCTGGGACACTGGAACAGGACCAGCCCAGACCCCTTGAATGTGGGTCTCAGTTAGGAGGTCTGGGCAGTCTATGGGACCTCTGCCAGTTGAACCAGGAAGTATCCCTAGTGCATGAATGGACTTTGGGAGCCCATTCCCCATGGAGTGACACTCCCTTAGCCTAGAGACTTGGGGGAAGGCCTAGGCCCTATCCCAAATAACTTGACAGTTTTTGATGATCCCTCATGGAAAGCCCCAACCTCCCAGGGGAGTGGATGGGGGGGTCTGTGGGAGGAATGGGAGAATGGGAGGGAGAGGGAACTGGGATTGATATATAAAATAAGAAAAATTATTAAATAAAAAAATTTTAAAAAATGTTGAACTCAACTGATTCTCTGTCTACTTCCCAAATACGCAGATACAAGCATGCTGGGTTAGAGGAAATGATTCACACTTTTGAAACAAGAGAGAGAAATAATGTTTCTAATGAGCATTGCAGGACTTCTCAACAAAGGCAATGGTTCTGTGGTTAGTGACCCCCTTTGTGCATCAAAAGACCCTTTCAGAGGTTTGCCTATGGCCATTAGAAAATACAGATATTTACATTATAATTTATAACAGTAGAAAATTATAGTTATGAATTAGCAATTAAAATAACTTTACAGTTGGGGGTCATCAGAACATGAGGAACTGTTTTAAAGGGTCATAGCATTAAGAAGGCTGAGAACCAGTGATTTAGAAAATGTAACATCTGTTCCTCTGAGATATCTGTCAGGCTGGAATAGGCCCTTCTGCGCACTGGGGAAGGGACAATTGGTAACATGGTGTGTGCTTATCCTTTCCAAAACTGTTAAGTGGGAAGGGAAGTGTTGACACTCAGAAGTAAAACCTGAAGGGCTTGTGGCACCTCAGATACCCGAGTCATGAAGTGCTTCCTCTTCAGCCCCTTTCTACAGCTTACCTCTAACTTGCCAATTCCCTCATGACAAAACCTCTCCATGGCTCCCTTCAATTGTCAGTAACTCTCCTTTGTCCTTAAGCATGTGGGACATCACAACACCGCGCTTCAGTTTGTATTTGGGTAAGGAATATTAGAGTCCAAGTACCTTGGTTGGGAAATACCGGCTCGTCTTAAACTGCTTCAGGGTGGCTGACATGGTGACTGTGGAGAAGAACAGGATCACCGACCAAAAGAGAACATCCGGCACGTAGGGGTGGCCATGACCACAGGCTCGCCCAACATACTCTCCATGCAGTGATCTGCACTCCTGCTCGGGACGAGGTACAGAGTTGGTTAAGAAAGTTCAGGCAGCTGCAGCTGACATACCAACACTGCTCACCAATGGCTCCCACAAGGATTTAGCAGATATGGTACTTGCTTTCAAAATTCTACTTGGATAGATATTAAACTTAACATCTATTAAGTTCAAGATAACAGATGTATTGAAATTATGGTAAGTTTGCTAAGTTTAGTTTATACTAACATCAGATACATGGAGAGATTAAACAATGTACTTCAGCCTCATCGATGCTGTGTGGTAGGGCTGGGCACATGCACAACTTCTGAAGTAGGAATAATAGCACATTAAAAACCAGTAATTATTTAGGAAAACTTGTTTAAAGCTACCAAGGAAGATGAGAAAGGCAACAAGAAACTGATGATATGTAATTAAAGAAATGGACCTTGAATCAGATATGGTAACTATTGAAATTCAAATGAAGAAAAACAAATGAAGAAAACAATTACTACAAGTTTATGTCTATTATTCTGCTTTCCATATATATCCTTTTTCTTCTGTTTTTTTCTTTGTAAAAAAAAAAAAAAAAAAAAAAAAAAAAGGAAAACCCGTTTTTAAAATTACTGCCTTTGCCATTAGGTGGCAGCAAAGTCAAAAAGAACTTCAAGACAAAACAACATTTTATACAAGCATTAAATATTTTGAAAAGAAAAAAAATATTTCTGTCATCTTACAAAAATTTTGTGTTCTAAAAATTGTATTACTTTGTTCCAAAATAAATAAATAAAAGCTTAAATAATCCACTGAATTCTTTAGTCATCTAGGTATTCTGAACAAAACTTGAATTGTACAATAGCAGGAAGAAATTGAGAGGACACAGTATTTTCACTGAATCAAACCTCAAGGCACTGAGTCCTCTATAGCATAACATAAGACTCCTCTGAAAGGTTTTAGGATGAACAAGAGGCTACACTGTCCTCTGAAACATGCAATCAGCCAGTAAATTCTACCTGACATAAGTACCCTATCCAAAGCCTCTAGATAAATACTATCAGCACAGTTTGCAACCACCTAACAGACCCGGCAGTAACTTTCTTGTTACTTAAACTTCAATTATTCATGGTAAGCTGATTCAAGGTACAGAAAAATAGCTATTGAAAAACTACAGAATACGCTTATAGGCACTATTTATAGTCTTAATTTTCATGTTCTAAATCAGAATAACCTCTCCTAAAAAATAACCTAATCCTTGAATTTTTCCATCTTTTTTTTTTTGTGTGTGTGTGTGTATGCCTGCTCAGAAAACTAGGAACAATTACTAAACAGTGCAATGATCCCAGGATGTCGAAGTAGAGGAGGTGAGGGTCCCACACAGGTGCATATTGATCTGTGAGCACCTGCAAACTTTGGTGCAGGTGTGAAAGGCTTCTACACATCACCTGGATACAGTTGACTCATAACCTCTACTCTTAAAAAGACAGATACTAGTAAAAGATGGTTCAACTGCCTTATCTAAAACAAACTGCCAATGCTAAGCCTAGTTATTTCAACTCAAGCAGATCATAAAGTATTAGTTTTTCTTGTTTTCCAGTGAACAGGATATCTAATTTTGAAAAGTAAAGTTTGTATAGAAACAAAGGGGCAGACAGACAGGAAGAGAAATGGGTTCTGAAATTTAGAAATGCAAGCAAAATTCAAAACCTTTCTTTTATTTTAGTCTAACACAGTTTAACTTACAACAGGTACTCAAAATATACTTGATAGCAAACAGATTTCTATTAATTACTCTATGAACACGTTTTATTTAAAAAATTTTGCAAGTTGGTAAAAATAAGTTTTATGAAATAACAATTAGAGTTATGAATGTATTTCCACATATATATGTATGTGTATATGTGTATGTGTTAAAAAGCATTGAAATGATTTTTAATCAATTGATAATCGCTTGCAAATACTTTTTCTTTTTGTTTTAAAGTTTGAGATTACAAACTAACTACACTTCCCCTCCCCTTTCCTCCCTCCAAACCTTCCCCTATACTCCTCCTGGTTCTCATAAAATTCATGGCCTCTTCCCCACTAATTGCTATTATGTGCATATATGAAATATTTTAAACTGTGCCTAAATATTCTTTAGAATGGTTAACTTTGAGCTATTGCTGACTCCACTTATGTATGTACATAGAGACAGAAATCTAACTATACTAGCTTGCCATAAAAGTTGAATTAAATAGTAAACATGTGAGATGCAGGTAGTTTGTAGCAGGCTTTCCTTTAGACCACCAACGAGCTCCCAAATCATGAGAACTGCTTGGCCTTTTCTTATGCTTGTCCCACTAGCTACTTATAACTTAAATTAACCTGTTTCTCTTCATCCATGTTTCCTTAGGGCTTTTTACCTTTCTTTCATTCTGTGTGTCCTACTCTGTGTCTGGTTGCCTGTCTGGCTCTAGGTGTCTCCTGTCTTTCTCCCTTGTTCTCTTCTCTTTTCTGTTCTCTTGAGCCTAGATTCCTCCTTTTATTACCATCTCTGCCTGCCAGCTCCTCCATCCCTCCTGATTAGCTATTGGTTGTTCTGCTTTTTTATTAGACCAGTCAGGTGACTTAGGTGAGTGAGGTAAAACAGCAATACATCTTTACATAATTAAACAAATGCAGCATAAACAAATGCAACACATCTTTACATAGTTAAAGTAATATTTCACAAGAGTAGTTCAATATAATCATCAAATATTTGAAACTTTCATTCTGATTCTTTGCCTTTTCTGAATTAGCAAGGAATAAATTAGTGATCATGAGATATATTATGATAAAATAAAAATAATATATGATATGCCAAATATATAATATATAAATTAAATGCTATATCACTATTTTTGCAAATGTAGTTATAATAATCATCAATATAGTGCTTTGTTAATATATACATTAGGTACTAATTATGGACATACTGGGGAAAATAGCATAAGATAAATTAATTTTCATTGACTTAAGAATCATAGGGCTTTTTCGTGTAACATTCATTCTTGTGATTAAGAAAGTTTCTGGTTAAATCTAAGAAAGGAGGACCCCAAGATAGACATACGTGGTCCCCCAGAGAAGGGAAAATGGACAAGATCTCCTGAACAAAAAAGGGAGCATGGTGGAGCGGGGGGATAGAGGAGAGAGGAGGAGGGGAAGGAGAACATGAGGCATCAGGAAGATTCAGTTGGGGGATGAACAGAGGAAAGTGAGAAAAGAGATAACTTAATAGAGGGGGCCATTATAGGTTTAAAAAGAAATCTGGCACTAGAGAAATGTCCAGAGACCTACAAAAATGACCTCAACTAACAATCTGAACAACAGTGGAAAGGCTACCTTAAATCCCCTTCCCTGATAATGAGATTGATAACTAACTTATCTACCATCACAGGGCTCAAAACTTTTATTTTTAAAAGTTGTGTGTGTGGGGAGGCAGGAATGATCTCAGAGGAAGTGGAAAGGGAAAACACCATCAAATATACTTATTCAAAACATTAAGTAACAAATTGAAAATAATTCACTATTACTAAATATATCGATGGTGTAACAAGTCTGTCTTTAGAAGGCTATTATTTGGGATTAGCTTATATAGAGAGTAAATTTTACTATTAGTACTAAATGATTCAGAAAATACAGAAACATGAATTATTTTTTTAAATAATTTAGACTGGATTATTTTGAATTTGTACTGAAAAGAAAATAAGAGATAAGTGACACAAATACAAGCTTTTTAGATACAATTTAACTATTTTATTTATTTATTTATTTATTTATTTATTGGTTTTTGGAGACAGGGTTTCTCTGTATTGTTTTGCAGCCTGTCCTGGAACTCTTTCTGTAGACCAGGCTGGCTTCAAACTCACAGAGATCCACCTGCCTCTGCCTCCCAAGTGCTTAGATACAGTTTATAAACAGGCAATCTAGAAAGAACATTTGGTACAAAGCACATCCACAATGATCTAAGTTTTTAATACACTACATTGCTCTTTCTTGTTCACGTCATTGGTTCCTTTACTGATCAGTTTAAAAGGTTTTCTGGGTGCAAGAAGCCTGGTTGCATTACTTTTGTAGGGAAATGCAGGGAGGAAAGAATACATGTTAGCCCCAAAAGGAGACAGGAGCACACATAGGCTTGTTCTAAAGAGAATGACAAGGGACCAACCTTTTCAGCATGACCAGATTTTAAAAAGTAAAATCAATAGCCTACAAAATCCAACATTTAATATCTACTTTATGCTTACTGCATGTCTCACACATGGCGGGGGAGAGAACACAGGGGAAAAGAAAGGTCATAAAATATAGGCCATGATTGAACTTTAAACCAAGAGTAAGTTATTTGATTTTAATTCTGAAGGAACATATATAACAGAAACAGATAATAGGCCATGTCTTCCTTAAATAAAATATTTAGAGGCTTATAATACTTATACAACAAAAACATTTCCGTGTTCCACTGACTCACTAAAATAGTATGTGTTTGAGCAAATGAAGTAGAATTTGTTTGGTTTTATGCTGACGACTATAAAGAAATTTGTGACCATAAGGGCAGACAAAGTGGCAAAAGCTTTGAATAATAATGTATATAACTGGGAGGAATAGAAAAGAGGGTATGGATACTGAGGAACTTCTGTCTTTATTTTAAAGCAGAACACTTGTTTTATCCAAATCTCATGCTTTCACTGAACAGCAATAGGTGAAGCTTGTGAATACAGATTCTAAGAGATGCACACACACAGGTTACAGAATAAGAACAGAGAAATATTCCTGTGAGAGGAAAACTTACAAAGAAGAACCTAAGGGGTGGGGGAACCAAAGATACAGCATTTAACCATTATAGGCAAAAAGTGTGTATCTAGCACCTTCCCTTTTTTAGTAGACAAAAGAATAAAAACGGAAGTTGGAAATCTGTTGAGAAACATATGAGAGGATTTTTTTAAACTGTCAGGTTCATCAAAGAATAGTATTTACTGTAAAACATCACACCCACTCTCTCCCTCCATCCTGTTCTGAACAGTGGGAGAGGCAGAGAAAGAGGAATAGCCTAGGTCCTTCATGTTCAAGGGAGAACCTGCCCTACCATGATGGTCACCAGCAATAGAATTTAATGTTTTCATTTGACTTCAGTCAAATTTTCTGTTTGTGAGACCCTTCAGAGCAAAAAAAAAAAAAAAAAAAAAAAAAAAAAAAATCACTTTTGTGAGGAATGATAACCCTGTGTGAACCCTGTGTGGATGGGTATCTGAAATGGAGGAACTTTAAAACATAGCTATCATTGTTTGTGTTTTCAAAGTTCTTACCTTAGTTGCAATACTGATTAAAAATGTCAATAAAAGTCTGTACAGCAAATGACTTAAGATGTGACTTCTTGTGCCATGTTTTACTTACTGACACGCTTAGGTTCCCCCAAATTATGTCAGAGGCAGAGATATTGGACTCCCTCCACTCCTTCAGGGTGTCATTGCTGGGACTATGTGGCTCCACGCAGTTACATCTGAAATAGCAACATCATTTCTTTTCTGAAATAAGCAGTTTTTTTTTTCTGTATCCAAAGCATATACTCAAGGAGTCATTTTCCCTAGACAAAGTACACGTCCATCCAACAGGCAAGTAGCTGGGTCATCTAAACCATCCTTGGAAATACTATACCAAAAATCAGAACAAGAATCCTGAGATACTGAACCACTTAGCAGTATTCCCTAGAATGAGGGATCATTCCAATATCTACTTGCTTGTAAACTATAAGCCTCCTGGAAAATTATACATATCCTTCTTTAGTTATTTGTACAATCATATTAACCAAAATATGGAATGACATTTAACTCACACTCTGAAGGCCACATTTAACTTGGCTATACAATTCTAATTTAAAGCTTGATTGATATGAAAATCCCAGACAGCTCAATGTCATACTTGCTTATGTGATGAGTGACAATTCTATTAAAGATCAATCAATACACATTTTTAGTACATACTGTATATGAGGTTCTGATGGATATTGGATCCATTCATGATCCTTTTACCTTGTCTGTTGGGAAACATTTTCCTATAGAAACAGACTTCAAATGGTGATTGGCCTCTAAGATAACCCACATAGACCACACAGCTGGAAAGTAGCACTGACTGCTGCTGTAGTTACATTACTAGAACTGTAAAACTGATTTCTGCTGCTAAGGTTATTCTACTGGAAAGTATTTATCTGTCTAGGAAACCATTCTCCTCTGCTTCTACTACAGGAATTTGCTTTGTTCATTATCACAATTCTTTCATGCTGCATGGGGTTATATGGTCTATCAGTCTATCAGTATAAGAAACCCTACTTGAGATGGCTCATAAGGACAGGCACAGTTCGGGCTCTCACTAGGGGAATATAGAGGTCTTCTAGCTGAACTCACTTGAAGATAGTTCCAGGGAGAAAGTGACAAGGGTTTTTAGGGAATGGAAAATCGAAGTATTAGTTACCATAGGCAGTTCAGTGTCCTCCATTGACAGCAGAAAGAAGAATACTAGCAAAAAGAAACAAAGGCACAGATTTGCAGGAGTATAGAGTTATTAATTGTGGCTGTGCCCAAGTTCCAGATATTGTGAGAGAATACAGTTTTGTGTGTGTGTGTGTGTGTGTGTGTGTGTGTGTGTGTGTGTGTGTGTGTGTGTGTGTGTGTGTCAGGGACCTCGATCATCTATGTAACCATGGGCAAATGATGCAACCACTCTGTATTACCTCACCTATTAGGGTTAATTTAACATTACACACACAGTCTCTCTCCCTCCCTCCCTCTTTCTCTTCCTTTCCCTCTCTCTCTTCCTTTCCCTCTCTCTCTCCCTTTCCCTCTCTCTCCCTCTCCTCCCCCCCTCTATAATATCCTAGGCACACTTGTCTTTGGAAGTATGACTGTTCTCATCATGGTCATCACCATTAATGTTTTCTAGCTCCTTTGTTTTAGTTGTCTAACAAATGTTAAATTTCACCTTAACATAACATGAAAGGAACATCAGTGCATTCCTAACATGCTAGAGTCCTCTTCATTTTCCTTCAAACTAAGCTTGTATGCAGTCAGCTCTTCTTATCTACATTCTGCATTCACAGTTTCAACCAATTGTGATTTATAAATGTCCAGAGGAAAATCGTAACTTTACTGAACTCATGTGGACTTATTCCTTGTCATCATCTCCTAAGGAATGCAGGGTGACAACTATTTATGTTGCACCATATATCATATGACATAGATATGGTACAAGAGGGTGTGTACAGGTTATATGAAAATACTACACATTGTATAGGAGGGATAACTGAGTCAAATCCATACTAATAGAATTGGATTTGAATCCTTGTTTGCTTGACCCTATAAATCCTGCTCTTTCAGCTGTAACATACCACCTCTAGATATAAGTTGGTGCCATTTCTATCAGGATAGCTGGAAAAGTGAGAACGTCCCTGGTGAGATGAAGTGATCTACACTTCACTATGCCACTCCTATTTCCCTTTTCAGGCCCTATCTCTTTTAAGATACCCCTCTGAATGCCCTGTACTCTTGCCCTTTACTACAGCAGTTACAGTACCTCCACCACTGTCATTCCTACTGTGCAGTGTCCTGTTCTTCACAGCCATGTGAGGTGTTGTTTTCCCATTCACTTTGCTCACCATGTATAAATTGCCTTGGGGGCAGTGGTCTCTGCTATTTCAAGTGACTGCATTGTGTAATTGAGCACAAGGGCATAAAATGCCACCACATTCCTTGTATTCTATCTTCATTTACACGTTAACAGTGATTTCCTGAAAGTGCTAAGCTAGAATTTTGATATAACAAAGGCAAACTCAAAGGAGAGACATATTTGTACATTGGTCACTTTGCCTCCATGCCAGGGTTCTATGGCTTATCACTTTTCTCAGATCAGTTCCAAGTTGGAAGAATGGTTTAATCTAAAATACTGATTTTATACATAAAGGCATCATGACTAGCCAAGAAAATCGCCATTCCTTCTAGAATCCCCACACTGGATAGGAGAACTCTCAGTCATCAGGTTTTATAGTATGTGTGCTTTCATAGAAAGTTTAAGTTATCTCTGGCACTTGGCACACAGCTATCAGTAACAGTGTTTGTCTAGCAATGGGAGGCCTAGGGTCAATCCCTAGTACAGAACCAGAAAAAAACGTAAGTGATCTCTATACAGACCATGGAGGTTAAAAAGGGACTTCTGAATGTTGGGGTTTCATGCTCTTACATATGAATCAGGAATAAAATGAAGATGTCTTATCTTCTCTTGATATGAACCCAATCCCATGTATTCATTCAAATGAAGCATTTAGCTCAATGATCCTGGACATGATACTTAAGCAAACTATGTTATAAGCAAACTTTGTGTATAAAATGGCGATAACAGTCACCAAGTCCACAGGTTATGGTAACAGCAAACAAATTACTATCAGCAAAAGCCCCACGTTAGATCTATTATAAGTAAACACTAATTAAGTGTTCCATACTATCATTGTGGTTATTGTCATTGTTGTGATTATCACATGCCTTTAGAAGGGAAAATAGAATTGTGAAAGAACCACTTCTCTGCTACACTATTGTTTTCCTCTGTATTGTTGCTACAGCTCTAGAGCTACAAATTTAGAATCAGTGATAATGATACTACCACTAGTTCTTTTATTATTCAGGATTGTGCTCGCTCTCTCTTTCTCTCTCGTGTATGCTTCCAAATAAATTCAAGATTGATTCCATGATAATTGAGTTAGAATTTTAATGGGGATTTTCACAAGTCTAAAATTTGCTTTTGGTGGTATGGCCATTTGACAATATTATTCCTATCAACCCAGGAGCATGGGAAGTTCTTTGTATCTTCCAGTATCTTCTTGAATTACTTTCTTTGCTACTGTATTGTTTTTTATGCTATAAATCTATCTTTCACTTCCATAGTTAGATTTATTTCAAGATATTTTTCAGGTTGCAGTACATAGGACTGTTTTCCTAATTTCTTTCTCAGTATGTTTGTTGTTTGTATACAGGAAAGCTACTGATTTTTACATGTTAACTTTGTATGTCTGCTACTTTGCTGATTAATTCATCAATTGTAGAGGTTTCCTGGTGGAGTATGTAGGTACTTTTATAGCGAGAGTTATATTATTTTCACATAGGAGTAATTTGGCATCCTTTCTATTTGTACTGCTTTATTTCTTTCATTTATTGCTCTAGCTAACTCTCCAAGCAATATACTGAACAAGAATAAAGACAGTGAACACCATTTATTGTTCCTTATTTTAGTAGAAATTCTTTTTGAGCTTTTCTCCATTTAATGTGGTTTTGGTGGTGGAATTCATGTATATTGTCATTGTTATTATGAACACTCCCCCATGTACCTAGATCCTCTAGAACTTTTATCATAAGAGGGTTTTGGATTTTGTCACAAAACCTTTTCCTGCACCTAATGACAGGACCCTGTGATTTTTGAAAAATAGTATAAAATGCCTTGTAGTAATGGATCGATTAGCTTAAAATGCAATTTTTTTTTATATAAACATGTCCTCTGCTACCCTTTGCTTCTCAAAGTAAAGCAAGTTCTCCTAGCAATCTTGTTTATATAAATGTCCACAAAGTGATTAGATAAACAGTGTAATTAAATGCCCACATGTAGAAGTCTTTGCATTTTTTTTTCGAAGCTAATGGAGGTGATCTGTGTTCCTTACACAAGTGCCCATGGCTGTCTTCTGGGAAGCATAATTTGGTAGAACTCCCTTCAGTATTGTCACTAATTTTAGTTCCCAGGCTACAGATGCTGTCCCTTTACCTAGGCAGTTATTAATAGTTCCCTCCTTTGTGCAATAAACTGGAAGGGCTTTTTGTTTTTTCAAGCATTTTTATTGACTAAATTAGCCCCCAAGAATGCTTCGTAGCACATTATATATCAATAAAAGATATAAAAATTATAGAATCAATATTGGCTCCCTCTTTTAGGTTCTCTCTCTCTGTCTCTCTCTCTCTGTCTCTCTCTCTTTCCTGTCTTCTATTCCTAACCAGGCTCAATCTTCCTGGTTGCACGTTTTCCTTTCCTCCCCCCTTGTTTTCTCCTACTTCTCTCTCTATTCGCTGCCTCCCCACTTCCCCTGAGCTCTGGGGGACTTGTCCCTTACCAGTTCTGTGAGGGACTTTATATTGGTTTGAAGATAAAATTGAACACAAAGAAAGGTCTAGAGAACTACAAGACTGCTGCCAAATAACAATTTGAGCTTCCGTGGAAAGGCTATCATAAATGCCCTTCCCGGAGAGTGAGATCAACAACTAACTTCTCCATGGAGCCCTCAACTAATGCCTGTTGGAAACAGGAGCAAACACCCATACATAAACACTGAATTGAAGTAGAATTCAGATGCAGATGGAGAGGACAAGTCCAGGTGGCAGAGACAGCTGACCTGAACAAGGAGGAGCTAATGGCCACTAGACTGATAGCTGGGAAGCCAACAGGGGACTGACTCAGGCCCCCCTGAATATGGGTCTCAGCCAGAAGGGCTGAGCAGTCTAAGGGACCTCAGACAGTGGAGCTAGGATGTATCCCTGGTGCACAAAAGGACTTTGTGAACACATCCCCCATGGAAGAATAACTGCCTTAATCTAGAGACTGGAGAGAAGCCCTAGTCCCTACTTCCCATGACCTGTCAGACCTACATGACCCCAACTGGATGGCATTCCCCTACATATGGAATTGGGGTGGGGGGATGGGAGGGGAGGGTGTTTAGAGTGCATGTGAGAGGGCAGAGAGGGAGGGAGGGAGAGGGAGGGAGGGAGAGAAAGGGAGGGAGGGAGTAAGGGAGGGGGGAGAGAGGGAACTGGGATCGACATGTAAAATAATAAATTAAATTAAAAAAATGCTTTGACTCCAAAATTTAAGTACAAGGACAAGTTACTGGGGAAAAGGATTTCTATTTTTGTTTCCACTGAAAATGGAAAGAAGTGGATTCCAAAAAAAAAAATTATAGAATCATATGTTTATAGAAGCCAAATAAAGACGTACCACAGGTTATTTATTTTATATAAAATCAAACATCTCTCTCTCTGTCTCTCTCTCTCACACACACATGCACATACACACGTGCACACACTCATACTTTACATCTGAATTATCCTGTATATTAACTAGTAAATGTAAAATGTTAAACATAATACCTTATATTACCAAGAAAAGCATTTTTAAATAGGAAGATATTCTGAACTAACCAAATTTGGCTAGTTGATAAATATCTTACAAATATCTCGTTCAGGTCAATTAGAATGCTAATTTTTAAGGTTAAAGGAAATGTACTTCCACTAATGCAAATTATTAGAAAAGCTTGTAAAGATGACTAAAGTAGCTGTGACACTTACAACATCCAGCAAAGCTGTGATGAATGAAGAAATGAACAGGGCACAGAATACTATATGAACCAAAAAAATTTGATCAAAACTTTACAGCAGGAATGGCAGATACCTTGAGTAAATGTACCAAACCATATAGAAAGCATCAATACACACATGACATTATCTTTATATGGAATATAAGGCATTGTGTCCAACAGGAAAGATAAAGCTGAATGGTACAGAGATATCACCATCTAATTAGAAAAAAATGTAACATCAGAAAATGTACTCTACTCCACTGTGCCTTATTTGATTATTGATAAATCATAAACCACTAACTTGCTTTTAGAAAGTAAATATTATCTGCCTCACAAAATTTGAGCAAACATAAAATTATAGAAAAAGAGAAATTCAGAATACCTTTGCAAAGTTTATGGAGGCTTTTTCTAGAGCATATCTCTCTGATTTAATGCTAGCTGGATTCTAGGTCAGAACATCAACTTCTTGAGTCAGGAAAATGAAATTATTTCAATATCGATGTTGGGATATTTTAATGTAAATTGAAACACTATTAAATTCCACTTTAAATACCTCAGAACTCATCCTTAAATTTAGGTCAGCTCAGATGCAAAGAGAAATTGGGTCAGTACTTCGTAGACTGCGGACTCTCTAAGAATAGTCTTTCTATCTCACCAAAATCTGGTGCATAACATGTGGCTATTTGGTTCATTTTTAAGAAAAAGGTTCTTTTTAAAATATTGAGTAATGATGTAATTTTCTGCCTTCTCATTGTATTTGACCAAAAAAAAGTATGGAAGGTAAGCCTATTTAGAACCTATAAATCAAACTATAGTCATAGGGAAGTAAAATAGCTGACAGAGGACATGAAGAATAAATTGTTGACAGACACTGTCAACAAACATGCAGGAGCATCTACATAGCTCCCAGGGTATTGGGAGGTAGTAATATGAAGACACACCATCTCTGTTCCTGAATGTTTCATAGCTTACTACAGGGACAGAGAGAATGAAACAGATTAATGATGCATTACTTTAAATACTACTGCTTCCGGAAACAACTTTAGAGTAAGTTAAGTTAATGCATGAATGGAACTAAACCCCAAAATATATTAAGGACCTAAATATTATGAGCCCCCAAATGGAACAAATACTATCAAGATGAAAGTGCTGTCCAGAATTTGGAGAAAAGTGAACTCTTCATATGATGGAATTTAAATCAGTAAAATCATTGTGGAAGACCATGTGGATTTTTTCAAGAAAATAAAAACAGAAATACCACATGATCCATCAATACCACTAATGGGTATATAGCCAAAGAAAATGAAATCACTTTGTCAAAGACACATCTGCCCTCTCATACTTACTGTATAACTAGTCATAAGAGGCATGAAAAAGAACCAATTTAAGATCATATCAAATGATGAGTAAGAAAAATTTATATACATGTAAATGCATATGCTTATATGTATATGTTGCATATATATATATATGATACAATTTCTCTATAAATGGCATATAATTTATCATCTGTATGAACATAGATGGTCATTGTGTTAAGTGAAATGAACCAAGAACAAGAAGAAAACCACCACATGGCTGCACTCATATGGAATTAAAAATGTTAACTTCATAGAGGCTGAGAGCAGAATGTTGCTAACAGAGTCTGGGGGAGAACAGGAGAGCAGGGGATAGGGAAAAGCTTCATGACTATTAATAAGTTATTGTCACATAAAAGCAAGAAGTTATGCTGTTCTGCTGTACAGTAGATAATGATAATGTAGATAATGATAAACTATTGTTCTTTAAAAAAAAAAACAAAAGCTAGAAAGAATCAGTGTGTTTCCACCATAAAGAAACAATTCTGAGTAAATAATTTTACACAGATTTGAACAGTATACAATGTACGTATGTGTACAAATATTACATGACAAAAATATGTATATGTCAGTTTTAAAAACAATTGAGTAGTTGATAGAAGCAGAAGCTGACACACACAGCTAAACACTGAGCCAAACTCCTGGAATCCATTTGCAGAGAGGAAGGAGTGATGAGCAAAGGGGTCAAGACTAGGCTGGAGAAACCCACAGAAACTGCTGACTTGAACAAGGAGGAGCTCATGGACCCAGTCTTATAGCTGAGAAACCAGCATAGGACTGACCCAGATTCCCTGAATGTGGTGTCAGTTGGGAGGACTGGGCAGTCTATGGGGACTCTGGATCAGTATTTATCCCTAGGGTATAAATGGACTTTGGGAGCCCATTCCACATAGAGGGATACTCCCTCAGCCAATACACATGGGGAAGGTCCTGGGCTCTTCTCCAAATGATATGACAGACTTTGAAGACTCCCTATGGAAGGCCTCATGCTCCCTGGGGAGCAGAAAGGGGATGGGATAGGGGTTGTTGGGGGGAACAGGGGAGAACAGGAGGGTGTGGGCACTGGGATTGACATGTAAACCAAGCTTATTTCAAATTTAAATACAAAAATTATAAAACACACACACACACACACACCAGTTGAGTTCAAAATCAAGAGCAAAAAAACAAAGACAGAAAGTGTCTGATAAGAATCAAGGGTAGGTGATTACTTTTGAAAAATGTATGTTATTTTATGTTTAAGTGGTTTGCCTGCATATCTGCATGTGCATCACTTGTGTTGTCTGTGTTCATGGAAGTCAGAAGAGGACACTGGATCTCCTGGAACCGGAGGGATATTTTTGGTTGTGGGCTACTATGTGGAAGTTGGGACCTGAATCCAGGTCCTCTGCAAGCACAAGTGCTCCTAACCACTGAGCCTTCTCTTCAAGCCCACATGATTCATTTACTGATAGCTCATTTGTTGGTATTTTATGGAGTGCCTACATGTGTATTTGTTTCTTTGCAAGATGACACACAATTTAGAATTTATGTCAACATTGCACAACAGTTTTAGGAGTAGCACCAACTGGATTCTGTGGGTTATTAAAAGAAAAATAGGATGGGTAATTGGGAAGAGGCGGCATTGGGGAGGTTTGAGAGAGTTAGAGGGGGAAATGAGTACATATAAAAACACATTTAAACAATATGTGCCAAGTTCTTTGAAGACACAGTAGCAACAAAATTGTGCTCAACCATCCTGACCCTGCCATTGTAGACAATAGTCTAGTGGATAGAAACAAGGATGTTCAAAGAAAGCACATAAAGATATTCTTAAAATGATATTACTAATTATGGATAAATACATTCAGTGCTACATAGATAAAAGTCAGAATACAGTCTCCTTAAATCTCATTTGTTATTGCATGACTAGTGAGTTCTAATTAGTAAGCGATCTATGAAAACTTCCTTCACCTTCTTCCTGTGTTTCTAGTCAATATTTAAAATTATGTGGCAGGGTAACATCTTATTTCACTGACTTTCTCCCATTTAAACTTTCAACAGAACTAATTTTTGAACCCATATATATGTGTGTGTATACATATACATATGTATATATTGACACATAATTATATAGCCATATATATACATATACACACATACATAAATATATATATTCATTCTATGTTAAGATCCTTATAGTGTGTCAAATTTACTCAAAACTGCAGTCAGGATATATTATATGAGAGAAGAATAAATAAAAAAAGGTTAAAGAAAGCAAGTTGGAAAGTATAGTTTTAATTTAACTTTAGTCTACATATATATGAGAAACTTAGTTAATAGATACTGAATTTTGCTTTAACTCATATATTTGCAAAGTATAGTGTATGACTTTTTTAAAAATTAGATTTTTATTAGGTTAGTATACAAAGTAATGGCTTTGACTAAGCATTTTCTACACAGGTGCCATACACTGTTCTCATGTGTCCTCTCCCACTGCCAGCACCCTCTGGCTAGTTACTTTCCTTACCCATGGGGATTCCTTTCTCCCTTCTTGTTATATACATACATTCTTATTCTTTTGGTAGTCATCCTTGAGAACCATACTACATACTGAAGAAATATTTCATTTTACACAAGTGTAACATTTTATTTTTGCCATTCCTTAAAGTCAAAGCTACCAGGGAAAATGAATCCTTCAAACTGATTACTTATTGCTAATGTGACATATTCAGTTTGATCATCTGGTATAAAATAAAATATACTAAATAAATTATCTTGACAATTGCTCTTGGCACAATAAAAGGGAAGTGTATATTTTCAAATGCAAGGTCTACATTTTACCACATTGTGAGGTTAAGATGCCAGAAAAGCCACGGATTTTTTGTTATTGTTAATTTAAATCAAGAACATTTTGTTATTAGGTTGGTACACTATAGGGAAATTTGTATATAGAAGGTCCAAATACAAAGTATATCTGAAGTGTAGAACCTAAGGATGCTGGCATTTTTCCAATATCTTCTTCCTGAACACAACATATGGCATATATACTGTAACATATATGCAATTACAGGAATATTCAGTTTGCAAAAATCACAATCTCAGATATAGTGTGTCCAGGCCATAACATTTTCTAGGAACTTTTTAAATGAAACTTGTGAAAGCATGAAGCCAGCAATATCTAATGCAGAAAACTTTAGGTGAGCATTAGTATAAATAAACTAATGGTCATAGTGCCAGGACTAAGAAAATAACCACAGTGTCATAAGGACTTCACGAAGCAGACAGATTACACAAACATTACTTTAATAAAAAGGCTGTTCTTAGCTATTGTTAAAGCTATTGCTTTAAAAATTTCTTTAGCACAGATAACTAAAAGCATATGATTTAAAACAAAAATGGTTGATTCTGTTTCTACAGAAATCAAGTCATGACAATACCTGAGAAAATCCATGTGTTCATAGAAAAAAAATCTGTTCAATTCATAACACTAATTATGACAGAGTTTAGAGCTGATTAAGTGGATGTGCTTATTTGGCAAGCAACCACAATGTAAAAACAAATAAGAACTCATGGTAGTGAGTCAGTACTGTACCAAGGAGATTGTCATTCAGTTTCTATAATGTTCACCTCAGGTACCACTGACAGAAAACTTCACTGTCATGCCGAATCAGCCTTTCTACTTACCTAACTCTGGTGAAGAGGTATGTGCAGCAATGGGCATAGAGAGCAGCACATGGTGCACACTTAGGGGTTTTTGTTTGTTTGTTTTATTTTTAATTTAAATTAGAAACAAACTTGTTTTACATGTTAGTCCCAGTTCCCTCTCCCTCCCCTCCTCCCATGTCTCCACTAATCCCCATTCCTTTTCTGCTCCTCAGGAAGGGTAAGGCCTTCCATGGGTAGTCTTCAAAGTCTGTCATATATATGTAGACTAAAGCTAAATTAAAACTATACTTTCCAAGTTGCTGTCTTTAACCTTTTTTTATTTATTCTTCTCTCATATAATATATCCTGACTGCAGTTTTGAGTAAATTTGACACACTATAAGGATCTTAACATAGAATGAATATATATATTTATGTATGTGTGTATATGTATACGTATATATATGGCTATATATAATTATGTGTCAATATGTAAATATATACATATGTATATGTATATACACACACATATATATGGGTTCAAAAATTAGTTCTGTTGAAAGTTTAAATGGGAGAAAGTCAGTGAAATAAGATGTTACCCTGCCACATATTTTAAATATTGACTAGAAACACAGGAAGAATGTACCAAATTAGTAAGATTCAGGTGGTATTTCTGGCTTTACCACTATCAAATTGATTTCAAGCGAATGTTTCAAAGCATAGTGAAACTCCAGCATGATGTCTTTTATGTGAACAACATTCCTGTCCTTCTTCTCAATACCTTTCTCAAAGTTCACAACAAAGTGAGAAACTCATCTAATGTGGCACCTTAACATTCTGTACCAATATCTCAACATAGCACTCATCTTATTATTTTGTCTCTCCATGTTCTGTCATATATAATAAGGTCTTTGAGCTCAGAGTATCATTTACTATAGTTACACTAGTTTCTAGTATAGTGACTAACATTATTACTGGCTTGAGACTACAACCATAAATAATTATGTATCCTAACAAAGATAATCAAATTCAGTTCCACTTTCTTTTTAATAAACATAATAGTGGCTACTGGCATGGTTCAGCAGGTAAAGGTTCTTATACCAAGTCC
Organism: Phodopus roborovskii; assembly: GCF_943737965.1. Taxonomy (NCBI): domain Eukaryota; kingdom Metazoa; phylum Chordata; class Mammalia; order Rodentia; family Cricetidae; genus Phodopus; species Phodopus roborovskii. The sequence continues at coordinate 42,002,743 of NW_026126418.1, forward strand.
GACAACCTGAGTTCAGTGTGCAGAAAGAGATAAAAGACACTTCCAAGTTGTTCCCTGATTGTCACTTGTGCATTGTAGCAATGTGCCAGTCAATCAATCAATCAATCAATTGATCGATCAATCGATCAAAGTAATGCTAGCATGTGCCTGTATTACATCTGATTCTGACCAAATTAATCTTTTATCTGCCTCTTCCTGGTGTCCAGGACATCAACCTATTTCCTTCATGGCCTTATTCTCAATACTATCAATATCATTTTTATTTGGAAAATTATTCTACATGTAAATCTTGAATTTTCTTGCTTCCAAATACAGATAATTTGTTTTAAGCTCTTTTCAAAGACCAAAAAATGTTAAATACTCAGAACAATATTGGTTTTTAACATTGAATCATTATCTCATTCTTTAAAAATTATAACATTAAACTATTATATAATTTTGACATTGAATTTCCAGCAATTAAGAAATATTTACAGTATATGAGCTACAGCTATGAGCATTCCTGGTGGCTAGAATAGAGGTTAAAGGGTCTGATGAGGAGCACATCACTTCAAACATTTGCTTTGTGAAATTCCATATATAAGTGGAACAAAAAAATTCCTAAAGTTTAAAAAAGTAGTATTTAATGATCACAGCTACTCTATGAGTTCAGTGTTAGAGCTCAAATTCCTCCTCAGTCTTGAACCTTATATCTCCTTCAGCAATTAATACTTTAATATTTTTTATCACAAGCATCCAAAAGCAAAATACAACCTTAAGTTTGCTTGCTGGTTTTCATCCATCTTTAATGGCAATTTCAAACATCAAACTAGTGCAACTTTGAATCGAAGAGTTTCTTTCACTTAGTTACTTTAAATCTGAACTTTAAAGAAGAGCAAAACCATACAGTTTGGAAAAACAAAACCAATCTGTATTTATATTGACTTGGTTAATTATGTGTTTATTTTATGAAACACTTGACAGTCAGAGCTTTAAAACAATGTTCTTGGCAGAGATGCTATAACAAGAACCCAAGAATCAGATGTGTGGCTGATTAGATGACTTAAAATTCTATTCTGCTCTAAAAGTCAGGATGTAGGTCATGAGTCAATTTAAGGCACACTCTATGCTGAGCAAGGCCATCATATTTCCTGAACAACAGCAATGTTTGTGAAAGGAAAAGCCTGGCAGCCAAGAGCGGAAATCAGACTTACGAGTACTGTGTCAGCAGCTCCAAGTCATTGTGCATATTGATTGGATAGGCTTCACTGAGTTCAAACAACTTCTCTAGGGCTTCATAGATAAAAATGATGCAAATGAGTGAAGCAAAAGCTTCTTCAGTAAAGCGAGTGATATAGCAGACAAGGGAACTCGCATCGGTGGCCACAAGGATGATACACAGGGTTGCAGTCCAAAGCCCAATACTGGCTCGTAAAGACAAGTATGACAGCCCATATTCCCTAGGAGAAATACAGAAGTGTGGGAAGAAGGTCATTTTGCAGCTTTCTATCACTGAAATAAGTGGAAATAAGATTAATTCAGGAAGTGACAGTAACTTTACATCCCATGGGTCGCTAAGTGCAAGACTTTGTCTATAGAGAAATCTAAGGGGACAAACTAATGGAGGTTTCTTGGCGCTTAAGGTGGAATCTTGTTTCTTATAAATATTACATGTATTATATATGCAGAAATCTTTTAACTTTTCCTTCATTTCCATTGAGAGACAAAAATGACAACATGAATCATACTAGTCAGTCTCATTTCTCCCCAAAGATCTCCAAAACTGATGTTGGATGAAGAAAAACAGCAATAAAAAAAGCATATAATAGACAAGAGTAACAGTACTTACTTGCAAAATTTAAACAAAATCTTTTCAAACACCAAAACAGGTCCTGTACTGCCTAATATGGTAAGGGGCTGTCCACCAAAAAGAGAATAGGCTATCCCGGTCATAGATGCTCCAAAGAGTGATTCGATTGCACTCTGTGAAAGAAAATGTAGATGGATCCATTACCTAAGCTAAACAGGCAATTATCGTGATAGGCACAAACATTTCAAATATGCTGGTTTGTAGTTCTACCCTTTACCACATTGTCTAGCAACCCCAGGCAGAATATTAGAAATAAGGCTGAGAAAATGGCATGTAGGGTAGAGAATTAATGACGGCAACTGGAAAGTATAATCTATGCCTCCTTATTTCACTTTTTATTGTTTTATTAAACATTTAAATATTTTTCAGAGTCAATGTCTGAAAAGAAGCATGTATCAGGCTTTTGAAAAATGGACCAAACCTGAAACTGATGTAGAATTTTAGATCAAGGGACATGGAATCAGGCCATAGCCTTGTATAAGACTCAAAATAAGTATTTCCTAGACATTTTATTCCCAGATCACCAGCTCCACTAGCCATCCAGGAAATTCATAGGAGGTTTATAGGCTGGACCATGTACCAAATCTCTCTTCAAAATCCCAAATTCACATTAAGGTTCAAAGTTCAGAGAAAAGCACAATACATACTATACGACCTTCAGTTGCTTCTCCCAACAGTCCTCCAAACGTGATGACAGGAGACATGCACGCACAGTAGAGAAACAGGAAAGATGCTAAACATTGCAGGCTGAAAGCATCTCTGAAGTCACTCCAGAAGAATGGAGCTTTCCTTTTGATATCTAATATAAGTCCCCCAAAAATCCTAAGACATGGGGGAAAACACAACAGTGAAACCAAAAGATAAAAACTTACATTGTGCATTTGTTCTGTTGCCTGGTCACAGTAATATTTTCCACCAGCACAGATGAGACCCATGTTAGACTACCACACTGCATCATAATGACCTACAGGAATAGTTTTGCACTACTACAATACCCCAAATAGTGTTCCTACAACTAGAAAATCACCAGAGTTTCTAAAATAAGATGCAGGGATTCATCCAATATCTCAAATAAGATTCATCAATCAAATTTTAAATAATGAGATTTGTAGGTTATTTCAATGTCTGTGTCATTTCTTCATTAACACACACCATCTAAACTCAGGCCTTCACTGTCAACCTTGGAAGTATTTTCTAATACTTTTCACTTAATTTAGCATGGCAGAAAATGAGACAGAGAGACAACTGGTCTGTGTGAATATTGGTAGCAAACATCACCTTAAAGGGAATAAAGCCGTGTTCAGTCAGGACTCCAGTCCCCTATTCCCTCTGCCCACATCAAGGTCTCTCAACAAAACCTTGTTTAAGAGGACAACTAAACAGGCATGTGGATAGCAACATTCAATAGACAGACTCTGAGGTTGTTTTCAGTTTTAGGAAACTGAGAAGTTAACCTAATATAATAAAACCAGATAAATTTTATTTTGATCTACTATTTCCAACACACATTCTAATACCTATCAGTTACAATGGCCTTTCCTGGAAATAATTCACTTATTCCTAATATGATAAAGAAAAATCCTTCAAATACTTCAATGAGTTTTGGTTTTGGTTCAGGAATTTTAAATTGTAAACTGATGCTTAACATCTGAGCACCAACGTTCTTTAGTGTATTAGGAATGAGAACATTAATAAGTAGGTATTATCATCATTTGAATATTTGATAACATTAAAATTTAATATATGATATTAAAATTTCATTTTATTTCATGGAATAAAGATGTGATTGTAGAGTAAGACAGCAATATGGTTCCTATACGAAGGTCAATGATTAAAAACAAATATTTTAAAGCTGGACAGGGTGGTACATGACAAAAAGGCCAGCACTCCAGAGGCAGGAGGCAGAAGGGTTGTGAATTTGAGGCCAATCTGAAACATAAAGCAAGACTTTGTCTCAGAAAGAGGTAATAAAGCAAACTCTGGAGGCTCCTGAATTCAGACGCTATGCTGAATGTTCTTGAATCATAAAAATTAAATGTTTGTTTTCTTATGTGTACTTTTACAAATAAGTGTACTTTTACAGTGTTGTCTCAAAAATAATTGTTTTCTTAAGAACCAAGTTATACTTGACCTTGAAATTACAATCAACGTATTTTTTTTCATTTATTTATTTATGTGTGTGCCTGTGAGTTGTCAGAGGACAACCCGAGGGAGTCAGTTTTCTCCTTGTACTATGTGGGTTCTGGGCTCGGCACGGAGCCATCTCATCAGCTCTTCAATACTATTTTTAAATTCCCCTGACCTTATGGAGACATAACAATTGTCTATTTGTAATTATATAATGGTTTGTGAGTGTGACAATTACTGTTTATTTAACCAGAAAGGATGAGAAGAATAGAATTTTGAGACAAAAGGACATTTGAAACTCAGAGGCACTTACAGAGAACATGTGGACCTTATAGGTATAAAAACTCTTCATAGATCACTCTGTGTTTGGTAAAACATACTCGTGTTAATGCTGAATAGTTTCTATTTCTGAATAATGCTACCCTGTCTAAGTCAGAGCTCAAAGTAGATTTATTCTACTAGCATTCATTTATGATTTATATCCTACCTAGTTCTAAAAATAATTCGAGATAGTTATGAACTATTAATTGGTAATTAATATTTATAGTTTTGATAGCATTTTATATTAGACCAATGCTTTGTAATTAATCACTTATTAGATCATACATTAGTCTGAGTAGTTATTATATAGTTATGTAATTAATAAATGTGCTTTTATTGGTAAAAATCTATATCCAGAAGTGGGAGTTCGTTACAGAAGAAAGTGCAAGAGCAGCCCAGATGTGCACCAGCATCTCCAGGAGAGCAGATGAGTAATGGATACTTCAAGTCATGTCAGCAACAGAATCTGTGGAAGAACTCTGGAGAAGCGAAGATACCGGATATTGTTGACCTGGGAGGATTTAGGAAGCAGTAAGGAAAGTGAACTCGAAAAAAATCTAAGCTATGTGGCATGTTACACCTGAGAGAAAAAGAAAAAAGAATATACCACCACCAAAAATAAAAAGACTGTATTTGAAAGTATGAAAGCAAACAGAATGAATAACAAGGCTTCCAGTGAAAAGAAAAGGAAAAACTTGAACCATCTAAAAATAGGTATGAAGCCAAGGAAGATGCTAACGGACATATTTCCTCAGAGACAAACAATGATAAAGGGAAAACACAGAATTAAAATGCAGAGTTGTCAGGGACGGGAACATCATCTCAGTGGGCATACTGCAAGCAGTATAGAAAACGGCCCAAGGGTAGGGCCGCCATTCCTACAAAGCCTTGGCAATTGTCTTTAATTATAGGGAGGCTGTCCACACAAGTTCCCTGAAGAGACATCCACCCAAGGGTTTCTGATTTTCTCCTCACACATTGCTTGAAGAAAGACAAGCTGTCAAAAACCCATAAAAAACATTTTATGAAATAAATTGAAGCTTTCATCTCTTCAAAGGTGTGTGATTAGAAAAATAAATCATATAGCTCTTTCACATCACAGGCATAATAATAAAAATACCATTATATACATCCTACTAGCATTTAATGAGGTAAGGTCTACAGGACTTAATTCTTGGTATTTAGTTTTAATTCCATCTTGAACTTGAGGCTTTCAACATGCTGTTTTGGAAGCATCAACTGACAGTTTCCTTAGATTCATTCTAAGACTCTGAATATATTTTATGCTTCATAAAATGAAAGACTAAGATAAGATGGAATGGTGTAGCCGCTGCTCTATTTTAACAGTAGTGACAATCATTATTCACTTCAGAGAAATCAAATTAATTGGCATTTCACTCTCAAAGAGTAGCTATTAAAAGTATAAAGTAAATTAGATCTAGAAACAACAATTCCTGACCGATAAGAATGACACACCACTTAAGTCCCATACAAGTTGTTTGCACTAACCTTCCAGTTCGCTGGAGCTCAGGTCCACTGTGTCCTCCATGTGGCTCGGCCTCACCATGAGCTGCTGTTCCATTTGGTACAGCAGGAATTTTCCTCTTCTCCTGCAAAAAAGTTTTTGTTGACGTATATTTTGTTGTAATGTCAGACCTTAATGACAATTTTTTTTTCTCAGTAAAGCCATGTGTAAAAAAGATAAGTCCACAGGTTCTGTGACTTAGTGGCTGCTTAACCTATGAAAATCCATCCCTCATCACTGGGGATGACAACAGTACCTATTTATGAATTAACTAGATGAGTGATGGCATTTCTTAATTCATACACCTACCAGTTTTGAGGTGCACAATTTTGTGCCAAACATCAATATAGATACTACAGTTGCAATAGTATACAGAAAATATTAGTGTTCTAGGGCTAGGATACACACAGCTCACTGGAATGTCATTTGTCTATCATGTTTAAGCCCCTGAATTCATTTCTATCATAAAAGAAAGAGAAGAAAAAGTATCTACCATGTTACTATTTTTAAGTACTATTGTCTTTTTCCACTCTAGATCATGTCTTTCTAGAAAGGAATATGTTATGCTATTAAGTCTTCATGACTCAGATGCAATTCTATTACAAAAGGAAGCTTTTATTTGAACCAATGACAATTAACTGAGGTTTATGCAAGGGTTCTTTTCCCTCAGATTAATTCCACTTACTTTTGTCACTGACAGAGGCGTTTGAAATAAACAAATCAGAAAATCTCCCTAAAATTCCACCTCTGGTCATCTTAGATAACATCAATGTATTTTAAAAGTACTTAAGGAATGATAAAGAATTTTTTACGTTGTGTAATTAAAATTTTTACTTGACTGTCTGATGGGAGATGTCATTCTGTAAATATATTTCTCATACTGGGTAATGAATAGAGCACTGTTGGCCAATAGGAAAGCAAGAGAGGAGGGATTAGGAGACAAGGAGGAAGTAGAAAGGGGGAATCAAGATGGAGAGACTGGGGAGACAAGACGCCTGCCCCATTTCCCGTTAACATGAGACCACGTGGAAATACATAGATCAACAGAAATGGGATAATACTTAAGACAGAGCTAGCCGATAAGAAACTAGTACCTGGCCAACAGCATTATATCAAATACAGAGTCTCTGTGTGTAAATTGGGGCTGGCGCAGCAGCGGGACAAATATGGCTGCGGGGGAAAAAACATTACTCCTTACAACTGTCATTCCAAACTAGAATTAGTATGATTGTGAAGCACAAAATTGATATGTTAGTTTACCTTATGCACAATGGGACATTTAGATAGAATGACACATTTCACACATGAGAAAATGTGTTTTTGTATTAAGCATAATATAGGAAAGCTTCTTATTTAATATTTATACAATTCCTAGAGGTATATGTAAAGACTCACTAAAGTTTAAAGATAAAAGAGAAGCTATATTTCAACCTATGAGAGGTTTATTTTCACAGATAAATATAAAATATTCATAACATGATTTAAGGGTGGCCATCATTATTTACAATTACCTAGGGAAACATGTCACAGCTTCTAAAGCTCTCAGAAAACAAGTGGCCATTTGTGGAAATAATCCTCCTAGGATAATTTAACTTTTACTTTACAAATGTAAAGAGCCATATGCTGATAAAATAGATAATTAAGATATTAACCATTCTAAAGCACATGTTTTCTCAAGGAGTAAAATGCATTGAAAAATGTAAGGTGCATAAATAATATCAATAAGTAGTCTTAAGAAACAGAACCTGTTGTAGTTGTGAAACACATGTATTTTTTTTAATATGTGTGAAAGACCCCTAAAGTACACCAGTAGATGAATTAGGCTTGTAGTGCATACATTCTCATAGGAAAGAAATTTTAAAAATTAAATATTTAATTCTACAGTATTTTAAAAAGAAGGAAATCTATGGAAAAGGAAACTTTTGCATGGAATACAAGGTGTCTGAGGTGACTGGGAGGGAAGGCAAGAGTGGCAATTATAAACTGAGTTTTTGAATAGGTCTCATGGAAAGTGCCACTTGAGAAAACTCGAGGGAAGTAAGAGAAATAGGCATGCTAAATAATTGGAGGATACCAAGGAAGGAAGACCAGAGAGTGCTATAGTCTTTAGGATCAGAATGCCTGGAAGGTTTGAAGAACACCAGGAAGTAAGAAATAGTAGAGATAAAGTCATAGAAAAGTGGGGAGAGATGATAGTATAGAGACTTAATAAGCCAGTACACCTATCTGGCTTTTATTCTCCATGAAATGAAAAAAATATTTCCAAGGTTTTGAAGAAAGAAATGATATAAGATAACTGGGAATTACTTTGACTATGATGTTGGAAAGAGACTCTAGGACACAGGACACAGCACCCAGTTACAGAACTATCCATGAGAAAGGTGATGGAAAGTTGAATCAGGGTGGTCACAGTGAGAAATAAACACAAATAATGATAAACATTGAAAGTAAAGCCAACAGAATTCTCTGGAAGACTAGATATAAGTTATAAGATGAAATAATGGATTACTTGGGCCTGATCAATTATAAGGATATATTTAATTATTAACTAAATTTGGAAGATACAATCATAATTGATTTTGAGGAAAACTTTGGAGGAAACATATCATATGTTGCTTGTCTTAAAATTGGAATTACAAAGATAAAGATAAAGAAGCAAGACCACATACAATTTGCTTTAAATTTTCAAAATGTTCAGTTTAAATAGCTATCAAATATTCAAGTGGATACACAAGCTAGGAAGATGACTAACATGTGAGTTCAGTTTAGAAAAGGTTTAAATTCTAAGAATGGATGATAGATATTACTAAGAACATGAATGTAGATAGCAGAAAATGTGACTAGAGAGAACATAGGTCATGGTCTACATGATAGTTTCAATATAAGGAAATCAGAGAGAGGTGGAAGAACCAGAAGAAAAAAAACTGATAAGGGGCTGACCCTGGAGACTGCAGAAACACCAAGAGACAATTGTTGAACTAAGTAAAGAAAGTACACTAAAGATAAGGGCATCACCAATTCTATCAAATGTTGCTATTCCTTCTCTAAGTGCAATATAGATCAATAAGTTACCATGATTTTTATTCATTGTGGATGGCACTGATGGCAATAATTAGTTGAGGGGATTAAAGTGGGGAGGACAGGTATTTAATAAGAAGCAGAGAAAAAGTGGTAGAGACATATAGTATAGAGAACTTCTCTACAACATTCTACAGCAAAGGAAAACAAAGTATACAACTGACAAGTAATGATGACAAAGCAGTTATTTCAAGATTATGACTTAAAAGTATACTAACAAAATGATATAACACAATGGACTGATATAATGATGAGAGATGGAGTTTTAACAGAGCAAAGTCCTTGAGGGGACCACAGAGAGGGGATGTGGTGCACACTGGAATGTTAACTTTCATCAGAAGCGACGTAGGGAAGGCTGCACTGACAAATGAATGAGCTGGTCAGAATCTGTGGAAGTCTTTTTGAGTGTTTCAAAATGTTAATAAAACTGAGGGACAGTAAACATGTAGCATTAAGAGGCACAGAGGGTATGATAAAAAATGGAGCACAAGTGTGCAATGGTCACTTCAAAACAATGACTGGCCTTGAGAAGAATGGGATGGTCACCATGTAGCATGAAGGGCTCACTGGAGTCCCATGATCATTAAGTTATGGGATGCTAGTCAATGAAGTCGTAGTTTCCCCTTCTGCTTTGGTAACAACAGTGTGGGTACATAGTAAAATCTGAATCCTCATGGAGTTGTGATTTTGACAACCAAGTACCTGACATGAAGAGAATAAAAAAGATGGAGGAACACATAAGAAAGTGACTGACATTTGAGGAAAAAGAAGAATTTCAGGCTGATCTCTTGAGATGACAGGTTGTTTTCTTTTTTTTAACTGAAAGGAAATGCATTAAAATGCTGTCATCTGTTCATTTCAAAAGAATGAAAAGCACAGAAATTATTTGATGAGGTTAACATTATTTAAATGAGTGCGAATTCAGGATGTATAATATATGCTAATTCATTTTGGTTCCTTAATAAACGAAAACAGCTCATATGATCTAGTATTTAAACATAGCATTGAGTTTTAAAATATTAATGTTATAATGAAGTGTACCATGTATATATAATTCATATTCAATGGATAAAATCTTGCTATCTAATATTATAGCCTTTATCCATGTGTCTATACAAGTTTAAGTTAACTAAAATAAAAACTCAATTTGTTAACTGCAGGATCCACATTACTAGCATTTAATAGTAGCTGGGTGACTAGGGAGCATCACCATAGAATTCTTCCTTTATTGGAGAAATTCTATTGAGCAGTTCTGAAACAAAGCATCAGTACTGATTGGATAAAATATTATTCAAGGTCAAACAAACACACAAAGGCAGAACCTAGATACTAGAATCCCTAATTCAATGTTCATTATATTACTATCTCCCAATACCTGGAATTTTTTAATTCACATATTCTCATAAAAAAACAATAGGAAATACAGATTTCCAACCATTCACCTTGCCTCAAAAACACCATTCCTCAACATTAATGTACTTTTAACTTTTCAAGATTAATTGGTGTTAGAGTGAGTTACAAAGTCTCACTTTCAATATCTTAATAGTTTCATTAAATGTATCTAAATATCATTAATTAGAACTTTTCTATTATTTTAGAAACTGTCACATTGCCATTTCTAATATCATCAGTACAGAGACATGTATGTGTAGAGAAATAAGAAAGCCTTTACAATCACTATCTAAGCCATTGTTTTTACTTTAATAGCAGAAGAAGTTAAATTGCATGGTTTCAGTAATCAACTACAAAATGGTAATTGTTAAGAAAAGTAAATAGACTTTAGTAATGATAGAATGATTTCAAATATTAATATTATATTTTTAAGCTGACAGAGGAGTTGACATGACCTTTTTTTCTTTAATATACTCATGGTTAAGTAATATATATACTTGCCAGTTTGCACACTTTTTTTTTTTGGCAGGGATTCTCTGTGTAGTTTTGGAGCCTATCCTGGAACTCACTCTGTAGATCAGGCTGGTCTCAAATTTACAGAGATTGGACTGCCTCTGCCTTCCAAGTACTGGGATTAAAGAAGTATGCCACAATCACCGGGCCTCAGTGTGCCCACTTCTAACTGACCTGAAAATCTAAGTCCAGGAATGGGTCAGTAGACCCATATCTCAGCTCAGTCAGAACACCAGAGTCAGACAAGGCTGGATTCTGCAGGACCAAGGGCCAAAAGGAACTGAAAGAATGTGGGAGGCAGATCCCAAAGGAACAAAGAGGCAACATGAAAATGGGACTACAGACATTTGGCCATCATTTTCAACAGTCATGCCTGAGATAAGACAATGCCCTAAACATGAACAACAGTCTTTATTATTTCCTTCTGTAATATAGAATAGGTAAAATACACATTTGATTTGCATAGGCAGAATTTAAAAAATTATTCCATACATGAAAGGATACAAACATAATCATGATGAAAAATTTTCCCCAATTTCTATTGTAATTAGCAGTAATAGGGAGTTTGTACAAAACATGATTAGTCCTCTTTTTAATTTTCCTAATCTTCATCAACTTCCAAAGCACTTAAAATAATGAGCTTTATCTCAGGTCATGTTATATGCTGTTATTCCACTTAGTATTTCCCCAATGTAATATCTGTTATGTTGGGTCTGTGACTCATGATCAAAATGCCAAATTTCTCAATGTGTTAGGTCTTAACAAGAACATTTTGTAAATTCATATTTTTGCTTTCTTGGAATAGGTTACATCATTTGATACTTTATGAAGCATTGCATTATTTCGGGACCTGAATTTAAAGGAAACCAAAGTGTTAGAATTTTTAAAAAATGTTTTGGAATACACCTACCTGGGAAGGAACATTTTTTGGAGGTTCTATCCGGATACTTGGGTCCCATTCTCCAGGAGGGAGAACCGTAACTTGGTCCAGAAACTCATCAATCCCTGACACCAAGTCATTGCGGTCTTTAGCCTTGTAAGCAACATCATGAAATACCTACAGGAGAAAAGCAGCAGCACATAATAACCTATTAAAATATTAGTAGAATTAATATAATAAAAATGTCCTTCCTACCAAATACAATATACATAATCAATGCAATGCCTATCAAAATTACAACACAATTATTCACAGACAAAAATGAAAGAAAAATTTTGGCTTCATATATGTGTAAACACAAACACCCGGAATAGCTAAAACAATCCTGACTGATCAAAGAATTGTGTGTGTGTGTGGGGGGGCGGTGGTTGTGGACACCATCATCTCCAATTTCAAAGTATATTACAGAACTATCATTAAAAAACCATTGGTCAAAACAGATATTTTGGCCAATGAAATCAAATTGAAGACTCAGACATAAATCAATATGTCTATGGACATACATATATTTCTGTATATGTATGTGTATTGTACATTTCTGTATATATGTGTGTGTATGTATATATATAAAGAATCAAGAATTACACAGTGGAAAAAGATAGCATTCTTAACACTGAACTCATTAGAAGAAAAAGTGGGGAATAGCCTTGAACTCAACAGCACAGGATAAGACTTTCTGAACTGAATACCAGTAGTACAGACACTAAGATCAATAATTAGTAAATGGGACCTCATGTGACTGAAATGCTTCTGTAAGGCAAAGGATACTGTCAATTAGGCAAAGCAACAGCCTGCAGAACGGGAAAACATTTTCACCAACTACACATCAAATAGAGGGCTAATATCCAAAATATTAAAAGAACCCCCAAAAAACTAGATATCAAGAAAAACCAATTTAAAATTGGGGTACAGATCTAAACTGAGAATTCTCAATAGAGGAAATTCAAATGGCTGAGAAACACTTAAATGTTTAACATCCTTAGTCATTAGGGAAATGTAAATCAAAACTACTTTGAAATTTCATCGTACACCTATGAGAATGGTTAAGATCAGTAAAACAAGGGACAGCTCATGCTGGAAAGGATGTGGAGAAAGGGAAACATTTCTGTTTTTCTGGTGGGAGTGCAAACTTGCATAGGAACTATTGAAGTCCACATGGTGGTCACTAGGTAATATAGGAATTGATGTCCCTCAGATACAGTTGTTAACACTCTTGGTCATATACCCAAACGGTCTTCATCCTACTATGAGGACACTTGCTCAGGCATGTTCATTGCTGCTCTACTCATAATACATGAATTGGAAACAAACTAGATGTCCCATAAAGAAAGAAGAATGAACAAAGAAAATGTGACACATTTCCTTTACAAATGGAGTATTAAAAACTGAAATCATGAAATTTGCAGATTAATGGATGTAACTAGAAAAAATATAATTCTGAGTAAGGTGTCTCAGGCCCAGAAGTACAAACATGATTTGTATGTGCTTATTTGTGGATATCAGCTGTTAACTCAATGATAAATAAGCTACAACCCATAGAACCACCACAGAGGTTAGGTTAAGGGACTGGGGGGGGGGGTAGTGCAGATAGATCTTCCTAGGATGGGATCCATCTAGGATGGATGGATTGGGGAACTAGAATGGGAGGATCAAGTGGGGAGGAAGAAGAAGAGGACAACAAGGGTGAGTATGTAAAGTGACTGCCAAAATTGAGGGCCATTTGATGGATAGTATGAAGACCTAATACAGTAGAAACTTCCTAAAATATATGCACATATGAAGGTGATCTAAATGAAATCACTAAATAATGGGTGAGACAGAGCCCAACCAGTTATTTGTTACCAAATGAAGCTCTCAGTCCTGGGACTGGTACATCTAATTGAGTTGTTGGCCCAAAAGGTCATATGGGAATCCCCACATAACCCAGTCTATTTCTAAGATAGTTTTCTCTCCACAAACTGATGTCAAGGCAACTTAACTGATATTACTGAAGGCAACACATACATAATTTCATTGAACATGGAGAAGTTGCGCTGTTTCCTACATAGCCTTCACACCTAGTGCTAGCACCTTTGGTACAGGAAGGTATCCTGAATGCCACCAAAAGAGAAAAGTAAACACCAACTGGGCCACAAACCTTTTGATCTACAACAGTGTCTTACCTGAAAGATATGCTAGGACAATGATGGCACAATGCTTGAGGGAGTAATTCACAAATAACTGATTTGACTTAAGGCCCACTCCATGCACAGGATGGAATCCATTCCTGACACTGCTTGCGTGGCCAAAAACCTGAGACTAGATAGCTAATCTTTCAACCCTTTCTTCCATGGTCTTCCCTGAACTTTAGGGTTTGGGTTACATTGTAGTTGTGTCCTCCACAGTCATTTATTTTCTGCCTTATAACCAGATCAGGTGTGGATCTCTGTAATAGTCTCCATCTACTGCAAAAGCATCTTTGATGAGGGAAAATAGCTACATGTATTTTTTAAATCACTGATTTTAAGATTCATATTGTTCTCTTATAGGGTTTTGTAAGTCAAATATAAGTAAAATAATTATATTAAATAATAGAGACCTAATTACTGGATAAAATATTCAATTATAGAAACTTTTTTTTTTTTTGGAGAACCATAGGTTTTATTGGGCTCAATGCAGGTTTTGTTTAGTTGTTTTGTTTTGAATTTTGCTTTGCTTTTAACAATTTTTTTTAAAATAACTTATTTCAGGAAGTGGTCTCCTATGACAATGGATTCAAAGGTACTTCCAACTTTCTCTTCTAGGAGGTTCAGTATGACTGAATTTATGTTGAGGTCTTTGATTCATTTGGACTTAAGTTTTATGCATGGTGATAGATATGGATCTATCTGCAGTCTTCTACATACCAATATCCAGTTATGCTAGCACCATTTGTTGAAGATGCTTTCTTTTTGCCATTGTATAATTTTAGATTCTTTATCAAAAACAAGGTTTTTATAGGTATGTGGGTCAATATCAGGACTTTCAACTTGATTCAATTGGTGTACCTGTCTATTTTTGTGCCAATACCAAGCTATTTTCATTACTATAGCTCTATAGTAGAACTTGAAGTCAGGGATGGTTATGCCTCCAGAAGTTCCTTTATTATACAGAGTTTTTTGGATCCTGGATTTTTGTTTTTCCATATAAAGTTGGGTATTGCTCTTTCAAGGTCTGTGAAATATCCAGAGATCTATAAGGATTATGCCGACTGGGAATCTAAGCAATAGTGGAGAGGCTACCTTAAATGCCCTTCTCCTATAATGAGATTGATGACTACCTTAAATGTCATCCTAGAGCCTTCATCCAGTAGTTGATGGAATCAGAAAAAGCTAAGCACTGAGCTGTACTCCTGGGGCCCACTTGTAGAGAGGGAGGAGTGATAAGCAAAGGGGTTAAGACCATGTTGGGTAAAGTCACAGAAACAGCCGACCTGAGCAAGTGGGAGCTCAAGGACCCCAAACTGACAGCTAGGGAACCAGTATGAGACTGAACCAAGCCCCCTGAATGTGGATGTCAGTTGGGGAGGCCTGGGCTGTCTATGGAGCCTGGGCTGTCTATGGGGCCTCTGGCTGTGGAACCAGGCTTTGGGAACCTGTTCTCTATGGAGAGATACTCTTTTAGCCTAAACACATGGAAGAGAGCCTAGGTCCTGCCCCAAATGATGTGACAAACTTTGATGATCCCCCATTGGAGGCCTCGCCCACCCTGAAAAGTAGATGGGGGATAGAATGGGGCATTAATGAGGGGAAGGGGAGGATAGGAGGGAAAGAGAGCTAGGATTGGTATGTAAAATAAGATTATTTTTAATTTCAATAAAAATTAATTAAAAAACAAAATCAAAATAAATAACAATTAATTTTCATGTTCATTGGTGTTTTGCTTGTGTGTATGTCTGGGAAAGGGTGTCTGATCCCCTAGGACTACAGACAGTTGTGTGTTGCCAGGTGAGTTCTGGGAATTGAACCCAGATCCTCTGAAAGAGCAGATAGTACTCTTAGGTGCCCAAATAATATTTTTCTCCTCTAAGATAGAGTTTCTCTATGTTCCTCTGGCTGTCATGGAAGTCACTCTGTAGACCAGGCTAGCCTAGAACTCAGATATCTTCCTACTTCAGCATCTGCAGTGCTGAGATTAAAGGAGTATGACTAAAGTAAAAAAAAAAAAAAAATAGATAAGTACATAAACAACTGCCACACACATACACATGAACAATAATATGGAGTGCATTTAAACTAACTATTTATGACCTGAACATGGGGCCTACACTAGGTGGTGATGGTTTTACTAAGTTTTACGAACCTGTAAGGGCCCAGTGTTGGTGGTGGCTGCAGTGGTGGCAGAGGAGGTGGTGGCAGTGGCATTAATGTAGCATTCACTCATTTATTATGAATAATAGAAACTTAATCTGAGCAACTGACTCATAAGAGGAAAATGGGCAAAATATCTATGACAGAATTTAGTTAGGATGGGAGAAAGGAGTCACCACAGAAGGAGGGGGGAGAGTAAAATAATGCTAAGAAGGTTCTGAAAGTGCATTAGGAAACATATTTTTTGTTAATGTTATATGCAACACAGACAACTCTATATGTATACATTTCAAATGAAATGATCCCATTTGGGTTGACAACAATACCCCTGGAACCATAGATTACCTCACCATAACCCCAGTACCAGGCATGAGAAACACCCATTTGTGTTGTTAGTCGGGAAGTCCGAGAGACTCCATAAACAATATGAAGTATTGCTGTTGCTCTTGGTTGCCTCCCAAAGACTGAAGATAAATCCCCATTTATTAAGATAACATGCACTTCAGATAAAAGAACCAGATATCCTGAGCTGAATCTGATCTGAAAGCCTCCTTCCTGAAGACAAGCTTTGATAGCACCAACATGTGACTAACGGAGGAAAAGCAACCAATATTGCTAACCAGCTGCAAATTCTATGACCCACAACAACACACAGCATGGCCTGATAACACTAAGGGTGCAACAGTACCATTCATATTTTATTGCTGGATTTAAGCTTCTGACCAACAGAAGGGAAATCATGACTTTTGCTGGGAACCTAGCCAACCAGCCAGGGCTAGTGAAGAGAACACACTATTGCTACTTTACTAAACCAGTATAATTTCTAATTCTATCTATCTTATATCCACAGATATGTGTAACTCTCACCTAAGGAAGTTTTTTTTTTTTTTTTTTTTTTTTTTTTTTTGTTTTTTCTCTTTTCAGTAGGAGACCACTATAGAAAACCACAATTGGTCAAAACTCTGAATGCAATAGGAGGCCATTTGAGGGTTTTGAGCAGAAGAGGCATTGCTATAACCAATGAAAAATAAAACAAAGCAAAAGAAGTAAGATAGTTTCTACAACAGACTCATGAAATGGTGGAGACCTTTCAAAAGCTAGATCATGGGAAAACAAGACACAAACTATGTAGAAAGTGAGACATATATCATCAGAATCTGAAAGGCTTGCTTATGGATTGGATGTGGATGTGAAATGGAGGAGTTAAAGATGATTTAAGGATGACTTTGGGGTTCAGTTCCCTACTGAAACTCTTCTACTGGTTTCCCAAGTCATTCTAAGTTCTTTTGTGATAAACCAATGTCCAATTACCTGATTGTAATTATCTCTTTGGCCTCATTCCTGCTAAGCTCTTTTGTTCTAAATGTCCCAAGAGATCCAGGCACTCACATCTCAAAACGCTTGCCATTGTTTATTGTTGGCTCAGAAAGTCCTCCCTTTAGCTTAGGAAGCTCCTCATGCCTTCTCTATCTCCCTTTCCTGCTCTTGGGATTTCTTCCCTAGTATTTATTTCCATGAATTGAACATTTAAATACTTTGTCGCTCTGTCCTTCAACTATTTGGTCAATGAGTAGAAAAGCTTTTGTCCATATTTTATCTACCACCTGAACAAGTGCTGATTTGTAGTTCACATATAAACAAACCTGAATAAATGAACAATCCTGCATCTCCTCCATCCAACTCCTTCTACATGCTCCCTTTTAAATTCAAGGCTTCTTCTTAAAGATTATTGTTATTACATATATAAATGAATAAATATATTAACAGAGTCTGCCAAATCTAGTTAGTGTTGCTTGTGTGTATATTTTCGGGGCTGACTACTTGGTATTGGGATAGCTAAGGTCAGCCGAGGAAGACTAACTCTGTCAGTGGTTGTTAGTTACCCGTAGTTCTTTGTCAAGGGATAGGACCCCAAGTACCTTCTTTCATGTTAGCATATCTACTGGTGTTCTTGTTCACATCTTGTTTGAGCAATGATATTGTTGAGGTTTCATGAGTTCAAATTTTAAGATCTTACTTTTTCAATCTCTCTGAGAAGCAAATGAACACATTTATAATTCAAAATAGAACCACACAGGTGTTTTTCCTTTAAAACAAATATATTTGTCTGACAGAGATCAGTAGCCCCTTAAAATCCATCTACTCCATTAATGGTTTTAAGATCAGTTAGTAACATGGATATACAGACCTAGACAGATAGCTAGCTAGCTAGCTAGCTAGATAGATAGATAGATAGACAGACAGACAGACAGACAGACAGACAGACAGACAGATAGATAGAAGGTAGATAGGCAACTGTAGAGAGCTTGTAGAGTTTTCTCAGCTTTTGGTGTCACTACTACTTTTTCTTTAGACAGCAAAATAATTTTTGTCCCAAACAAATTTTCTATGATATTAATATATAAGCAGTGCTTACAATGTTGGCATATGTACTGTTGAAAATACAATATAAGTGTTTAATTCTTTTTATGACCATGTAACCTCTCCAAATTATAATTCATGGCTTTAATTTATCCTTTTGGAAAATTTTTCTCAAGGAAGGTTGGTAGTGAAAACTTGGGAGAACAGGATTTAACACAGAGAAATATGATCCCCAGAAAGCTATCATAAAAGGACCTCCAAACCTAGATATATCTTGTGAGGAAAATATTCCTTAGAAACACACATAAATACCTCATCAGTCATTAAGGTTGCAATCGATCTGCCAATCTCATGGTATTGTTGACCTTTTCCCAGAGGTCCCAGAAGAATGAAGAGAAATCTGTAATTAAGAAGAAACTCAAGCTAGAAATGTAACAATAAACTTAGTAGAGCAGAATCACCCATCCATATGGAATCACTTAAATGGAGTAGTTTGATATGAAATATTTGAGTAAGTTCTGACAGTTAATTATGATTTTGAAATGTTTTGTGGTTGAGACTTGGTATAATATCATCAAGCAATGAGAATACTGGGTTGTTTTTAACCCCAGGTTTTCTGCATTTAGCTGTCTACACAGCCCATGCATTTATGACTAGGAACTGTAAAAATTTTATGTCCTTAGAAGAGGATGATAAGAAAATTAAATCTTTCTGAATAGGAAGCAGAAAAGTTCACAAGTATACAACATGACCATTCAAGCGTAAGAGGGGCACTATAGTATTATACATTAAGAAAGAACACATTATTAACATCCAGTCACTGTACACACATTCTTATTGAGCACAAAAACTTCTGGGACTCAAAAATCAGTTGGGCAGAAGAAAAGAAAAAGGTGTGAAAATTAAGAGTACCCTGTATTTTGCAGTAGTATTCTGTGTGTTCATGTGTTAAATGGTTTACATTATTAAGGATGACTTTATCAGACGTAGTTCTTAGTTAATATAATTCTATGCTTTGCTTAACTGTAAGCTGTAGAGATTACATAATTTTAGATGAAGCATCTATGAGTTAATCTGAGGTTATATGTAATGTTAATTTTCTATCAATTATAATTGAATCCAAATCAAATTAGACTCCCTCTCTCCCCGTGTGTGCGTGCACAGTTAATATATAAAACCAAGAATAGTTGAATGTGGTGGCAGAAGCTGTATCAACTATAATACTTCTGAGAAAATTTCTAACCTGTGAGTAGCTTGCTATTTTAAAGTTGCTACTGCATGTGCTCTTTATAAAGCCCTAAAAGATTATTTTTCTGACTTATCTACTATGTGTTGCCTTTATAGTCATAGCATTCTCTTTTTTCTTCCTAAGAGAGGATAATTGGGGTTCATAAATAGCTTTCTTTATTATATTTGTCTAATATTCTTCCATTTTCACCTTTACTAAATAGCCCAGTCCTTTGAATCTGTCCCTATACAGTAGTTCTATTGTGCCCCCAATTTTTTTGTTAATTGTCTCCATATATACTTTGCTGAAAAAAGCCTGACACTTTTCAAAGTAAGGGTATATAAGACGATTATGGCTATACTATATTGGGAATTTTTATTTTCTTTGAAAGACATAAACTGTCAAGTCATAAACAGCTATTTATTCATAGGTTACAGAATACCTTCCTCAGTGGTGAAATTTGAATATCCAACTGAACAGAAATTTGAAACGGCTACAGTATCTCTACAATTAGAAAACATGACACATGAAGTCAGAATCCCAGATTTTCAGAAACTCTATTTTTTTTTTTTTTTTTTTTTTTTTTTTTTTTTTTTTTTTTTTTTTGAGACAGGGTTTTTCTGTGTTACCCTGGCTGTCCTGGAACTCTCTCTAGACCAGGCTGGCCTTGAACTCACAGAGATCCTCTTGCCTCTGCCTCTCAAGTACTAAGATTAAAGGTATGTCTGTCAGGCTTTCTTTTATTTGGCCAACAACCAGCTTCCACCAATGACATGAAGACTTGTTATTAATTTTGAATGCTTGGCCTAGAATAGGCTCGTTTTTGGCTAGCTCTTAACTTAAATGGACCTGTTTCTATCTTATGCCTGGGCATTTTACTTTTTCATTCCTTCTGTATATCTTATTTTCAGTACTTCTTGTGTTTGCTGGCTGGCAGTTGCATGGCTTCTAACTCCAGGCCCATTCCTCTTTCTCTCCTCTCCTCTCCTCCTCTCTTCTCACTCTTTTTCCAAGTCTTGATTCCTCTCCTATTTATTCTTTCTCCCTGGCAGCCCCACCTACCCCTCTCCTGCCTAGCTATTGGCTGTTCAGCATTTTATTAGACCAATCAGGTGCTTTAGGCACCAACACATCTTTACATGATTAAACAAATGCAGTATAAACAAATTTAGCACACCACAGCATAAACAAATGTAACACGTCTTTGCCTAGTTAAAGTAAAATTCTACAACAGGTGTGCACCACCAGTGTCTGGCATCCAGAAACTCATAATACTATGTAGTTTACATATAGAAAAATATGGCCTTATTCACACAATTATATACTATTTTAATAACATCACTTTACCTCCCCATTTTCTATTGAAAGCTAATATGTGTATCAGAGTCTTTCAAATGGGGTAAATGGAAGCTTACTTCTATAACCATAAAACTAAGTTTCACTCTAAGATCAAGTAGATAATGGTTCCAACTGAATATCTTACAGAGGCCTTACCAAAAGTGTCCTCATGGAATGAGGCTTCTCCTACTACTATTCCCCACTTCTTGAATATCTTGTCTGTAACCAAGTAGTGGAGTGATTTGTGCTATATTTTGAGTTATAGTCAGAGGTTCATACAAGGAAAAAATATTCTCAAAAACCACTTGCCACAGCAGCTAGACTGCTCAACTCTTTCAATTTCCCCAAGAAGACAGGCTCTGCCATGGCTAGACAATTCCAGGTGTGCATAGGAATCAGGTCAAAAGGACGCAGGGAAGGAAACAAGATTCCTAGACAAAGCAGTAATAACATGCTAAAGTCAATATTCTACTTTTTGTTTTCTCAAAGTTTTATCCATGATCATCATTATGCCTATAAAGCAGGAACCAATAATAATAGAATTCAGTTTTTATTACCTTTACCTATTAGGTTTAATGCATCATTAAATAGAAATGTGTCCAGGTAACCAAGTTAAACTTGGTCTTTTGACCAGAATCAACCACTTTCATTGATTGGATGACTACCAATGATTCTTCAAAGTCTGGGAATGAAAGACCAAATGTGCTAGGATTGAAGCATGAAACATTTGACCATAACCCAGCCATTGCCAGAGATGTTGAAGGCATAATCCAATGTAGCTGTCTTTCCATGATCTTGTCTGGTATGAACACATAGTTCAATATAATCTTTGAAATGATGTAAAACAGACCTGGAGTCTACAGATGAGGAGCATGCCAAAAATGAAATAGCAAGTTTCAGAAGGAGAAGGAGAGGGTAGAGTACTTCTTAAAGCACTCCCCCATGTTTATAAGCAAGAGACAGCAAGTCTATGGATAATACATTCATTTCTAGTCAAGGATCTATTGGAAAATGCAATAAACTATTACCATTTCCTAAAATAAATTAATCCACAATAAAAAAAAAAAATGCTTGGATACTTTTACCTGCTTGGGATTGGAACTTCAGCCAGGCCTTGGAGCAGGACAGCTGGAGACAACCTGACAAAGGCGACTACAGTTCTCTCCAGGAACTCCAACTCTCCCACCAAGATGTTTGAAGCCTCAGCACCTGGAGGGATCTTCTTCATAAAATGCAGATCAACCTGAGACCATCACAA